>NC_063194.1:24742771-24825271 GCF_017589495.1 Alosa alosa
CCAGGGACATCAAAACTCAGGAGAATACTAAGCAAAACTGATAACTAAACACAGAAGGCCAAAGCTCAGAAGATTAAAGAACTTAGCTCAAACTGGAGAAAGCCAATGGAGTTCGCAACAACAATGTGTAGGTAATAACACACTACAGCGTCCATATGTCAGGTAGAGACGAGGTCAGACAAAGACTGGGGACTGGAGCAGGCTTTTAAAGGTGGCTTAATGAGCTCAAAACCATGAACAGGTAAGGAGGACTAATAGGCTAATAGATTGAGATCGATGATATTGATTGAGTGGAGAGTGAGAAAGTGGGCGTGGCTGAGGGAGAGCCCAGTGCCGGTGTGACAGTCTTAAAGTTATTCTATCTTATTTAAAAAACAGGATACCTGTAATTCACTTCAAATGTAATGTGCTCATTGTATTAGCATGTACAGTATATATTACGTATGGTCAATCTGAATGTGTGTGAATGTTAAATTCCTAGTGGACTTGTAGGTGAGAAAAAGAGAGGGAAAATGAGAGGACCAGAGGAAGAGAACGGACATGTTTGTGCTTGTGTCCTTAATTAGCAGGAGAGAGGGCATGCAGGGGACACTCAAACAAGCTCACACACACACTCACACTCACACACATTACACACACACACACACACACACACACACACACACACACACACACACACACACACACACAGATATAAGTTAGTAAAGTAAGTAAACATTTATTTATAGAGCACATTTTCCTGCACAAAAGGCTGCTTGAAGCCCCTATCCAGAGTACTGCTGGTGACAGCAGCCTGCAAGCATAGCATTGCAGCGGCAGCTCGGTGGATATCTGGTTCTGGTAGCATTAGTTGCGGCAGGTCTTTTGGGTCGGCCTCCCAGTCTTTCAGAGTGATCTCTCTGATCAGGCGCTGCCAGCTTTCACATCAGCAGTTCTTCAGGAAGGTAATGTTAACATTAACGTAACATTAGGGCAAAAAGCAGTGAAAATAACACTGATATTATGCAATGAAGTATGACATATAAAAATAGAATGAAACATAACATAAAACATAAATTACGAAAAAAGCACCTGTAACCTAGCAACCCCAAATAAAATACATTCAGATCAAATGAAATGAAACAAATACATACACACATACACAAACACACATCACAAAAACATGGTTACTAAAAACCTGTAGGCCCTGGATGCCAGTGGGTGGAGATGACAGTGTAGGAGTGAGAGCGGATGAACGAGTGAGCTTCTGAGCGAGAGCTGAACGGAGAAGAGAAGAGCAGGAGCGCTCTGTCAGCAGCGCAAGAGCAGAGCAGAGCTCCAAGGTGCTGGAATGCTCTTTCATGGAGACACAGGATAGCAGTAAATAAACAAGCCCAGGCAGCTCTGACATTCTCCCTGCATCTCTCTAACCCCCCTCTCTTTCTAACTGTCTATCTGTCTGTCTGCTGTATATATCTGCCTATCCTTTCCTCTCTCTCTCTAACTGTCTGTCTGTCTGTCTGCTGTATATATCTGCCTATCCTTTCCTCTCTCTCTCTAACTGTCCATCTGTCTGTCTGTCTGCTGTATATATCTGCCTATCCTTTCCTCTCTCTCTCTCTAACTGTCTATCTGTCTGTCTGCTGTATATATCTGCCTATCCTTTCCTCTCTCTCTCTCTAACTGTCTATCTGTCTGTCTGTCTGCTGTATATATCTGCCTATCTTTTCCTCTTTCTCTCTCTAAATGTCTATCTGTCTATCTGTCTGCTGTATATATCTTCCTATCCCTCTCTCTCTCTCTCTCTCTCTCTATCTGTCTGTCTACTGTATCTGCCTATCCTGCCCTCTCTCTTTCTCTCTTACAGTATATATTTCTTTATCCTTCCGTCTCATTCTCAACCCTCTCTGCTGTGTTTCTGGCTTCCTCTAACTCTCTGTCTCTCTGTCTTTCTGTGGTAAGTTACAGTCTTTCTCAGTCGCTTTGGTGCTTTTCTCACATCACTATTAACATTTGCACAGCAGTTAGTGCATTTCTCAAAACAATTAGTGCAAACTGCAAAACCTAGTGGATAACCTGCAAAAGCACGTCACTTGCTCAAAATGGATAGTCCATTCCTCAAAAGCAAGTATTTATGTCAATGAAACTGCCAGTGTCATCAAAATGAGAAGTCTTGACACCATCGTTTATGAACAAGATAGTCAAATGGCTTTGTCATGTTTTCATTATGGCCGTTTATTCTCTCAGTGTTTTCCCATCCAAAAAAGGTCAGAACTCGGTGACACTACCTGAACATGCTCAAGACGGCACTATACAGTAGCCTACTTGTACACCCATTTCAAAACTACAGTAAAGTTAGAAATTGCTGTAGTTAGGAGAGTGAGTACAATACACTGAATATGTACGTTTCACAGTTTTACTGTGCTCTTTGCAATTCTACAGCATTGTGACAGAATTTGATAACTAGTTCACCAATTTTGTATGTAATGACTCAAGCAATGAAATGAAGACTATTAGTTTTATTGGGAACGACTATTCAGCATCCATAAGTATAGTTCATTTTGACTGACATGACAAAGCAACTGAAACATGTCCAAAAGCATTTGCAATTTGTTCAGAGGAAGGAGAAATTGCTACTATGAATTGCACAAATAACTAAATGTTGTGGAGGTTGAACTAATAGTTAATTTTCATTAATAATAATAATTTTCATTCTGATCTGAGAAAAGCACCAAAGCGACTGAGAAAAACTGTAATGGTGGAATCATTTCCATCTTGTCTTCTTGGACCTTTTTGTTGTACCCTTTCATCTCCTCTCTCTTTCTCTGTTTTTCCTTCTATTGTGGATTTGATCTGGAATTGAAGCCTCTTATGCTTGCTTAAGATCCTCTATGTGTGTGTGTGTATATATATGTGTGTGTGTGTGTGTGTGTGTGTGTGTGTGTGTGTCTGTGCCCTCTTATTGGGTTCATCTGTCTGTCTTTGTGCTTCTCTTTCTCTCTCTCTTTTCTTCTCTCTATCCCCTGTTCTCTTTCTCTGTGTGTCTGAATCATCTGTTAACTACTGCCCTGAGAGACTATACAAACACACACACACACACACACAATCACCCACTCTCATTTCACACTCACAAACATTAACACACACACACACACACACACAGAGACACACACACAAACTGCAGAGGGGATGCAGTGAACAGTTCAGACAACTTGACAGGTCAAACACAGAGGTGCAAGATGGAATCTGTCACATCATCCTTTCTTTATACCTTCTTCCTGCTAGCTCTATCTGTCTTTCTTTCTTTCTCTCTTCCTTTCTTTCTCTGTCTGTTTCTTGCCCTCCTCTTCTCTGTTTATTGTGTGTGTGTGTGTGTGTGTGTGTGTGTGTGTGTGTGTGTGTGTCTTTGCCTGCTGTGTATAATAGCTGTAGCAGCAGAGAGCCCTTCTATGCCAATAAATTCTTCATCCAGGCAAATAGTTGAAGTGATAGTTGAGTCTAAAAGTGTTTGTGTGTGTGTGTGTGTGTGTGTGTCTGTCTGTCTGTGTGTGGTGTGTGTGTGTGTGTGTGTGTGTGTGTGTGTGTGTGTGTGTGTGTGTGTGTGTGTGTGTGTGAGTGTGTGTGTGTGTGTTTCGCGTGTGTCTGCGTGTGTGTAGTGTGTGCATGTAAGTCACTGAGGGTACAAAATGAGAGAGAGGTGTCATTCTCTTTCTATTCAATTTCTACATCAGATTGATGGCAGTGTTGTTAGGCCAGCACCTATAATAACTTTGGAGACGCTGTTCAGCATTACTCAGCTGTGCCTCAGCAGGGAGATGACTCGAACATGTTGTTATAGCCCCTGGACAAAGCTGTGTGGACATTGTCTTGCATTTAATTGATGGTAAAGGACACTTGGTGTCGGAGAGGCTGCCCGTGTTTATGTAATACCAGATCAATCACAGCGGGTCTGATGACCCCCTTCCACAGACAGACACACACACACACAGACACACGCCCCTGTCATTTTGCAGTCCATCGTGACACCTGCCATTACATGCTAATGTGTCACATCCCAATCCCAAATTATCCCTTCTCAAACGAAGCCACCGACGTCAGCCATCGCCATGGAGACTGCAGCCGTCTCCCTGGATGAATTATCCTATAGTGATTTGACACCAACATACTTGCACATACACACACACACAGACACACATACACACTCCGGTCATCACTGTACTATCACTGCACCATTCTCCATCCAATGTTGATTACCTGCAAATAACACCTTTCATGCTCAAATCAGTTACAGTCAAATATGTAATTTCACATAGATAGTTTTCTCTCTATTTCTATCTTTCTCTTTCTGTGTGTGTGTGTGTGTGTGTGTGTGTGTGTGTGTGCATGCAATGATCCATGTGTATTGCCAAGATGTCGCTGAGTGTCTCTCTCTTGGCCCTTGTTTATGTGTTAGTCTACTGGGATCAGTGTGTGTGTGTGTGTGTGTGTGTGTGTGTGTGTGTGTGTGTGTGTGTGTGTGTGTGTGTGTGTGTGTGTGTGTGTGTGTGTGTGTGCATGCAATGATCCATGTATATTGCCAAGATGTCGCTGAGTGTCTCTCTCTTGGCCCTTGTTTGTGTGTTAGTCTACTAGGATCAGTGTTGTGTGTGTGTGTGTGTGTGTGTGTGTGTGTGTGGCCTGGTGTGAAGTGCCTGTTTGCTGCCTCCACTGTGTTAGCGCTGGTAGAGCCTGCAGCAGCCTGCCCAGTAGAATACCCACTGTGCCCATCGCAAACTGGCACAGAGGAGGCAGGAGATGGAGGAGAGGAGAGAAGAAGGGAGGAGAGAAGAGGGGAGGAGAGGAGAGGGTGAGGAAATGAAGAGGGGAGGGGAGGAGAGAAGAGGGGAGGAGAGGAGAGGAGAGGGTGAGGAAATGAAGAGGGGAGGAGAGGACAGATAGAAAGCGGGAGAGGATAGGGAGGTGAAGGGAAAAGAGGAGAAGAGAACCTAAAGGGTTGAGGATAGAGGGATAGAGAGAGGAGAGGGTGAGGAAATGAAGAGGGGAGGAGAGGAGAGGAGAGGGTGAGGAAATGAAGAGGGGAGGAGAGGAGAGGGTGAGGAAATGAAGAGGGGAGGAGAGGAGAGGAGAGGGTGAGGAAATGAAGAGGGAGGAGAGGAGAGGGTGAGGAAATGAAGAGGGAGGAGAGGAGAGGAGAGGGTGAGGAAATGAAGAGGGGAGGAGAGGAGAGAAGAAGGGAGGAGAGAAGAGGGGAGGAGAGGAGAGGGTGAGGAAATGAAGAGGGGAGGGGAGGAGAGAAGAGGGGAGGAGAGGAGAGGAGAGGGTGAGGAAATGAAGAGGGAGGAGAGGAGAGGGTGAGGAAATGAAGAGGGGAGGAGAGGAGAGGAGAGGGTGAGGAAATGAAGAGGGGAGGAGAGGAGAGGAGAGGGTGAGGAAATGAAGAGGGGAGGAGAGGAGAGGGTGAGGAAATGAAGAGGGGAGGAGAGGAGAGGAGAGGGTGAGGAAATGAAGAGGGGAGGAGAGGAGAGGGTGAGGAAATGAAGAGGGGAGGAGAGGAGAGGAGAGGGTGAGGAAATGAAGAGGGGAGGAGAGGAGAGGAGAGGGTGAGGAAATGAAGAGGGGAGGAGAGGAGAGGAGAGGGTGAGGAAATGAAGAGGGGAGGAGAGGAGAGAAGAAGGGAGGAGAGAAGAGGGAGGAGAGGAGAGGAGAGGGTGAGGAAATGAAGAGGGGAGGAGAGGAGAGGAGAGGGTGAGGAAATGAAGAGGGGAGGAGAGGAGAGAAGAAGGGAGGAGAGAAGAGGGAGGAGAGGAGAGGAGAGGGTGAGGAAATGAAGAGGGGAGGAGAGGAGAGGAGAGGGTGAGGAAATGAAGAGGGGAGGAGAGGAGAGGAGAGGGTGAGGAAATGAAGAGGGGAGGAGAGGAGAGGAGAGGGTGAGGAAATGAAGAGGGGAGGAGAGGAGAGGAGAGGGTGAGGAAATGAAGAGGGGAGGAGAGGAGAGGAGAGGGTGAGGAAATGAAGAGGGAGGAGAGGAGAGGAGAGGGTGAGGAAATGAAGAGGGGAGGAGAGGAGAGGAGAGGGTGAGGAAATGAAGAGGGGAGGAGAGGAGAGGGTGAGGAAATGAAGAGGGGAGGGGAGGAGAGAAGAGGGAGGAGAGGAGAGGAGAGGGTGAGGAAATGAAGAGGGGAGTGAGGAGGGGGGTGGGGGGAGTGAGAGATGCCGGCGGCAGCAAAAAAATAAAGTGGCGCCTCTCATCCCCCCCCTGCTCTCTTCTCTCCAAACAATGGGGGCCTGATTGTTAATTACATCAAGTAGGGAGGTACTATTCAGAGACTGGCAGCACAACAGGTCGCCAGCTTTGGCGTGATGGTGCACCTGTCAGTAGTCACCACGCTGGGCTTCCCGTCACACCCCCTCTTTCGTCCCCATAATAATCATCGCATACACATGCACGCACACACATGCACGCAACAACACACACACACACACACACAACACACACACATGCAATAATAATAATAATAATAATAATAACACACGCGACACACACGCACGCACAACACATGCACACACAATACACACAATACGCACGCATCGCAATACACACACACGCAATGCACGCACACACACATGCACACACACACACACACACACACACAAACATTCATACAAATGCAAAGACGTTTTAAAACACATAAAAACATCACTACACAATCATGGACATACACAGATTCACACACACATTATTTCATAGACATTAATAACACACATTTATACTTCAGTATATTACCACACACACACCTGCACCTCATCACTATTATTCTAAATTTTTTGTCATATCAGTCTTGGTTTGCAACTTCCTTCCTTCCTACCCCCCCTCTCTCCCTCTCTCTCTCTCTCTCTCTCTTCTCTTCCTCTCTGTATAAATGCAGTGTTGCATTGACTGTAAAATAAGTTGGTTTGCCTGAAGACATTTCATGCTGAAATTCACTCAGACAAGACAGTGATATGACACATCAGCTGGACCCAGCTAATTCACAGCCCCAGGGCATCAAGATCATTGTGTATTTTCAGGATTAGGTGTGTCTGTGTGTGTGTGTGTGTGTGTGTGTGTGTGTGTGTGTGTGTGTGTGTGTGTGTGTGTGTGTAGGTGGTGGTGTCAGCAGGTAAAAAAGTGCTGGCCTTGTCTGTTCGTGATTGTGTAGAGATGTTAGGTGTGTGTGTGTCCACATGCATGGGTGTGCGAAAGTAAATGTCAGCTGTCTGTGTGTGTGTGTGTGTGTGTGTGTGTGTGTGTGTGTGTGTGTGTGTGTGTGTGTGTGTGTGTGTGTGTGTGTGTGTGTGTGTGTGTGTGTGTGTGTGTGTGTGTGTGTGTGTGTGTGTGTGTGTGTGTGTGTGTGTGTGTGTGTGATGATATTGATGATGATGATGATGATGATGATGATGATGATGATGATGATGATGATGATGATGATGATGATGATGATGATGATGATGATGATGATGATGATGGTGATGATGATGATGATGATGATGATGATGATGATGATGATGATGATGATGATGATGATGATGATGATGATGATGATGATGATGATGATGATGATGATGATGATGGTGATGATGATGATGATGATGATGATGATGATGATGATGACTGTGATGATGATGATGATGATGATGATGATGACTGTAGTGATGATGATGATGATGATGATGATGATGATGATGATGATGATGATGATGATGATGATGATGATGATGATGATGATGATGATGATGATGATGATGATGATGATGATGATGATGATGATGATGATGATGATGATGATGATGATGATGATGATGATGATGATGATGATGATGATGATGATGATGATGATGATGATGATGATGATGATGATGATGATGATGATGATGATGATAATTAATTCCATCCAATCGCCAGATTTAAGCACTTAAGAAGCTTAACATTGTACTGACAATGTGAGAAAGTATACACACAGGCTCACATGCATCCACACACTCATGCATACTTAGTGCATTCAGTGTCAGAGTGCACACAGTAAGCTTGCCGTCATTTTCCCCCTGTTCTCCAGTCTTCATTTTCTAGGCTCATATTAAATGGATGAGCAACACAGAGGGACCCCACAAAGCTCTCAGGCTCTGTGCAAGGCTCTGTTTACGTTTGCTTTGAGAAGGTGTCCCGGATCACGAGGATAGATAGATAGATAGATAGATAGATAGATACTTTATTGATCCCCGAGGGGAAATTCCGGGGGGTCTCAGTAGCATACAGACATCACACACAACATGCACTTACAGCAGAAATGGTAAATATAAGTATAAGTATAAACATATAACCAAACTCTACTGTACAATAGAGACAGTAGGAGATATGAAAAACTAACAAAACTAAATACTAAATATACTATATAAATAAATGTAAAAAATCCAGTGTGCTTGAGGGTGACCAAGCATGAGACGCTTGTAGTGACAGGGCCGTCACTACATGCGAGGTGTACAGCCATGGACATCGCTGACCACTTGCGTTCAGATTTCATCATCACGTACAACACTTCCACTAGAGGTCTCCTTGTCGGGGACGCATCAGGACATATTAATGTTTATAGTATGTGGTCAAATGCATCCTCAACCACCTCAGCAAGTGGTTTGAGTGATTGGATCACAACGTGTCTTGGTGGTCATTTCCATCGGTGTGTGGCGCTGTCTACTTTGATCGATCATCCAGTCATCCAAAAACGATTCTAAAACCAAGTGTAAACAGGATCTAGCTTGGACCAAATGCTCCATTCCCAGGGGCCCAAGGGGTCAGGGGGTCCTGAAGCCCAAGCCTTTGCATGGAATCATTGCCTCAATATCAACAAATTTCACTGCATTTCTTACTTCCAGTAACTATATGCATGTGACAATAAACTTCCTTGTATCCTTGTATCCTTGTAACAAATCAGGATGTAGGCTATGAATCTGATTGAATTTAGTATTGGCCATCCCCAAAATGCACCAGAATACAGGAAATCACATCAGAAAAATTTAAAAATTTCTGTGGGAGGACCCCCAAACCCCCCCTCCCACATATACGACAATAAGTGGGGGGCCCTTAATACATCTGGGCCCAGGGGCCCGAAAGTTCATAATCAGTGCATAATCATGCAGTCATTCCATGTTCCAATTCTTCCACAATGACTTTCACTTGGTCCACTGACCCCAAAGCCTCCTTTAGCTCTCCAACCAGACCCCCCACACACACACACACACACACACACACACACTCCCCCACACCACCTCAACACACACGTACAGTACACGCACACACACAGGCAGAGCTACATCTGCCTCAAACATAGTAAGCTCATCGCCCCACGCCACTCCACAGGGGAAGGGAAGACCCTTCATTCCACCCACCCCCATCCACTTACCCGCCCCAGCAGCCCCAGATAGAGTGAGTCCGCTGCTGGACACAACTCTCCCATAGAAGCCCTACTTCTGCTCCGTCCTCTGGCCCAGTTGTGGAGGTGGGACTCAGGCAGGACAGGCGCAGAGAGGCATGCGGATAGAAGGAGAGAGAGAGGAAAGAGAGAGAGAGAGAGAGAGAGAGAGAGAGAGAGGCCGTTGGCTATAGTTACTCCACTTAAAACAGAGCTGGGACTGAAAGGACTTTAAAAAGTGATGAACCTTTTTCAAGGTTATCCTTGCCATCTAAGAAAAGGTTTAGTGCGAACTAGAGGTTGGCCCAGGGTCAGAAAGTAAAAGCGTTTCCAGGTCGTTTTCTCCATTTGCCCACTCAGCAGGCTGACCGAGCTTAAACACACTCACACTGTTATAGGAATTTCTGTATTGGCAAAAAAATGGATGGTCAACTATATACGCATACGTTCAGGAGATTTATACTTTGTGAACTTGCATCAGTGAAGTTTTGTGTCAAACTCATAGGACTACATGGGTCATGCAGAAAGTAGCTGCAAATGAAAGATTCCTGTGTTAAGAATCTCTCTTTAACTCCACCATTTTCCCTTAGTTACGGATATACTGGCAAAGCTGTTGGATTTTATCACAAGCACGAACAATCTCGCCTTTTGTGACAACAAACAGTCTGGCACTATCTAGATTGATTGTTGTTGAGACAGTAATCTTGATTGGTAATGCATAGTGGTGTGGCTTACCACACCGATATGTAATCAGGTTCCAGTGAATGTAACCACATGGACTTGACATTGACTTCTCACCAACAGTTCTGCGAGTTCCAGGAACTTTGTCTCCGTGTCCTCCGTGTGTTCCTAGCGGTTCTGGTTCTGTCCACCCACTCAGCCTCAGAGGCCCTGCTGCAACGTCATCAACAGCCCTCGTGATTAATTCATGGGATTTAAAGTGTATCATTTATTTATATCTGGAGGCACGTTTGCTCGGCACTGCACCGGTGCTATTCAGGTCGAGCGATCGCACAGGGGAGCTGAGGTACTGCAGTATACCTACACACACACACACACACACACACACACACACACACACACACACACACACACAAAACAACGCAACACAACGGCCCCCTATGAAGCGCACGATCAAGGCTGCTGGATTGTGTGTGGTGTGTGTGTGTGAGCAGCAACATGACAGAGTTTGTGTGTGAGTGAGTGAGTGTTGTGTTGTGTTGTGTTGTGGTGTGGTGTGATGTGTTTTGGTGTGTATGGGTGGATGTGTACTTCAGATGGGACAGACATGCGTGGGTGGATGTGACTGTGTTGGACGCACGCGCGTGTGTGTGTGAGTGTGTGTGTGTGTCTGTGTGTGTGTGAGTGAGTGTGCACAGCATGTGTACTGGTTAGGCTCTGAGGCGCCATCACAGTAATTAGCCCCTCTTTTAAAATGGTTATAGAGTGACACAAACCCAATCTGGCTTACACACACACCACACACACACACACACACACACGCACCAGACACCCACCCACACACTTCTCTCCCAGAAACCCGCATACCACCAAATTTCACTAGCCTGAGTCGTCCCTCTTCCTCTCTCTTCTCCTTCTCTCTTTCCTCTCATTTCATCCCCTCCCTCCTTTCATCCCCCCTTACTCTCGTTACTGCTCCATAAAGTGCCATGCCTGCTCTGACCACTTCCTCCTTCCTCCGTAGAGAGAGAGAGAGAGCAGTTGTCTCTTTTAAATGCCTGTAGCTCTCTGTCTCCTCTTCCTCCCATGTGTTCACACGCATTCTCTTTTGCTCTCCTGTGTAGAGCTGATTGAGTGTGTGTATGGTAGAGCAGTAGAGACAGAGAATCAGTAGGAGGCTGACCCCTGCTGGCCTCGTAGTGGTACTGCTGTCACCTGAACTGGCTCTTTTCTTGCCCTGCTCTCTCACACTGCCTTTTGTACACAGAGATGCAGTTTATTTTTGGGACAGGCAATATGTGCTGATGAATATCATATTACCCATGATGCAAGCACTTGTCTGGCCAGCTGTATGACGTTAGAGCAGGAATAGCAAGGAAGCCTGGAGCAGGAATAGCAATACACAATGCCAGGGGCTGGTTTCCCTGTGGTGTCGTGTAAGGTTTGTTTGGTTAAAGTGTCTGCTAACAGGTTGCGGGGTGTAAACATGGAAAGCAGTATGCTTCCCTGTGGGCAAGGAGGCTCTGGGCTAAAGATGCCTGTGAGACATAATTTTGAAGAGAGAAAAAAATCCCATCGTCAGACTCAACAGTCACTGCTAGACTCATAGTCAGTTATAGGCTAGTTTAGCCAGGCGAGAGAGAAACACTTTGAGAATATCTTGCAGCAGTGGATCATACTCTCATTAGAGTTTGCATGCTCTCAGAGGCCATAACGTTTGAGGTCAGGACTAGGGGTTGGTGATGTACAGTATTTA
This sequence comes from Alosa alosa, assembly GCF_017589495.1. Classification (NCBI taxonomy): domain Eukaryota; kingdom Metazoa; phylum Chordata; class Actinopteri; order Clupeiformes; family Clupeidae; genus Alosa; species Alosa alosa. The sequence goes on from NC_063194.1 coordinate 24,754,631, forward strand.
ACAATATCCCAGCATGCAATACAGTGTCATGATAGTGTCAACTATCAATACTATTTCTGTTGAAAAGTTCAGTTAAAAGCTAATTTATTTACCTAACCATTCTGGTTTTCCAGAGAATCACTGCCCTCTACCTTAAAGACCAGGGTTGACCGTACAGTATGTACTTGGAAACTGACACCACAATTCAGTGAATAAATGCAAATAGAATAGAATAGAAGTCTTTATTGTCCACTACTGTACAAATTCGTCTTTGGCCCCACAAACATGTAACAAACACAAGCAAGACTACACAACAGGTACAACATAAAGCAGACACAAACAAAGACTACACAGCAGGTACAACATAATACAACCACACACAAAGACTATACAGCAGGTACAACATATAGCAAGCACAAACAAGACTTCAAAGCAGGTACAACATATAGCACACACAAGCAAGTCTACACAGCATGGTACAACATATGGAGGCATGGAAATGTGCAAAAGAGGTTGATGTCCATAAAAGCAGTAAATAATATAAGCTAATCAGTTAATCATAAAACTCATAGATTATATTGATTTAGCAAAATAATAGATGGTGGTATAAAAGATTTCTTAAAAATGTTTCTGCTTGATGTAGGTACTCTATATCTTCTTCCTTAAGGGAGTCTTTCAAAAGTGTGATGTGTGGGGTTCAGGATATGACTATTTAGGGCTTTTTCTGGCCATATTTATACAGTTTTTTGGGGGTGAGTTGATTTTTGCCATATTTCTAATTTTTGTGAGTTTCCCATACCAGCATGTGATGTTGTATGAGATGACACTTTCCAGCAGACTGGTGTAGACCATCCTCAGGACCTCTCTACTAACATCAAAACTGTTAAGTTTCCTTAAAAGAAACAATCTTTGGGTTGCCCTTTTAACAATATGATCTGTATGTTCACTAAAATTTAGATTACGAACTAGGATAGTACCTAGATATTTAAAACTGCAGACAACCTCAACGTGTTGGCTCCCAATTGTAACTGGCTGACATGTAAGTATTCCACCCCTGGTATTGACCACAAGTTCTTTGGTCTTTGTGTGGTTTAGGACAAGAGCACTTTCCTCACACCAGGACTTAAGGCAGTGATGTGATCAAAGTAGGCCCTCTCCAGATCCCCATTTCCCCTGACCATTAAACCGACCATTGCATCGGCATATTTAAGTAGGCTAAAATGACTATCACAGATCTGCAATTCATTTATATACATGGAAAATAATACTGGGGATAGAACACAGCCTTGAGGCACTCCAGTGTTTAAAGGGAAGCTTGACAGGATTTCCCCCTCTGCTGGAGAAATTGTGCATTATGCTATTTCAAACTGTGGGAAAAGGTAACGATAAAGCACATGGATTTGTTTACAAGCTAGCAAACGGTTAGCATAAGTTTGACAGAACTATGTGGATGTTAGACTACAAGGTAAGAAACACGATTTAAAACGAGTTTCTTGTTTCTCACTTCTCTTTCCGGGACGGTAGTCTCTATGTTGCAAGGTTGGTTTTCCGCCTGGGGATGCTAGGCGCAGCGGGGAAAGTCACCATTTTCACCGGAACAGGTCATTTAACCATCAAAATGATTTCTAAACTGGTTTATTACGTTGAAATAGTTGCCAAGGACCCCTTTAAAATGACCTCATCAGACATGGTACCCTGTAGACCTTTGAGGACGATCAGTTAAAAAGTCCTTAATCCATAATACATAATAATCTTTAAAAGAATGTCAGTCTTGACCGTATTAAAAGCTGAACTAAAATCTAACCCTTCTGTATTTTTCCCTCTCAGTTATACAGGTATCATGATGTATTATAGATGATTGTCTTGCAATGCATTGAGCCTAGCAGAAGAATCACTGTGTCATGATACCATCATTAACATACTCAACATGTTCTGAACTATGCTGTGATTCCCACACCAAGTCGGGGCAGTTCTAGCACTAAGACTAGGACTGCTGATGACTGAATGTTATATTGATGAAGACTAGGACTGCTGATGACTGAATGTTATATTGATGAAGACTAGGACTGCTGATGACTGGATGTAATATTGATGAAGACTAGGACTGCTGATGACTGGATGTAATATTGATGAAGACTAGGACTGCTGATGACTGGATGTAATATTGATGAAGACTAGGACCGCTGATGACTGGATGTAATATTGATGAAGACTAGGACTGCTGATGACTGAATGGCTTCTGTGTCAGCTGTGCCATGTGGTTTTGTGAACGAGTGGTCGAGTGGCCACGAGTGGTGGCAACATCCCTGGAAAACAAACCTCTTCCTCCTCCTCTTCCTCTCCAAAGGTTTAAAGGTCATGCCTGATGCTAATTGGTGTCATGCCCCTTCAGGGGCACTTTTGAAAAGATCTAATTTACACCTTCCCACTTCTTGCCCCTTCAGGGGCCCTTTTTCTTTTATCTAATTTACTCCCTTCTATCTTCTTCTTCCTTTCTCCTGTCCCCTCTTTTTTTCTCCTTCTGTCTCCCTCTCTATCTCTCTCTCTTTCTCTCTCTCTCTCTCTTACTCCCTCCCTATCTCTTTCTCTCTCCCCCTCTCTCTTTCTCTCTCTCCCTCTCTATCTCTCTCTTTTCTCTCTCTCTCTCTTACTCCCTCCCTATCTCTTTCTCTCTCCCCCTCTCTCTTTCTCTCTCTCCCTCTCCATCTCCCTCAGGGTCAGGCTGACCTGCTGAAGCATGCCAAGAGTGAGGCAGTGGACACGCTGAGACAGATCCACTGCGCGGCCCAGTCCTGCGGCCTGGTGAAGAATGGAGCGGCGTCCGCAGCCACACCAGCCACACCACCTGCCGCCGGCGCCGCCTCCTCACCAGCCTCTCCGCTGCCCTCTCCGCTGCCCCCTCCTCCACCATCGCCCCACATCCTGCACCTGCCGCGCCTCGCCTCTCTGCACACCATCCCCGAGAGCGAGACCCCGAATTACGACCACTCCCCAGCATACTGAACTACACCACACACACACACATAGATACATTCTCTCTCTCTCTCTCTCTCTCACACACACACACACACACACAGATATACAGTATGCAGACACACATACATACAGTATATGCACACACAGATGTACACACACACACACACACACACACACACACACACACACACACACTGCATACAGACACACATTAATATGTGCACACAGATGTACGCACAGACACACACACACATACACAGAGGCGCACACACTCACATACTCACACTGGATGAGCGGAGACAAACAGGAACAGGAGTGAGCCTCTTTCTTTGAATGCTCTCACCCTGTACTTTCCACCCCCCGCCCTCTCTGCTTCGTCCAGCTCTCTTGAAGAAGTGCGTTCTTTTTTCCCTTGTTTACTTTTAAAGCATCTCCCCTCCTGCCCCGGTGTCATCTGCATCGTCTCATCTCACTCCTGTTTGTGGAGGAGGCAGCCATTTTGACTCTTGAGTGCAACACCAGTGGGACATGTGAACTCTCTCTCTCTCTCTGTCTTTCTCTCTCTCTCTCCAACCTCTATTGCACAAAATAAATTTTGGAGAGGACAGAGATGCTTAAATCTGACTGTGCTTAGTCAGGAACACACTTCTCACCAACGCAAACTTTGGCACACATATTGGAACTTTAGCTCTAGGGAAGAATCAGCAGGGAGGCAGCTGAGAGTGCAGTGTAACCTCACTGGATGGCCTAGGATAGAGATTTAGTGGAGAGTGGTGTTAGCTCACCTATTTGTCATTTTTGCCTCTTTTTTAAAAATGTGTTTTTAATTTCACAAACCAATTTTACCCCTCTGCAGTAGGCTTGTGGGGCCCTATAAGAGGTGTGTGTGTGTGTGTGTGTGTTTGCGCGTGCATGCGTGCATGCATGCATGCATGTGTGTATGTGTGTGTGTGTGTGTGTGTGTGCACATGTTTCTAAATAAGAGAGAGTAGGAGAGTGTATATGAGAGAAAGAGATATATTGTTGTCAGTGCTCAGATAAAATCTTAAAGATGTCTTTACAAACTGGAACGCAAACTGCTATTAATTATGCATCAGGACTGGGAAGACAAACACAATTCTGGAATGTTTTAGGAGAGGGCCGTTCTAGTTCTGCTGTACATCACAAACAAACTCAGCCGTAGTATCAACAACAGGAATGTACTGACCACCAATTTCCTCTGACCAATAAGTGATATAAAATAGACTTCCACCAGGACTAGTACATGGGCACTACTCTATTGGAACACTCTCCTTTACAAATGCTCTGCTAATAATGATTAATATGATTATTTTAATTATTACTATTATTATTGTCCTTAGATATATTAATATTCCAATTATTTTATATAAATTCACGTGAAGCAAATGCTGTCAGGAGACCTGTCTATTGTGTGATGGTTCCTCTCAGATGGATAAATTACAGGGGAACTGACTGACTGAAGTACTGTGGTAACAGGAGTGGCACTTCTAGAAGGCTCTGGAAAGGCCTACACAAAGGTGTTGAGCACAGCCATGGCATTGGTCAAGGCTTTCTTTCTGTGTGGACACTCGAGCAGGCTGGTCGAAGCTGCTGCTACCAGGTAACCTACTTAAAGGGGGTGTTTTTACATCAGTGGACTTCCATCATGATGTGACCATTATGCAGGCCTAAAGGTGAATGTCCCTGGCGGCCTGTTTGATGAGCAGGGTATCGACAGGTTTGATTGATGTTCTCAAAATGTCTGTGATGTGTGTGATGATGATGTTCAAACAGTCAATCTGTCTCTGGTCCAGGAGGAGACGTAGTCTCTTTTGTAATTAAAATACATTTGGGAGTATTCAACTGGAACAAGTGTTCTCTCCTTCTTTTTTTGGTTTTCTGTGTGTGTGTGTGTGTGTGTGTGTGTGTGTGTGTGCGTGTATGTGAGCAGTTGTAGCTCAAAGCTCAGGTATAAAGCACAGAGTTTTTGTTTGATCACAGTGTAATATTAGATCTTAAAAAATGTCTGATATCCTAACTTCAGGCACAGAAAATGTCCTTGCTTTAAGCCCTGCAATAGCCTAACCTATGTGGTGCTACCAACTGCATGACAGGCCTATAGATATTGTCCTAGTGTCTCTAGTAGCCTATGCTATTTCACAAAATGTTTCAAAATGTAATTTAGGCTACATACTTACTTAGTTAGTTAGTTAGTCAGTTAGTGTTGGATAGGAAAATTCTTTTTATCAACTAGATAGATAGAGATAGATAGATACTTTATTGATCCCCAAGGGGAAATTCAAGGTCTCAGTAGCATACAGACATCACACACAACATACACTTACAGCATAAAAAGTGATATATAAGTATATATATACATATATATATATATATATATATATATATATATATATATATATATATATATATATATATATATATATATATATATAAACACTGAACAATAAAAGACAGTAGAAGATAAAAAAAAGTACTATCAGATCAGATCAGATTCAAAAAAATAATTTAGTGGAAATGCATGGATTCCAGTTTCTTCCAGTAGCAGCAACTGGAATCCATGCATTTCCACAGAATTATTTTTGGAATCTGATCCCTTATCATTCCTGTTCATTCTTACTAGCTGCTTGACTTATCGTGACTAAATTCAAGATGGCTGCAAACGCTAAACTTTGTGAAGATACTGTCTGCATAAATCGTCTTGTAAGTAAAGTACCAGTGCTTTTTCAAAGTTCTTAATGTCTCGTTTTAAATGTCAGGGCCCTCAGAAGTCTACCAATGAAGTGTGGAGATACATTGAGCCTCGTAAATGGTGTAAAACAGTGATTTATTTGCATGGCTAGCCCGATGCGAAGCACCACCATTGAAAAAGCTGTTGGTAGCATCGGCTAACTAAGCCAGATTTTGGAGTGCAGGGGACAAGCTGAGATGGGCTATGAGACATATGTTCACACTCGGTATCATGTTTCAACACACTTTAGGTCAATATCACACCGGAATTCTCCTTTAAGTAAGGCTGTGGGAGGGAGGGAGGGGTTGTGCATATGTGCTAATATAGCCTTTAAACAGTGTAGCAGTAAAATCAGTAGGCCAGTGGACAGTCGGTACACAAACATGGAGAAGGTGGAGAGGCAAGACAGACTATGCAGAGAAGTCTATCTGTCCTTTCCCTTTAGTGAAGCATTGAACAGTTCAATGGCCCTGGGGACAAATGACTTCCTCAGTCTGTCAGTTGTGCATGACAGTGAGTGAAGTCTCCAGCTGATCAAGCTCTTCTGCTTTGTTATAGTGCTGTGGAGTGGATGACAGTCATTGATCAGTTTGTTTAGGGTCCTTTTATCTGATATTGAAGTGATGCACTCCAGTTCAGCTCCCATGACAGAGCCAGCTTTCCTTATCAGCTTGTCTAGTCTCCCAGCATCCCTCTTCTTTGTGCTTCCTCCCTAGCATACCACAGCAGAAGAGGACGCTGGCAACAACAGACTGGTAAAACATCCTGAGGAGATTGCTGCAGACATTGGAGGACCGCAGCCTCCTCAGGAAGTACAGCCTGCTCTGTCCTTTCTTGTAGAGTGCTTCAGTATTGGCTGACCAGTCCAGTTTATTGTCCAGGTGTAAACCCAGATACTTGTAAGTGTTTACCACCTCCATATTGACCCCATCAATGGACACTGGTAGCAGAGCGGGCTTAGACCTGCGGAAATCCACCACCATCTCCTTGGTCTTCGCAGTGTTGAGTTGAAGGTGGTTGAGTTTGCACCATTGCACAAAGTCCTCCACCAGGCTCCTGTACTCCTCCTCTTGCTCGTCCCTGATACACCCCACAATTGCAGTATCGTCCAAAAACTTCTGCATGTGGCATGACTCGGTGGCAGAAGTCAGACGTGTACAGGGTGAACAGGACTGGAGAGAGCACAGTTCCCTGTGGAGCTCTGGTGCTGCTGATCAGTGTCAGAGAGACAGTTCTTCAGTCTGACAAACTGTGGCTGCTCGGTCAGGTAATCTGTAGTCCAGGATACTAGGTGAGCGTCCACACCCATCTGCAAGAGCTTGTCTCCCAGTCAGAGGCGGGGTTGGATGGTGTTAAAAGCACTTGAGATTCTCACAGCACTTTTCCACTTTTCCATTAGGAATGATATCCAGCAATGGCATGTCCTACAACAGTCTTGAAACTGGAAAATGTTGACACTGGAGCTATTGTTTAGATCAATTGTGCCCCCTAGTGGATCACTTTCCATAAATGAGGAGTCTCTCAATGAGGAATCTCTCACTCTATCTGATGCATCAGACTAATGTGAATACCTCTAGTGAATAGTAGCCTACTGCAGCACACCCTTAGAGAAATCTTTTGTTATCTGCCTATAATTTGACTATGCCTATACCCACACATCCCAGTACTATGAACAATACCACAATAAAGTAATCTCATTGATTAACATGCAATCTGTTAGCATGTCTCTGCATGTGATTGTCCGTAAATCATGTAAGACTTCTCTTACCGTCTTATGCCTTACGGTAGTGAAAAAGGTGTCTTTCATGATACATCCTAACCACAGAACACATCTACTGCACCTCCCACTTTGTTCATGTTCTATGGCCCTGTCAAAAATAGTTTGCTTTGCATAGTGCCAGGAACATGTACTTTTTTCTGAATGTAAACAGTATGGATAGCTAGAGGACCACAATGACCAATTTGTTGAATTAGAAAAGTGTGTTGCATTATGTTAATGAACTCAAATGACAGGTGCATCTCAAAATAATAGAATATCATGGAAAAGTAAAAAATGTTTCTATAATTTAAATATTTCAAGCCTCTTTGTTTTAATCTTGATGATTACAGTTTACAGCTCATGGAAATCAAAAATCCAGTATCTCAAAATATTAGAATAAAGAATTTATGAGAAATGTCGACCTGAGAAGAGCTTTAACCAGATAATTACGTCAAAAGACCGGCAATGGTTTCTTGAGCATGTAGCCTAATCTCTCAAGTCTGGGCAGGGTAATTGACTTTATATTATTACATTATATTCTATTATATTCTATTTTTTTAAATGCACCTGTACTGTATATGGTCACAGTAGCTGCATTTAAAGTGAAGGTAACTTTAAATGCAATTTAAATGCAACACTAAATGTTGGTGAACGTAAGGTGAATGTGGATGTAATATTGAATGAAATGGGATGAATTCCAACACACACACTGTGTGTGTATTTGTCTGATTACGCAAATCATTAATGTAACAGAATTCTAAAGGAATAGCAAACAGCCCCCTGTCTCTTATTTGGAGCCCTCTATGATCCTGGCTTTGTGTCACCTTCTGTCTCCTTTGAGAAATCCTTGAGGGCATTGAGTTGTTTACACACAGACCCTTAATTACTTTTGACCACCACACACACTCAGCACAACGGCATTTGCTAACAAGGTGCAGACGCCCCACCACAACAATGCCACTCCTGAGCCCTCGTGGAGTCCGGCACACAGTATCCGTGGTTACATCAACGCATGAGGTAGTTTTCCTGACAGACAAGCAGCTAATCACCCTAATGACTAAAAAAATACTGACAATTAGATTGCAACCATTCTTCAAAGTGAGCAACACAAGCCCAAAAAGGTCAACCCCTTAGACGGCTGGACTGTGTGTCATTGTTGGTCATCACCCAATGCCCACAGACCTTTTAGTCTGGCCCTACCCATCCAGATGTGTTCAGATTGGGTTGAGATGGTATAAAATCAGGTTTGAGTTGGACAAATAACCAACAAGGTATCCAGCAAGTGTCACAAGGATGAGGACTTCTGCAACACACTGTGAAACTCTGATGTATGTCACCTCTGATAAGGTAGGCACAATAACCTAAATTCTAACATCTCCTGGAACAAGCTGGAAAATCGGTTGAACTGATTTGTAAGACATGCCTTAGCATAACCCATGCATCAAGAGTAGGACAGTTGTGCTCAGTAGATTAAGTACTAAAAGTCTACATAGAGTGCTCAGTAGATTAAGTAGGCCTACTGGTGGGGCTGTTACTGGTTCTAAAACATTTTGGTAAGAATGGGTGGAGGGGGTGGGGGTCATATTTGTTTTTATCTAAGTCATTTTAAAAGTAGCCTATCTAAAGTTCCAGTTTACGTTGTAAAATGTGTGCTTCATGTAAGTAATAGCTGCTATCTGACGTTTTGTAACTTGCCTCCATCCATACAGAGAGTTCAAATGCTTCTCTTCCTCGCGGTCCTCGTGCACCTGGCCTGTGATGCTGAGGGCGCAACCACTTGCTGCACGCGAAAACATCGACCCTGCAGCCTCTACGAGTTGCTGTGCCGACGGGTAGACGGTAACGGCACAGTGCAAGGCGTGCGCTTCCCAGGTAACGCAGCTGCGGGAATTTTGACGCTTGGAAAACGAAGGACAGGTGAGCGTCGCCTTCAAAATCGACTACAACAACTCCTGCATGGCTCGCGGAACCAGGCGGCCGGAATACTGACCATGGGGAAACGATTGGAAAGCAGTGAAAGCGACGGAATCCTTCAGGAAATGCATGACACCTCTACGACTGACTCGGAGCAACTTAGAATTTCGACTCAACCAAGAATAATGAGGTTGTAATGTGACAGTTATCATGCACGTTAATATTGTGTTAATTAATTGTGTAGACGAGTATTAAACGACCTGAATGAATTATGATGTAATCTAATCGAATCAGATAATGAATATAGGCTGATGTTTTCATTATCGTCTACATTTATGTTGAAATGAGCATCATCCCAACTACTTGTATGGTGAAGTTATGGCCACTAGATGGCAGATTTGTGTACATTTTTGTACATAAATCATGCCTCATGTTTAACATAACTAATGTAAAAAAGTTAATATAGCGCACCAAACAGGTGAATAAACTAAACGTTTCTGAGCTGAAAATCGTTGCTTGTCATAGGCTACACATGTTATTTCAGCCACTGGATCTATGAATGTACCATTCAGAGGTTAAACTAAGATTTGTATTGTGGCAGACCTGTCCAAACTGGGGGATGGTCACTGGGTAGCCTATATTTCTATCATAGGCCGATAAAATATTATCTTCATGGCGGTCTACTTTTGAAGTCCTCTCCCTGTAGTTTTCTGGTTATTTGCATTACATTTCATGTCATGTAAACTGTACCTCTGAAACTTCAAACCTAAGTTAAATAGATTTATGAGCATAGATCAGCATGTCTAAGCAATATTGGTAACTGAGGACAAATAAATCTTGAGTAAATGAAATAAAGCCTTGTTCTTGTATACATCAAGATTACACCAACGCGTTTACCATTAATGATATAGCTATAAAAATGGTTCATATTACCTAGAGAAACTGAGTTGCTCTGATATTACTTCTCAAACCACAGTAGCCTAGGCTATATGCTTGATTTCAATATATGCTGACTTGCTTATTTGAACAAAAGTGTCAAATATCTTAATTCAACAGTTATGTTTAATAGCCTATAATTGAAACATTGTTTAAAGAAAATGAAAATGTAGGACTTAGCTTCAACCCACTGACAGAAAAAAAAAAAGAAAACCCTGTAAAACTTGTAATGTTCGCAAGTTCTCGACTCAATATGTTATCTACAGCTAAAAACAAACTGCTAAAACCTGTTTTTACTTTGAATTATTATTAATAAAAAAACGTATTGCCGAAGATATGCAAGAATGACTGCCTCAGACACAGTACAATATAGGCTTATGTGCTAGGGCTGAGCCCCGGACAGCCCTGGACCCAATAACCCCTGGTACCATTAATAATTTAGGCATTGTGCACACTCTCAACAATTCACAGAGTAGCATTATAACCACATTAATTGTAGCCTACCTCTCATTGCTTGTCAAATATATCTGCATTGCCACAAGTCTTGGGTTGCCACCCACAATGAGTTGTCCCTCATAATTAGATGTTGACATACAAGCAACCAATTAATCTTTCATGAGGTCTTTAGGTAGAACATTTTGTGAAAGCATAATTTCATTCATGTCTAATTATTATAGAAGTTATATTATGTGTGTGCTTTAGGTACAGTACATAGCACAAGTGTGTGAGTCCTTGATTGTGCATGTGGACAGCTTGATAGGGAAGCACTGGGGGAGGGGGGGCAATTAGGTGGGAGGAGACAAAATGTTAATGATCTGTCTTTGATAACATGACCTATACTGAGAGAGAAAAAGAGAGAGAGAGGCTGTGTGTGTGTGTGTGAGAGAGAGAGAGAGAAAGAGAGAGAGAGAGAGAGAGAGAGAGAGAGAGGAATCAGAGGGGACAGATGTGAATTATAAGAATATCAGGTGGGGGATCAGTAATTTCACAGAGAGAAAAGACTATAAATTGGAAGCGCTTCTTGAAGGACCCAACCCCCTGCACACAGAGAGGAGATAATAATCACGAGAGAGGAGGGAAGGAGGGAGGCAGACGGTGAGTAAAGGTGGGCTGAACTGAGCTGACAGCACTTCATGGGAGTCAGAGATTGCTGGAGAGGGACTGCACAGCATCTGATAGAGGCAGAGTAGTGGGAGTAGACCATGTTAAACAACCACATATCCATCTGAACAGAGGACATTGATTCACTCTCTCACCCTGAGGAGCTTCACAGGAAGGAGACACTGTGGAGATGAACAGTAATTGTATCAAGGATGGCTGCAAGCAAATGCAAGAATATAAACTGGTGAAAGAAAGGACTTATTGAAAGACAAAGAGAAAGAGCTTCATACACAGTTGAGATGAATATTCAACAGCTTACTGGAAGCACAGCGGTCTTCTCTGGAGCCATGTGGAGAAACTAAGCGTGCTCTGGGAAGACCACAGACCTCCCTTCTGGAGCGCCAGCAGTGTAGAGGAGTGAACAGGAGAGGATGGGAGAGGAGAGGAGAGGTGCCAAAGAGCTGAGGTAAAGCACTGTACAAGGCAACAGCTGCTCGTTTATTTTGTATGTGAAGCCCGTTTTAAAAGGACTCTAGGACCTACATCTGTAGACTGCAGACTCATCCTGTAGACTGAGACTGTACACTCAGACCTACATCTGACATGAAGTATAGAATATATGGAGCTGAAACCACAGCCAGCTCCAGTGAACAGAAATGACATTAAGAAACTGAAGGTAAATATATATATTTTTTTTATTCTTAGATACGTCCGGCAATGTCGATTAAAGAATCATATTTATGACAAAGTTCCCTTGTTATATTGAAGTGTAAAGATCCTAGCCGAACAGAACTATCAACTGTCTTGTGTTACATTTATTAAGATCTGAAATGTAATGTACCAATTTAGTTATTTGCTTTACTGGAAGCCATGCATGCTTAAATAATCTTATCAACATGCAGAAATGCTGTTTTGAGTCATGCTATTACCAGTGATAAAATATGGTGGAGTTTACCGCATTGTGTTGAACAGTGAGTGCTTCTGTGCTGTTTCCTGTGCAGTATGATATGAATGATGCACTGCTGGGTTGTGCTATCCGTGTTCTGTTCATTTCTTTCAGTAGCTATGCTATTTTGGATCATAACTTTGATGTGGACTCTGACACTGTGCCTTTTCCCCACTGACCTAACTGCAAAGTGCAAACCCTTTCCCTCTCTCTGATGAGGTGATGCAGTAAGTGTGCGGTCAAAGAAGTGGAACTTGCAAAGATGCCAATCATGAAAGGGCTTCTTGCCCCACAGAACACCTTCCTGGATGCCATTGCTAAGCGTTTTGACGGCACCCGTGAGTAGACTGTGACCAGATTGTGTAACCATTATTATTATTAGTAGTAGTAGTAGTAGTAGTAGTATTATTATTATTAATAATAGTTTTGCTATGTAAATACTGTATGTAAACATTTAAATACATTTTCTCAAATGTTTACAACCAAGGGTGGCATTAATAAAACAATTAAGTAAATCAGTTAGATACAGTAAATTATATAAAATTACTTTTGAAATAATAACCTCTTATTTAAATAATAATATATAAAGCATGTACATTTGTGAAAATAGGTTTCGGACATGTAAACATATATGTGCAAGAATATTTACATACAATAATCCATTCAATCAATATGTCATTTGAAAAGAAAAAAAAAAGATGGCTGTCAATTACATTTCCATTTGGACTCTGGAAAGCGCAGCTGGGTGTTTTATTGACAGGTCATGGGCTAAATATAGGAAAGGTCACATTATATATTACCTGTCATTACCCGTCTCCAAATCACCATCTGGACCCCTATGGATTATGTTCAGTGTCAGGTCAAGCAGCTCACTCAGTTGTATTAGAAAGAGCATTATTGTCATATGCTATCATCTTTAGTGTCTTGGAAGGGTTGCTCTGTAGGGGGAAGATGGCTTTATTGGTTTCAGTTTTATTTTGTGATTTTTCCAATACAGCAATATTATGATTGCACCTTTTTCACAAAATCTTATTCATACTTTTTTTTCTTTTTTTACAAAATATTCATACATAAACATTTCCACCTTTGTACTGTACCACATGAATAGGGTTGCAAAATTCCGGGAATTTTCAAAATTGGAAAATTTCCATGGGAATTAACGGGAATATATGGGAATTAACAGGAATAAACGGGAATTAATGGGAATAAAATGGGAATTTTTAATATGGCAAGTTAGTCTATAACAGGGGACTTAAATGTAGTGGACAAAACCCCATCTTGCAGTCTAATATTAGTTAAAACAACCTGATTTAATGCAATTTCAGTCAAATTTCTACCCTGCACATATGTCAATCACATGCACACAGCAATCGGCATAGGCTGCTAGACATAAAGAAAACCTATGGTGCGTTCATATGCATGGGGAATTTTTTTTCCAACCAATCGGATTTTGTTGTTGAGTGGTGTGGTGTATCTTGGGCAGTTCAGTGTTGCTAGTTTAGCACACTAGTAAACCATAGGCAGAGAATGGGATTCTCGCTAGCATGCTAGCTAGCTTTGTATGCTAAGCTAAGCGAAAATACGAACATACAAATCATATTGCTTATTACGAAACAAAATGTTAATGTTTGTATATGAAACAGTTTGTATGAATTACCCAAAATTCCCAGTTAATTCCCGTAAATTCCCATTAATTCCCATAATTTCCTAGCCTGGTTGCCATTCCGAACTTAGTCCCGCCCACAACATTTGAGGTCGGGAAGTTCGGTCTGGCATTGCTTCATTGTGGTGGAAGTATGCTCGCCCTACGATGATTGGACAGGTGAGAAACAGCGCCTGGTCTATCACGTCATCTGAGCACGCTTAGATTAGGCTTATATTTGAAACAAAAACGCTGTGGCTAGAAGGATACATGGCTTTTAAGACCATAATAATAGAATAATATTATTTAATGAGGTTGTATCACTGAAAACGATTATTTCTGAAAACTTTGGCCAAAGTTGAGATGTGGGAAAACTCGTGGTTTCACTTTCATCAAGGGAAAACAGCGCTGTTGCATTGCGACATGTTCCCTCGTTCATTTGAAATCTCTGATTGACCACCTGTTCGAGGGATTTGCGACAGCCTTTCCCAGCTGTTTAACATGTAGCATATCAGTGTTCAACAGAATTATTTTTAAAAACGGAGGGTATATAGGAGAAGAAGGATGGTTCATGTGTTTTTTCCTACACCTCACGGTAAGCTATTTTGTTGCTCTGATTGGTTAGGTCTAGCCAATTGAGTGCAGAGGCATTCCCCCCCTGTATTGGTTGAAACACGCCCCATAATTACGTCCCAATGGAGCAGTATCAGACTTATATTCTGACTAGAATTGAGTATGACTACGTGAGGCTAATAATTTCCTTTAATTCCATGAAAGTGTCCAATTTGGAATATTTCCAAAATTCCCCAGCTTAACTTCCCATGGTAAGTTTCCGGAAAGTTTCCGGAAATTTTCCGCGTCTTTGCAACCCTACACATGAATGTATTGAAACGTCGGCGCAAAAGACAGTGTTAGCGTTCTCCCGCGCAGGGCATCCTGGGATACGAGAGCGAACATTTGTTTATGTCGTTAATTCTCCTTAGTTTTGAGTGTAATGTTAGCGTCTTTATTGTAACATGTTTCCCTTTTAGTTCTCCCTCGTGTGTGATCCTTTTTGTGTGGGGGGCTGCGTCCTCCCCTGTATGTGTAGTGTGTGTGTCTGCTTGACATGCCCCGTGTGTATCGAATTCTGTGTCTGAGTCCCTGCCCTCGTACTCGTAATAAACCATTCCTTAGAACAACGTTTGGTGTCTTGAAACCTTCAAACGTTACAATATCCTTCTTATATCTGCTCTTGTGCTAACAGACACACAAAGAACCTTAAAGGACCACCATGCAAGCCTGAGTGCTTTTTCTCTACAAAGCTCCCCCTAGCATCCTTGATTATGATTGGTTGAATCGTGTTCGATGCTGTTGTATATTTTCCCGATATAGCACGGCTGAGACCGCATTACGTTCTATATTAATGCGCTTAGAATGTATAACGGTTCAAATTCAAAGTTGCTGAGCAACAATTCCGATAATAATCCTTATCCTTATTATCCTTATCCTAGTGATCCTTAGTGATGCTATTGATACTCATTAGAGTCTCAGATTACAAAGAATAGGCCCATAACACTCCCGACTCATATAGGTGCACACACACACACACACACAAACACACACACACACACGCATACACACACACAAACACACACACTCACACAAAGGGAGAAAGATAGAGAATGAATAAACATTAGCAGAAACACAGCATGCAAACAATTAGTAAGATGAAAATAAGAGGAAACATATCAGCTAAGCATCACCTGATGGTTATTAAACCCCACTCATAGTGCTTATCTATTTGTGATTTGACAGAGCGAGTTCCTCGAAATATCCTGTTGTTTGCAAAGAGGTCTTGCAGGGTCGCCGTTTAATGGAATAAAGTGGTGTGTTGTGAAACAGAGAATCTAAGCCTTTCTCCCTCTGAACAATGAACTCCATCAATTCACAGACCTCTCTTAGTAAAACGCTAGAGAGACAGATAGAGACAGACACGAGTCTGCCACCCACCTGTAGTTCTTTATCACCTGTCCAGCCAGAAGGGTCTCATTCTTCATTTCCTCTCACACTACATCGTTTTTGAGTTTGGGGTACATTAAAGCTCTACTTGTCACTGAATGGAGAGAGCTGCACTGTGTGAGTGAATGTTTAATGCTTCTGTTTGGTAATATAAGAGACGCATGCTACTTGAAAACATGGCCATGTGAGTATAGGCACATGTCTGCGTGTTGGCCTAGTGAACAAATGTTCACAGTGTGTTTATGACTATGCATTGTGAGCATTTGTGGCTGTGTGTGTGTGTGTGTGTGTCTCCACTTTCTCTTTGACACCTGAAGATGCTTCTAGAGGAGCTTAAAAAGAAAGAAGTGGAGTGATAGGCTGTGAAAAGCACACACATACACACACACGCATCACACACACACATCACACACACCAAAATGGGTTAGATATATTTAGGATATGAGCTAGAGGCTGGTAATACAGTGCACCTTAAAATTAATTTGCAGTTGCAAATACACATTCTGAGACATGCAGATACACATACAGTACAACACACACACGGCTATATATTATGCATATATAGAGTATTTATAGATATAGATATAGATATAGTAGATATAGATCCAAATACAAAGTTCTGCAATACTTTAGTCGAATTATAGTGAATTATTGACTTACTTACTTTTATTAGCAATCTTTAACATGATATTTAAATTATTTATTATCACAATAAAATTAAATGTTCAAACCTGCTTAGTGTTTGCAAATACAAAGTTTAACGCTTGTTGATCATTAATAAATTCAATAGTGATAGTGAAGAAATCCTAAATATCAAAAAGCAATATGATATAAACTGACGTCACACCTCAATATTTAAATTCTTTGTTGCTCTGAGTTTTCTGGTGTAACATGATGCATAAAATGGTTAGTCAAAGGGACCCTATCAAAAGTGTCTCACTAATAGAATGCATGTACTCGCCCAGTCTTCTCCCACACCATCATGACCTTAAAGGAGAATTCCGGTGTGATATTGACCTAAAGTGTGTTGAAACATGATACCAAGTGTGAACGTATGTCTCATAGCCCATCTCGGCTTGTCCCCTGCACTCCAAAATCTGGCGCTAGTTAGCCCGATGCTACCAACAGCTTTTTAATGGTGGTGCCGCCTCGGCTAGCCATGCAAATAAATCACTGTTTTATACCATTTACTAGGCTCAATGTATCTTCACACTTCATTGCTAGACTTCTGAGGGCCCTGACATTTAAAACGAGACATTGAGAACTTTGAAAAAGCACTGGTATTTTCCTTACAAGACGATTTATACAGACAGTATCTTCACAAAGTTTAGCGTTTGCAGCCATCTTGAATTTAGTCCACGATGTCGGCGAGTAAGAATGAACAGGTATGATAAGGGATCAGATTCCAAAATAATTCAGTGGAAATGCATGGATTCCAGTTGCTGCCACTGGAAGAAACTGGAATCCATGCATTTCTACTGAATTATTTTTGGAATCTGATCCCCTTATCATACCTGTTCATTCTACCGTAGCTTCGATTTATCGTGACTAAATTCAAGATGGCTGGCTAAACTTCTCGGAAGGTACTGTCTGTATAAATCGTCTTGTAAGTAAACTACCAGTGCTTTTCAAAGTTCTCAATGTCTCGCTTTAAATGTCAGGGCCCTCGAAGTCTACCAATGAAGTGTGGAGATATATTGAGCCCTCGTAAATGGTGTAAAACAGTGGTTTATTTGCATGGCTAGCCCGATGCAGAAGCACCACCATTGAAAAAAAAGATGTTGGTAGCATCGGGCTAACTAGCCAGATTTTGTGTGCAGGGGACAAGCCGAGATGGGCTATGAGACATACGCTCACACTCGGTATCATGTTTCAACACACTTTAGGTCAATATCACACCGGAATTCTCCTTTAAGCTTCAGCACCGTGAACACAAACACTCTCCCATAGGCTACACACATAGATGAGGACACACAGACATTCTACAGTATATGCACAAATGCACTGTATCTAGAGGAGCTTGTAACTTTAACCCCTTTGGCACCCTGTCAGAATGGTCAGTGTGAGTTGTCATGGCAGCACCAAAGCTGTCTCTCAGTAATGAAGCCTAAAACATTACATTTACAATTGTATTTTAGAGGACACTTAAAGTGTAACTCTGGCGAAAATGGACCCCAGCTCGAATAATAAATTAACCAAACATGACAGTACGGAATCCTTGCAATTACTGGGTTGGAGGAGCTGGTAGGGGCACAGTTCTTAACAAGTGTTCTTAACAGTCTTCTGTTCTTAAGTGTTCTTAACAGTCTTCTGTAATAAACTCCGGGTTCGTTTACTACGTTGTTGGTGCTTTGTTTTATGTGTAGGGACCCTGAGCAAGCTACTGACGAGGTTTGGTGCTGTTTTGAACAATATTACTGGTTAAAAAATGCTATATGGGAAGTGTTTGCTCACCGCCCTTAGCTAATCTATTATTTGCGATTTGGGGCTATAGCGTATACCGGGGCAAGCTCCGTAGTGGTTGATCAACGAAAAATACTGTCTCCACCGCTTATTTGATGTGTTTTAATGCAGAAAAAGACCCTGGGGCAAGTTTTCGCCAGAGTTACACTTTAAGCAAACAAAGCACTTTACATTTACAAGGACACATTTATTAAAATTGGTCAAAGACTTTGCTATAAGCAAAGCCTTAATGAGAGAAATGACCATTGAAAGTTCATCAATAAATCCATTACACCAGTTGGCCTACTAGTCAAACCGTTCAACGTTCAACAGAGGATAGCATTTCTACAGCACTCCACAGAACACTGACCCACCTAGATGAGCCCGACAGCTATGTGAGGATGTTATTCGTGGACTTCAGTTCCACTTTCAACAGGATCATTCCTCACAAGGTGGTCTGCGAACAAAACCCCCTGGGCTTCAGCTCCTCTCTGTGTGCATGGATTTTGGACTTCCTGACGAACTGGCCAGAGAGCGTCAGAATTGGCAAGCATACCTCCTCCAACCTTACACTAAGCACAGGAACCCCACAATTAAGCCCCATGCTCTACACACATTTTCACATATGACTGCACCCCAATCTGTCCATCAAATTCGCCAATTAAATTTGCGGATGATACCACCATTGTCAGCCTGATCTCCAGTGGGGACGAGACTGACTACAGACGAGAGGTGGACCATCTGATTGTGTTGTGCAAAAATAACGCCCTAGTACTCAACACATCAAAGACAAAAGAACTGGTCAAAGACTACAGGAGGTCAAAGGTCAAGGACTACTCTCCACTCCATATACAGGGAGAGACCGTGGAGATTGTGGAATCCTTGAAGTTCCTCTGTGTCACCATCTCCAAACAGCTGACATGGACTGCCAACACCGCTCAGCTTGTGAAAAGAACCAGCAAAGACTCTTTTTTTCTGAGAAAGCTGAAGCAGGTCAACCTACCCTGCTGTTAAACTTCTACAGTTGAATCCATCCTCACATACGGGGCCACAATCTGGCACCTACACTGCTGCTGAGAGACATGACCTAAACCAAGTGGTGAAGGTGGCACAGCGCACTGTGGGCATGGACCTCCTAAGACTGGACTCAATGTATGCCAACAGGATCAGGAAGAAAGCACACAGTATATACAAAGACTGAACTCACCCTGGACACTCTCTGTTCGAACCTCTGCCATCCGACACGAGGGTCAGAGTAATAAAATCAAAAACAGACTCGGGAACAGTTTTTACTCGAAAGCCAATGGTATCCATTACTCCCCACCTCACAGACAAATGAAATTAGAAGCTTATAAATTGCTGGTAGTCTAAGGCTACCCTGATGGTGATTCTTAATCTAATTTATGTATTTTATTCTATTTTATTCTATTTATTGTGCACAGCTCCAAAGAGAATCACACACATTTTCATTGTACTGCTGGTGTGGTGAAAAATAAAGTTAATAATTCATTCATTATTTAATTCATTCATTCATTAGCCTTCAGAGCCATTAACACCAAAGAAGACAAGAAAGAACACAAGCACTTCTGTGGTGGTACTGGTTTTTAGAAAGCTAAGGCTTTCAAGGATGCAAGGCTGAACGATCGTCAGTCAAACACAATCTTTTGAAAAATGTCTGAATAACGAATTTCAAAGGCTGTGAGTTTAATGATTCACAAATGATTCTTACATGGCCATTTTTTGTCATTGGTAATTGAAATGTCTTAAGAGTGAAAACATGTTCAGGGCTTTAAAGTAATGGGCAGTATCTCAATTTATGTAAGTGCTTGTGAAACAATGTAAAGGTCATCCTGTCACATTTTTTTAAATTTTCTGTCCCCCAAAGATTCTATCAAAACTAGTTGATGGATATGCATATTTGGTCTGTACTTTGTCTGTATCATTCAGTTCATTTGCATGATACAGACAAATTCCATTCGGCCTGATGCATAGTCTGAAATTACATGGAAAAAAAAACAGATTTATTCCACAGAGTCACCACAACGTTTAAACTTTTATGAATTGCCATTATGAGCCATTGCCTATTATTCATATAGAGGAGAAAGGGCAAAAGGAGTGGGAGAGAACCTCTAAATTGGGACAAGCAATGAACGCGTAGGAGGAACAAAAGCAAGCAGGCGGAGATTGAAAAAATAAACGTGTCAGGGAGGCGAGATACATGTGTGCCAAAGAGGTAAAGAAAGAGGCAGAAAAAAGTAACAAAGTAACAGTGACATTTTTACCTTGTGTTCCACGGATGCCAGTATGTCAGACGAGGAGATAATTACCACAGGGGAGAACCTGAATGCAACTCTGTACTGGCAACCAGCAGCACAGGAATGGCAGTTCAGTCTGCTGTTATTGTATATCAGCAATGGATGGCAGGCAGTGTTTGCATAGTGCAGGCACATTACATTTAGGAGCCAACACAACTACTGCATTTATTTGATGCATACTGTAGCCTGTGCTGTGAAGTATGTTTCTGCAGGTTGTCTGCTGAAAAAGCAAATAACAAGCCGCACCCCATTCTACTTGGTTAATTGAGGAGGGGGTTAGTCTAATTTCCATAGCTTCTGATTTGAATTACTGGTAGACAATTTCAACAAACATTTTTACAACTGACACAAAGGCTACAATTAACTAAAGATAAATGCTGATTCTTCTATATCTTCTTCTTGTATGTTCTTAATACATTTCTTTATTTGTTTTGTACATTCATTTCTCTCTACTGGGGCTTCTAGACAGCAACTTCCTGTTGGGAAATGCACAGGGTTGCCGTGGATACCCCATCGTGTACTGCTCCGATGGCTTCTGCGAGCTCACGGGGTTCGGGCGGACAGAGGTCATGCAGAAGACATGCAAGTGCCACTTCCTGTACGGGCCAGAGACCAGCGAGCGGGTCACCCAGCAGCTGGAGAAGATCCTGGAGGGCCAGCGAGAGTACCAGACCGAGGTCCGCTTCTACAGGAAGACCGGTGAGAATGAGGGTGCCAGAGTACCTGGTGATACGATGTTGTCATGATACATTGCCCTCATGATAACAATAGTATCACAATATACAGAGAAATCTGCAATTCCTGATACAGAAAATAATATAATCTATCACTTTATGTATCTAACAGATACTGTAGGTAATATGTGTCTAACTGAAGACAACAAGTACTCCTAAAAGGCAAAAACAGGAATTATGTATTTATTTCAAATACAACAAAGTACACTAAGCCCTTGTACTGTCTGCCATTTTCTCCCTGTGAGTTTCTTCTTTTTTTCTTCATACATTTGATAAGTAGCCTCCCAGCACGAGAAGTCAAGTAGTTAGTAGTAACTCAAGCCAAATGGGTTGAGGAATCTCTACTGCAATTCAGATATCTCTGGCATCATGGTATATCCCAAGCACCTGATACGATACACCTGATACGATATTCTGATATGGTTATATGGTCCTGCCCTTAGTGAGAACAAACTGGTAACGCTGCCCACCAAAGCCCTAATATTAGAACCCTCATTTAGGTTAGTCATTTTGTGCGAAGCTGACGCACTGCACATAGTGGCAGCCAGAAATGTCCATATGTGTGTTGGGCTTGGGAGGACTAGGCTACCTCCCAAATTAAAGCTGATTCCCCTTGTGAGTATATTATGTGGGTGATGGTCTTACTTTCTTTGTGTGAGTGCCACTTTGAATGAGAGACTTGTTATTTAGAGGTTGTTAGTGGTGAGCGGCTAAGTGTGTTAGACATTTTGAGCACATCCTAAAAGTCTTTTTCTGCATGTTCCGTCAGGAAGCCCATTCTGGTGTCTCTT
The DNA here is from genome assembly GCF_017589495.1 of Alosa alosa. Taxonomy (NCBI): domain Eukaryota; kingdom Metazoa; phylum Chordata; class Actinopteri; order Clupeiformes; family Clupeidae; genus Alosa; species Alosa alosa. Next base: position 24,776,916 of record NC_063194.1, read on the forward strand.
GGACATAGTGCCAATAAAGAATGAGAAAGGAGAAGTGGTTCTCTTCCTGTTTTCCTTCAAGGACATCAGTGAATCATATGGGAATACTCATCACAGTAGCCATAGAGATGGTAAGGAGATGCACACCACAACCCTGGCACGACTGTACCTCACACACATGCTGACATTTCCTAGATTTCTAGATCTATCTATCCATACTATATCTGAAATCCTTTATGATTCTAATCCTGGGCTCTATGGAAATTATATCAACAGAAAGCAATGAGTAACTTCATGTTGGAAATAGTCTCTGTTTCTTTTACTACAATAACAACATTTAGAAGGTTGTATTTTTTTGTTGCACTTTAAAAGGCACACTCGTATGTCATAAATCTTGTCAAATTAATAAATGTGTTTCTATGTTAGATTTCAGATCTTTCTACTGAACAAAGATACACTATATTGCCAAAAGTATTGGGTCACCTGCCTTGACTCGCATATGAACTTAAGTGACATCCCATTCTTAATCCATAGGGTTTAATATGACGTCGGTCCACACTTTTCCTTCCCAGAAGAGTTGAAGCTGCTATAGCTGCAAAGGGTGCTATTTCTCAGAATCATAATAAACCCTATGGATTAAGAATAGGATGTCACTTAAGTTCATATGCGAGTCAAGGCAGGTGACCCAATACTTTTGGCAATATAGTATATCTTAGAATAAGGAATCTCATAGGATGTTTCTTTTTTACTTTTCAGCAAGTATATCTGAGGACGAGTGTCAGAGCATGAAGGCTGGCAGCTCGCCCCTCAGCCGGGCGCGTGAACGTGGGAGGACCGTCCTGTGTCAGCTCACCAGCCACTTCACCAGCAAAAACAAAGGAAAGCTAGCAAATGTAAGTCATCAACTGTCATTACAAACTGCCACATAAATGTTCAAAATCTAATGGCCAAAATTGCCTGTGTTTTGGTCCTCCCAAAACAAATTGGATATGTGAGTTGTCACAGGCACATGTAAAAGGGCTTCAACTATCATTAAGGGGCCTCAACTCTCAAAACCCATCAACTCTACAAATCTCAAAAACACCAATCCCCTTGTCCTTGAAATGCAGTACTTATAATCACTCTATGCAGTCATTACACAAATTAGGACAATCTGACAGACAGCATAAATACTGCTTTGGCTTGGTATCTTTCCGCCTGGACTGATAGTTTTAAAAGCTACAAAGACTCCCTTTCCGCTGCAAGAACAGCATATTTCTCAAACCTTATAAATTCTAATAGAGACAACCCACAGTTCCTGTTTAATACTGTCAGCTAACTCACACGACCACATGGTCCTGTATCTAGTACAGAATTCACCGCCGACGACTTAATGACCTTTTTCACGTCAAAAATCCACTTGATTAGAGACAAAATTGTCACAGTTCCAGATGTTCTGAATACAGGGGACCAAAGTTTATCTCTCACCCCCAGTTGCACTCTCTGGCAGTTTGAATCTATCTCCTTTGAGGCTTTTATGAAACTAGTCAAAATATCAAAGTCTACAACCTGCCAGTTGGATCCAACCATCTACTTTGTTTAAAGAACTGCTCCCTATTTTAAGTAACTCCTGCCTCCTCCTTATTAATAAGTCACTCACACTTGGCATTGTACCTGTGGCATTCAAGTCAGCTGTTATCAAACCACTACTTAAAAAGCCAAATATGGACCCTGAAGTCCTGCAGAACTACAGACCAGTCTCCAACCTGTCCTTTATGTCTAAGGTGCTGGAGAGGGCTGTTGTGGAGCAACTTACAGCCCATTTATCTCAAAATCTCTTACATGTATATGAGAAATGTCAGTCTGGATTCCGGTCCGGTCACTCGACAGAATCAACTTTGACCAGAGTTACGAGTGACTTATTACTTGCAAGTGACGCTGGCCAATTATCTCTTCTGCTTCTTCTTGACCTGAGTGCAACCTTCGACACTATTGACCACAGCATACTCCTTAGCCGCCTTGAGAACCTCATTGGACTTAAAGGGTCAGTCCTCTCCTGGTTTTATTCTTATTTATCAGACAGAACCCAGAGTTTAATTTTTAATAACACCAAATCCAAACAGTGTGATGTAAATTTCGGCGTTCCACAGGGGTCAGTTCTGGGCCCCATCCTCTTCTCCCTATATATGCTGCCATTAGGCGCTCTAATTAGACAGTTCAAGGTGAACTTTCATTGTTACGCTGACGACACACAATTATATGTCCCTATACACCACAATGACCACTCTAATATCCTTAAGCTACAAACTTGCCTGTCTGAAATTAAGAAATGGATGTCTAAGAACTTCTTACTGCTAAACTCTGACAAAACTGAGCTACTCATAGTGAGACCAACGAAGAGTTATAAGCTCCCTGACGAACTGTCAGTGGAAATTGATGTGCAATCTTAGAGAGCTCAACTGTTAAAAACCTTGGTGTTATATTTGACTCTAACCTAACTTTTCAGCCCCATGTTAAATCTGTCACTAGAACTGCATACTACCATCTAGGCAATATTGCAAAGATTAGACCCATGCTATCACTCCGTGATGCTGAAACACTGGTTCATGCTTTTGTGTCATCAAGGTTAGATTATACCCTTTTCTCTGGCCTTCCAGCAAGCACGACACGGAGCCTTCAGCTTGTCCAAAATACAGCAGCCAGAGTCTTAATGAGAGTTAAGAAATGTAGTCACATTACACCTGTTTTAGCTGCTCTTTACTGGCTACCTATACAAACTAGAGCTGATTTAAAAATCCTTCTTCTTACTTACAAGGCCATAAACAATCTTGCCCCTGCTTAGCTTCTTAAGCCATATGTACTAGCACGCACATTGCACTCCATGAGTGCTGGCCTTTTGACTGTTCCACACATAAAGAAGAAATCAGCAGGGCATAGATCCTTTGCTTTCCGTGCACCCACTCTCTGGAATAGCCTTCCACTATACGTCAGAGAGGCTGGTTCTGTGGACATTTTTAAATCTAGACTGAAAACATATATTTTCTCTCAACACTATGGTCAGTCATCAGCTACCTGATCCCCTTGTCCATTGACCTGATGTGATTATTGCTTTTATTTATTTACTATATTTATGTCTATTTATTGTTTTATCTAGGCTTTTTATTTGTTTTAAAATGCTTTGTTTTATTTACTGTACAAATCAATGTGTGTTTTTATTATTTTTATGTTATTAGGGGTATACTCCTACTCCACTATAAATATCAATACATTGAATTGAAAAAAATTGAAATTGACTGAAACTAGCTTGTAGAAATGAGTGACAATTTTGCAAGATCTTTGTGAAAAATAATGATGGGGTTATGTAACTGCAGGCAAGAGCTGGAAATTTAATGAACTGTGAATTGGTTCAGCTTGGCAGCAGCGTCTGCAGAAAACATGTGCTTTGTCCAAGTTAAGTGGCCGGAGGCCTCCATTAGATGTTTGATTTCTGGACTCTGACAGGTGTAAATGCAGGATTAAGTTTTGGTCAGATTGATTTAGCCAAATGTACAATTCATGCTGTATTTCTATCTGGTGGAGGTATTGAAGGAGCCAAAGGTTTGTTGATCATTTTGCAGATTTTAAGAACGCAGAAGTCTGACATTTGTACCATTGTGTTTCTTTATTCATCTTTGAATATTCACAAGAGTTTAACGGAAGATGCAGAGAATAACAAATAAGAATTGTCCTTCAACAGGCAATACTTACACAGGCAATCCTAAATAAGTCCAGAATGCTAATTGCATTGTGCATTGTAACACCCACCAACGTAATAACTTCCCACCAACGTAATAAACCACCAACGTAATAAAAATCTGCAAAAAATCAGCACGTTTTAAACGTAATAACCCTGCCAACGTAATAATTTCCCACCAACGTAATAACTGTTGCCTACTGCCAACGTAATAACCCAATTTCCCACCAACGTTTGCAGGAAGTTAACACGTTAACTTCCTGCAAACGGGAAGGTAAAAAAAACACTTTGGAACCCGGTTTCAAAAAAGATCGGTTACGGACTCCTAAAATGCCGGGGTCGTGTGGACGCAAGGCCTAACCGATAAAAAAAACCTACCGGTTTCAAAAATATCAGTGTCGTGTGGACTTAGATGACTTTAGACAATTAGACGTTTTTCTTTGATGTGGGGATCAATATCTATCTATCTATCTATCTATCTATCTATCTATCTATCTATCTATCTAAATATGTGCATGCATGCATGTGTAGGTTACTGTGTGTGTGTGTGTGTGTCTTTATGTCTGTGTGTGTATGTGTGTGTGTGTGTGTGTGTGTGTGTGTGTGTGTGTGTGTGTGTGCGCACGTATGTAGCTGATATGGCCCCCCATAAACGGAATTCCACGAAACTTGGCATGCATTCAGAGGGTGTTATAATGATCCTGATTTTAGCTTTTTCATTTTTACAACGTTTTATGGTCATGAGATGGTTTAGATGGTGACAATTTTTGACAACTTTACCCTTACAACTGATAAAACAGATATAATATCACTAAATCAGTGATTTATTGCATTGGTGGGAAGTTAATGTAATATTTTCGTTAATCTTCCCACCAACGTAATAACTTCCTGCAAACGTTGGTGGGAAATTATTACGTCAACTTGGCAGTAATATTACGTTTAAAATGTGCTGATTTTGTGCAGATTTTTATTACGTTGGTGGTTTATTATGTTGGTGGGTGTTGCAGTGCATCAAGGGCATCGTAGAAGTAGTATGCAGAGATGGAATGAGTGGTTCGTTTGCTTGCATCTGAACCACCACAGACATTCCCTCTGGCCAATTACCTCATTGCTTCTTCACAACACCTTTGAAATGGCACTGTTCTGTATTCTCGGGCATTGTTCCAATTGCCAGGAAATACTCTTAGTGAAGTCACATGAGAATGCAGGAAAAGGCTGCTAGTCAGTGTTGTTTTTGAAAGGTCATGTGTTAAAAAAAATGTCTTTTAACAGGGGTCATCTATGGTGCCTTTTGAAATTGGCCCAACCTTTAAAATTTAATGAGCTTCAGAGAGATGACACCATCAGCAGACGACACCTGCAGTAAGATGTCTGCTGCTCAGATTCTCTTCCCTAGCTTTCTTCCCTCTAGACTTAGTGATGGCTGTTAGCACAGTGAGTAACTGGTTGCCAATGGTTACATATGCTGCAGAGGCTGTTTTAAGACAGCTTATTTGCACTTTGTCTTGCGAAGGTGTTGTTAGATGTGTCAGTTACCAGGTTACACGTCTTCACTTCATCTTGGTGTGGCCATGCTAATTGTTCCCCCATGCAGCCTTCTCCTCCCAGCTCCTCCTGTTGAGTGGAAGCTCACTGGTATGAGGTGGAGTACGGGCGTCAGAATACGCCTTGTACTGATCCGTAAAGATAGAGTAATGAATTAGTGAGTGCACTAATTAGTGCTAATGTGTGAGGGAGGGAGGGAGGGAGTGAGTGAGTGAGTAGGTTGTGTCAGAGTATGAAGGTGAGTGAGTGAGTGAGTGAGTGAGAGGGAGTATGAAGGTGAGTGAGTGAGTGAGTGAGAGGGAGTATGTCAGTGAGGGAGTATGAAGGTGAGTGAGTGAGTGAGTGAGTGAGTGAGAGGGAGTATGTCAGAGAGGGAGTATGAAGGTGAGTGAGTGAGTGAGTGAGTGAGTGAGAGGGAGTATGTCAGTGAGCGAGTATGAAGGTGAGTGAGTGAGTGAGTGAGTGAGAGGGAGTATGTCAGTGAGGGAGTATGAAGGTGAATGAGTGAATACAAGAATATGAATATGAATATGTGAGTTCTTGTGGTATACTGCATGAACAGGCCAAGCTAAATATGTGCATTGCACACAAAAGACTGTAACTGTCACATAGCTTAACCACAACCACAATGTAATATTATTGTCTAGCCTTTTTCCCTCTCATTTACAATCTTTTCCATGAATCCTTTCAAGAATGTGTTCCGCGGACCATCCCTTCCAGAGTACAAGGTGGCTTCAGTGAAGAAATCACGTTTTATCCTGCTACACTACAGCCTGAGCAAGGCATTGTGGGACTGGCTGATCCTCTTCGCCACCTTCTATGTGGCCGTGACTGTACCGTACAATGTGTGCTTCTCAACGCCTGAAGACAGTGACCATGGCAACGACGACTGTGATTCCACTTCCCGGAGCACCATAGTCAGTGACATTGCTGTGGAGTTGCTCTTTATACTAGGTGATTATGTGAAGGTGTGTGTGTGCAGAGTGCGAGGGAGTAAAGAACAAGAAAGAAAGAAAGAAAGAAAGAATGAGAAAAGAAAGGTAGGCAGAAAAGGGGAAGGTAGAAAAAACACATTACTTTTCTGTATCACTGCCCACTGCATCCGTGCCCACGGTTGTTGATATTTAAGCACAACAGACAATTGAGATAGATAGATAGATAGATAGATAGATAGATAGATAGATAGATAGATACTTTATTGATCCCCAAGGAGAAATTCAAGGTCCTAGTAGCTTAAGACACCACACACAACAACATAAACAGGATGATAAAATAACAAATCCACATGACTAAAAAGAACAGTAAAAGATACTACAGATACTAAAACAAGGATCCACATGAATGTACTAAGGATGTATAAGTCCAACAGTGCAACAGTGCAGGGTTAAAGTCTAGCGACCAGTATTAGATATGGACAATATAAGAGAAAAATGTAAGCACAGTAATATAGCAGTTATAGTATAATTATATGGACAATATAGAGAAAAATGTCATCTGTTGTCCTGAAGCAAGGTGTTGATAGGCTGGACCAGTAGCTTGGTCCAAGCCACTTTGTAGTATTCAGATGTACAGAACCAGGACTGTGGATGAACAGTGGTTGACCACACATGCAGGACAGACAGCTTTTTAAAGGGACACCAGGCAAGCCTGATGCTTTTTCTCTACGAAACTCCCCCTCGTTCGGTCTGAAGCTCTTTTCCTTTTCTTTGCATCTTCCGTCAAGGGTTTTCGCTGCTTCTTCGCCGACTCTGCCATTATACACACGCTTGCAACAATCTCTAGCGTATTGTTAGCCTGCCTCTGTGATGTAAACTGATCCTGCTTCGGTCGGCGGGTAGGATACACCGAACTTGCAAGTGGGATATTCTTCCTACAGGCAGTAGGGGCGGGCGAGAGAGCCCTCATTCGCCCCGTAATGAGTCATTTAACCATATACCGACTTACGAAGATGATTAATTAACACGAAAACGTTGCCTGGTGTCCCTTTAAACTAAATTTGACAAAATTGTGTGTAATCGCATATATGCAGCTTTAATATGGCAGTGCGCCACATGTCAACATTAAGGATTTTTTTTTTTTATAAGGATCTCATTCTCTCCAGTTTCCCAATTTCCTTCTTCACTTGGTCTCAGATTAAATGTGTGACCTACATGAGAGAAGTGCCACTTTCCTCAGCTCTGGAGGTGTCAATGGCACCAACACTATTTAATCTTAGCAACCCATCTGTCTGCCAGTGGAGCAAAGCCACTGAACAGACCCTCCACTTCCTCCCAAGAACTCCAAGAATAACCATAAGAATAAAAATGCATTGTACAAATGATTAAACATAGGCAACACTGTGCTGTACTGGATGGTCCATCCCACAATTTTGTCTTGTGCCATGGTGTCAAAGAGGTAGAGGACAGTGAGCTTTCGTAACTACTTAGGAAGTTAGGAAACACTCTCTGAATCAACATGTAATAGATGGCTTTTACATGACATAGATTAAACAATATAGTTCAGATACATGTTACGTTCACACAATCCATTTTATAAAAAGCACTTTTATCTCTAATAGTGAAGTCATGATACATGAGTAATGCATTCCAGAAATGAATCTTGTCTTCACTCTTTCTCATACCTTTCTTGCATTCTCTAATGTTAAGGGTAATTGATGGTGGGGGTGGATCAATAATTACTTCTTGATTGAAGTGGGTCAATAACCCCTTCATATTGAGATAAGCCACACAAAAACAACTGAAGAGGTCAGTTTAGCTGTTCAATATGTCAGATAAGAACGAGCTGTGGAACTGACTTAGTCGATCTAACGACCCATTAGGCCCACTGTCCTAATGAGTGAGAGACTGATTAGGTTGCTTCTCTGCCTCCACAGACATTGTGCTGAACTTTCGCACCACCTATGTGAGTCAGTCCGGTCAGGTGGTCTACGACGCCCGCTCCATCTGCCTGCATTATTTAGCCACCTGGTTCATCCTGGACGTCATCGCTGCCCTACCGTTTGACCTGCTCTATGCTCTGAACATCACTGTTGTAAGTTTGATCTCCAGAGTGTCACTGCTTTTATGCTTGTGTGCTTTTGTGGGAAGTGCGTGTATGTGAGAGAGAAAGAGTGGGAAAAAGAAAAGGAGAAAAAAGAAAGACAGACAGATAGATTGAAGAATGGAAATTAGAAAGAAAGTGGTTAGGTTTTTTTTCTTCCAGAACTGCACAGTGCAGTGCTAACCAGGGCAGCCGTGGCCTACTGGTTAGCTCTTCAGACTGGTAACTGGAGGGTTGCCGGTTCGAACCCCGACCAGTAGGAAGCGGCTGAAGTGCCCTTGAGCAAGGCACCTGCTCCCCGAGGGCCGCTGTTGTTGCAGGTAGCTCACTGCGCCGGGATTCGTGTGTGCTTCACCTCACTGTGTGTTCACTGTGTACTGAGTGTGTTTCACTAATTCACGGATTGGGATAAATGCAGAGACCAAATGTCCCTCACGGGATCAAAAGAGTATATATACTTATACTTATATACTTAGAACATCATTATCTAGCATTGTTATCATGCCGATGGAGTCCTGGGGAATTGTTTTTAGAGGAAAGAGCAGAGATCTGTTGTGGCTTTTTCATTCAATCTCCCTTTTGCACTCGTTCTCTTTTAATTACACACAGCATGTACACACACACACACACACACACACACACACACACACACACACACACACACACACACATACACACAGTTTCCCTTTTTCGCTGTAGTGAAAGTGTTCTTTCCTGAGGCAATGGTGGTGAATGAATTCACTTATCCGGCTACAGGCACTGAAGTCCACTTCTGTTTCTGAAAACATCACTTATTTTCATTGTAAAGAGCCACTGTAGCATAAAAATGGACAGATAAACTGCAGGCACTATAGGAACTCTTCTGACCCCCCTCTCTCTCTGTATATGTAATTCAGTCTATTCAAATGTATATGCCTGAGGTTTAGCTCTTGATAAATGTTTTAATATAATTGTTCTACCAATTTTGGAGTAGATTTCTATGTTTGTGAGTGCATAAAATGTATTTGTCTTGCTTTGTAGAATACTTTATGTCAGTGCCTATGGAACATGTCTAGAGACCTTTTTTGTGGGGAATTGTTGTGTTTTGTGTGTGTGTGTGTGTGTGTGTGTGTGTGTGTGTGTGTGTGTGTGTGTGTGTGTGTGTGTTGCAGACGTCTTTGGTGCACCTCCTGAAGACGGTGCGTTTGCTGCGTCTGCTGCGGCTGCTCCAGAAGCTTGACCGCTACTCCCAGTACAGCTCTGTGGTGCTGACCCTGCTCATGTGTGTCTTTGCCCTGCTGGCCCACTGGCTGGCCTGCGTGTGGTACGTCATCGGCTACAAGCAGCTAGAGAGCAATGACCCACTAACCTGGGATATAGGTATGTTTCTAATGTGCCACTGTGTGTGTGCATGCACATGTGCGTGGGTCTGTTCCCGGTCTGTGTATAACAGCCCTGTATGCATACATACTGTATGTGTCATTCATAAAGAAAAGTAGACATGTACAGTAAATAGATAAACAGATAGATGTGTATGATCTATTCATGTTCTGTCTGTGTGCGTGCCCTGTTGTCTGCTAGGCTGGCTGCAGGAGTTGGGGAAGCGTTTGGAGTCCCCATACACTAATGGCACCACGGGGGGTCCATCAATGCAGAGCGCCTACATTGCCTCACTCTACTTTACTCTGAGCAGTCTGACCAGCGTGGGCTTTGGCAACGTGTGTGCCAACACAGACGCCGAGAAGGTCTTCTCCATTTGCACCATGCTGATTGGGGGTGAGCCTGACAGAGTCACACATACACTCACACGCACACACACACTCACACACACACACACACACACACACACACACACACACACACACACACACACACACACACACACACACACACACACTCACACACACACACACACACACACACACACACACACTCACACACACACACACACACTCACACACACACACTCACACACACACACACACACACACTCACACACACACACACACGCACATACACACACACTCACACACACACACTCACACACACACACACACACACACACTCTCACGCACACACACACACACACACACACTCACACACACACACACACACTCACACACACACACACACTATAGGACTATAGGAACTACTGGGAAACAAAAATCCTTGTCACCATAAAATCAATCATGTCGAGACTTGTATGGACTTCCCAATTGACACCATGAGGTGAGATACAGAAAGAGATGATTAGGAACCATAATAATACCCCCCACCCACCCACCCACCCCCTCTCTCCATCTCTTTCTGGCAGCTCTGATGCACGCGGTGGTGTTTGGGAACGTGACGGCCATCATCCAGCGCATGTACTCACGACGCTCGCAGTACCACACGCGCATGAAGGACCTGAAGGACTTCATCCGGGTGCACCGGCTGCCTCAACAGCTCAAGCAGCGCATGCTCGAGTACTTCCAGGCCACCTGGTCCGTCAACAACGGAATCAATGCCAACGAGGTATAAAAAGAACCTCCCTAATGATTCCACCGGATCTTCTGCCCTACTCCCCTGGAAACAGCCAGGATTGCCTTATTTGGGGGTAATGACTCAAAGCTGACCAACATGGTGGCTTGAAGGAAGGGTGGGAAGGGGCTGCATGGTGGAAATGGAACAATCAATGTGTCTCACTTTTACCTTGCTGCTGCAAGTAGCGGTTGGTTTCTTCATAAAGAAGTTTCTTGACTAAGTCAGTATTGGTTATACACCCTTAATAAGCACTACTATTACATTTGGGAACATTCTCAGCATATCCCATAATAATCTGATCTCTAGAATTGCACTTGACTAAATCAGTATTGGTTATACAGTACACCTTTAATAAGCAATACCATTACACTTGGGAACATTCTCAGCATATCCCATAATAATCTGATCTCTAGATTTGCACTTTTAAGTTTGAGAGCACAATGAAGCTTTTAGCCCGCAAGGCTGCAGGTTCCAGAGATTTTAGAACAGCTAAAGGGCACAGCATGATGGAGCCTATTGCCTTTCTAAAATGGTTGCTATATACCTGGCAAGATTTCATAAAATAACAGCACAACAACAAATGTAATGATTTATTCATAGATTCTTCCACTTAGAAATATATTTCTTCTATCAGAAAGGTTGCCAAGCAACGATGAGACTCAGCAACTCCAACTTTTGTATCAATTCATGGCGCATTCATATGGAATGAAATGCAGTCATTGTGAAGGGTTGCGTTGTTTTTTTTTTGATGGCATCGAACATGATTCTACCAATCATAATCAAGGACCGGGACTATTCATTTAAGAATCCAAGTTTGAGGACCCAATGCAGGACTTGCATGGTTTTGTGGATCCATATATATTGCACAGCAGGGCACATGAAGAATACCATATGTATGATTCCTGTATTGTCTCTTAAACTGGCTGAAATGGCTTACAAACAAACAAAAAAACAGGCAAACTTATTCTCCGGCATATAAAACTATTATGTGTGTGGGTGGTCACTGGCCGCACTGCTGCAGATGTAGAAATTATGTAGGCGTCTGATAACCCAAAAAAAAAAGTCTGTGTCATGTACACCTTTTCCAGAAAATTGCTAGCATCTCCATACAGAGTGAAAAAAGCCTTTGTTTGTGATGATGATGATGATGATGATGATGATGGCCATTTGGCCCAGTAAAAAGAGCTGCAGCTAATAAGTGGTTCAGAGACAGCAAAGCTGCAGAGGGTGGACTCATTCACCCACACCCCCATTTAACACCAGCTAGATTTATGCACTGATAAAAACACACAGTCACGATCATACACACATGGACACACAGACACATACACAAATGTGAGCCCACGCTCAACACACTCTCAACAAGACAGTTCACAGGAACTCTCTGAATTTAACGCCCCCTAATAAGTTGTTGGCACTCAGCCATTTTTTGTGTAAACATGCAGCACCATGTGATTTGGGAAAGTTTTCCATTAGATCAGTGCGGTGTGCTGAAAAACGTTTAAAAAGAGAGCAGCACATTCCTGTGAAGTTATGAGTCAGGATGACTTTTTGGGACTAATTAAAATGCCATTACTCCAGAAAAGTAATGACCTAATTTTTGTACATCTTTTGTCCTTTGACTTGATGAGCTTTATCCTTGGTGTCCTCCTGAAAGCTTGATTTAGTGTACCATGAATAGGCTCTTGATTGGTTCACCATGCTCAATCTTGAGTAGTGAATTTCCCATTGTTGTTCCAAGTTGGTACCCTGGAAATCCAGAGTTCTCGCGAGAGCCCAATGGAATTGTCTCTGCGAGACACTCTGGCAATGAGCAATGATGCACGTTACTTTTACCCCTTGCATCCCAGGGAACCAATCAAATCGGCGTATCTGATATAGGCGGGCCAGAGGCAAGCTAAACTGATAACAACAGCGCTGCAACAGTGGAGGTCAGTAAACATTGGTCGTAGTGTTATCCAATTGCGTCGAAGTCCGGAATCATTCAGAGTAAACATTGGTCTAGTGTTATCCAATTGCGTGCAGTGAGATTTTCAAATGCATGCTTGGTGCCGCCCCTCGAATGGGTCATTACATTGTTCGTGGCCAGACCCTTAATGTTTCTAGATTACCAGGGTCTGGATTTTCCAGGCTACCAAGTTGGTGCATGATTGGTCGACTGGTTCTCACAGATCTGCTTTGATCAATAGAGCTTGTTTGGTTCTGTGCAGCTGCTGCATGACTTCCCGGATGAGCTGCGCGCCGACATCGCCATGCACCTGAACAAGGACATCCTGCAGCTGCCGCTCTTCTCCTCAGCCAGCAGGGGGTGCTTGCGCTCCCTCTCGCTCCACATCAAGACATCCTTCTGCGCCCCCGGAGAGTACCTCATTCGCCATGGTGACGCGCTCCATGCTCAGCACTTCGTCTGCTCAGGGTCGCTCGAGGTGCTGAAGGATGGAATGGTGCTTGCCATATTAGGTCAGTGGCGGGTTGTGTACATGGCAAATAACTTGGGCTTGGACTTCTTCATAGGTGCCAGAAACAAAGGTTTGGCAAAATTATAGTTGGTAGTTGTTTGGGGCCTTTGCTAGTAAGGTAGATATGTATTACTGTATTACAGTATTATTGTGCTAACATGGTTATGTTGAGTGTGCTAATCTTTTTTGTAACTGTGATTTGTGATGAGACACTCTCTCTCTCTCTGTGTTTCATGTGATTTGTGATGAGACACTCTCTTTATGTGTGTTTCATGTCTAGGTAAGGGAGACCTGATCGGCGCAGACATCCCTGGGCAGGACCAGGTGATCAAAACAAACGCAGACGTGAAGGCGCTCACCTACTGCGACCTGCAGTACATCAGCATTCGAGCTCTGCAGGAGGTGCTGGAGCTGTACCCGGAGTACGGCCACCGCTTCAGCTCAGACATTCACGACAACCTGACGTACAACCTGAGAGAGGTACACCTCGCTGGCTGTGTGGGCAGTCACCACTCTCTCTGGCCTGTAGTGTCTAATGTGGCCGCTGATGGACTGAGTGTTTTTTTTTGTGTGAGTCATGACTGGGGAAAGAAATTGGGTGCAGAGTTTGAAGAACTCCTTGACAAAAAAATGAAGAGCTCATGTGTCACATCAATTTCTGTCCCCTTCACACACACACACACACACACACACACACACACACACACACACACACACACACACACACACACACACACACAGAGAGAGACACACATATGCACAGTTGCACACCTCTTAGTAAATCCTCTTCTGTTTTCTGGTTTTTATTTGTAGGGTATGACGAGGTTCTCTCGCTCTCCTCGACTTTCACAGGTACTAACTGCCTCAATAAAGTCACAAACACACACACACACACACACACACACACACGTCACAAAATTAATGTGTTTGCACGCTGTGTGTGCTGTCCTCGTCTTTCATCCCAACATGAAAAGCACTGAGACAGAACAGCTTATGTAACATGCTGACTGTGATTCTGGGAAGGTGGGCTGGGAACAGTCCGTATCTGCACCCAGAGTGAGCACAGAGCCAATCTGGAGAGAGAAAAATGGAAATTAGTATTCAGACTGACCCCTCAGTCACACACAGACAATTACAAGCCTAACAACAGCTCACAACCAGCTGTGCCACCTGCCCCACAGGAAACCCACATTCATCTACAGTACAGTCAGTCTGCTGGTGTATCATACTTGCTGTCCTCTCGCCGTCATGGGAAACTCGGAACTTAATTATCTGTGTGTGTGTGTGTGTGTGTGTGTGTGTGTGTGTTTGTGCATGTCCGTCAAAGTCAAAGTCCGCTTTATTGTCAATTTCTTCACATGTCAAGACATACAAAGAGATCGAAATTGCGTTTCCTACTATCCCACGGTGGAGACAAGACATATTTTACCAATTAGGTCCACAGACAAACATAACATTCAAGTAAACAATATAAAAAGTAAAAATAAGAAGGCACATACAAGTCAGTCTGTCTGTCTTTATTTGTCTGTCTGTCTTTTTTTTTTCCACTGCCATTTGAATCTGTTGGAAATAAATGCTGTAGGACACATCAGTGAGTCTCAGCTTATCCTTCTCTCTTCACTCCACAAGCAAACATCTCTTCTCATTCTCTTCTCTCGCCCCCTATGTTTTTAAAGGATCGTGCAGAGTCGTCACTGTCCAGGGACTCAAAGCTGCCCTTTATCATTAAGTCTGAGGAAGAGGATGACCTCATCAAGGACACTAGTTTCTCATCCTCCCCTGGCCGACCGCCCTTGCACTCCAGTTTGGGAAGCCCCTGCCGACAGTCCTCCCTGACCACCATGTTGGGGGAGGAGCTACGCCACATCAACATGCTCCGCCTCTGCCGCTCGCCCACTCAGGGCTTCCGAGGCCGAAGCCCCTCCCCACAGCCAGCCAAAGAGGAGCTGTCCCCCAACCATGGGCCCACCCACACCACCAACAGCAGCTCATGCCATAGGCCAGCTAAACTGCTCATCCCATCCCTGACCTGTGTGAGCCCACTGGACCTGAGCCCCAGGTGCGATACAAACACAGAACAAACCAAGCATGTTGTCATAAAGACATCCAGACTTCCTGTTAATAGATGCTTACATAGATATTTTTAGTATTTTCAATGTTTATATAATAGGGCATATTTAGCCTCCTTTGCTGATGAGAGTATAGCAACCGCTATATTTGACCTAAAGACCTATAGGAATGAACTTAATGGCATTGATTGAATACCCTTGAATCGTTGCATTTTGTGTGGCAAAGCCTTTGGCATAGTGAGTTGTATAATGTGCTGTAAGAATGTGTGTGCGGTCTCATAACCAGCCTGGATAATAATTGGAACCCATTGTGTTCACCGCTGACTTTACGCTCCAAACAGAGTTGTTGATGGCATTGAGGATAATGAGAGAGCTTTTCACTTCAATATGGAGCAGTCTGTAGGCTCTACCAACACAGGAGTCAAAGGTGAGATTAGCAATACAACTACATGCATAATATCTACATCATATGACCGTCATTCAGTCCTGCATGTTCTATCCACAGATAATATATCAAGCTTTTCAATTTCTCTCCATCCTACTCCATTCCTCATGCAATGCGTAGGTAATGTGTGTGTGTGTGTGTCTGTGTCAATTTGTGAGTGGGTGATAGCCCTGCTTGTGCTTCGTCTTTCTATCTCTCGCCTTGTAAATGGGGGTGTCAAGCCAGGTGGTTCTTAAATTTGCAATTCATAAATTTGTTTCAACTAATGTAGTGTTCATATACTGTAAGTCGCTTTGGACAAAAGTGTCTGCCAAATACCAAAACCATGTGCCCTGGTGTCGGTGTCCCGGGAATCATCAACAAAAAGCTGGTGAATAGAAATGGTTGACAAAACCTAAATATTCAGTCATAATAAATAGTGCATATATACATATATCATGTATGTGTAATAGAACTTGTAATGCTGACTGAGTTTATTATCAATCTTTTTGCTGATGAACTGACTATGTCAAATCTTCCTGCTCTGACTCCCATCCCCAGACCCTTACCAGGTGAGTGCCAACCTGCTCCTGGAAACTGAGGATGTCAGACAGAGTGTCAACCAACTCAACAAAGAGGTAGCTATTCATGAGGGCTTGTATCAAGTAGATACACCTATATGAACACACAGATGTCAGCATGCACACTTGTTCATAACTTGATGGCTTTATTCCTCCTGTTCCAGATAAGTCATATGAATCAGGAGGTGTCAAATTTGACTAAGGAGCTCCATGAGATGATGCACTTCCTCCAGACCCATGTCACCCTGCCGCACTTCCACTCGTCCCTGTCCTCCTTTCCTTCCTTCGGACTCCAAGTGGTGCCCACTCCCTCGGTGAGCAGCACCCTGGCTGCCACAGCTCCCGACTGGCAGCCCCGGATGCCAGTGAACATGCCCACTGGTTCCGCATGTGTTCACCCTGACTCCTTGACCAGGGACAGCCTGGCCCACAGGAATGTGTGGGGCTGTGGTGGAAACACTGCCCAGGTCAGGGCGTCTGTGGTGGGCCAGGAAGGAGAGACGACTAGCCAGCACCCACCCAACAGTCCGCAGGCCCCCTGCCCACACTCCTCTTGCTACTCGGACAGGGACAAGGCTGCGGGGCTTGGAGCGGACACCCAGCAGAGTCCCTTCCAGACAACACAGAATTCTCCCTGTATGAGCCAGCAACATGCCCAGCCGGCACCTACCCGACTGGGTCTCAACCTCTGCAGCTCTAGACTAATGCAGCCAATCGGTTTTGGTGGCTCAGTGGCAACCCCAAGCCCTTCACATCCCATTTACTCCCATGGCAACCTCAGCCGGTCCCACCCATCCCTTAGTTTGCCGGTGACCTCCGAACTCTTTAGACCACACTCCGGAATCCCTACGCCGATCCACACCTCCCTTACACCGATGGGGCAGTCTCAGCTCCATACTGTCGTCAGCCCTCTGATGCACACTGGGATTTGTAGTCCTGGTTCTAGTCTTGAGCTGCTGCTGGGCCATGGACACCCAGCTGGGTCCAGACAAAACAACCTTGTGGGCTCTAGTCCAGTCCACACACATGACCCCCCGCCCTCCTCCACAGCAGAACCACCTACATCAGAGAATAATGGAGCATCTGGAATGTAACTATAATGAAAATAATAATTATCTGAAAATATGTTGAAAACTATTTGAGATCTCTGGACAGCCACAAAGAATTTTGGTGGTATTATATAGTATTATTACTATATAACTATTAACTAGCCTAGTGGTACCATTAACTAATGGTATTAACAAGATACTGTTCACTAATTGTTTTGTGTTTCGTCTACGAGGAACATGTTAACATGGATTATCTAAACTGAAGCACATTTGTTGAGAACATGCTAACAGTATACACAATAGGGTACAATAGGATTTCCCAGGTTCCTGAGCCACTCTCTGGAATCTGACAGTGTCAGTGGCGATTCAGTGTCTACAAGTTTGTCTGGTCAGATTTTCTACCATGGCCAAGGCTCTCCACTGCAGGTGCTGAGCACAATGGAGCAGGCTTTACAGGCAGAGCTCATGGTTTAGGTGAAAGGATGTTGATAGCTCAGCAACCAATCAAATTACACCCCATCACATGAGTGCACATACAGAATACACACGAGGAGCAATTTGCAAAATCTGACAAAAAGTATGTTGGATTGTATAAAGTATTGGACTGCACCTATAAAATTATGTCTTAGTGTTTTGTTAGGTATGATGTGAATCACCACAAAAAAAGTATCTTCAGTTGTCTAGTTAATTAGAACAGAAAGCTGAAAACACAAGATCAGGGGTCCAGTGGGATGTTATATGTTGTCATATAATCACACAGTCATAAAATTATACACATTTTTGCACATTGTCATTGAATCTCACGTCACGCTGGGCAATGTAAAAATAAGCTTGGTTATTGATGGACCACTGTGGGAAATCACCTACCTATAGCACAAGGAATGTATTACAGGAACACTATTCCTGTCTGAAATGAAATATACTTGCAAAAGTATATTTGTAGAAATATAACTGCAGTACATTTGCATGCATTCTTGTTTTCTGACATATGCATGAGTTAATATTCTGAAAACTATTTAATTGGAAATGCATCTTTGTGCATAAATGTTTCTAATTTTTGATTCAGGGCAAATTCAAGACCTGTATTAGCCTGGCTAGCGCCACCACTTCTCAATGAGACGTGGTCTGGGAACCAAACGTTCATTTTCTCGTATTTGAAAAAAATGCCCAGATCCGTTTATTGGGTGCCACGGATGTCTATCAAATGCGTCTGTGCATAGCTCATCATCGTCTTGCTTTCCCACCTGTTCTGTGATTGGTTCCCTATCTCAGGCGAAAATTTGCTCCATGGTCTCCAGGCTGCCTTAGCAGCGTGAATCAAATCGCACGCAAGGCAGCATGGGAACACCCAGGCTAGACCTGTATTTATTTTGCCCACAGAGCTTCCTTTATAAATTTGCTGAGTGACAGTATCTCTTTATGGAGACATAAGAGTGATAATCAGCTATATTAAGCTGATGTGAAAGACTATTCAGAAGACCAAATCTATACTTTCCAAAAGGTACCAAATCTAAGATTATGCCGATATTGGTTTGACAGACATGCAGATGTGACATTGGGCCCTGTTTTGGCGATCAGAAACAGCTGGTCAGAGGCACAAAGTTTATAAACATTAAAGGTGTGGCCTGTCCACAATCACTAATTTAATGGCGTGATTTTGTGATCAAAAGCTGGGCGCAAAAGGGTTGTTCTTATGTTTCTTAATCAGTCATAGGTGTGCTTTTGGAGTAACATCCTTTAAACCAATGAGAATGTCATCTGTCATTTCCTTTAACAGCAAACAGCGCAACTTCAAACAGCACATCGGTATCTTGATAGTCAGCAGCGCATTTGAACAAATCTGCTTGCACGCAAGATCAGAACAGGGATTTCACTAAACCTTGCTTTACTAAAACCTGTTTGTGACTAGCAGAGTATAGCCTACATGCATCTGCACTCACCTTTTATTTGAACTCATAGGCTAAGTGAAACTAACTTCACCGTGGTCTCATTGTCAACGACAAAACAGTTCTACACAGTTAATTAAACTACATTCACTATTGACTGTCAAGGGGTTACCATCGAAAACATAGCCTGAAAAAAGCAACATTTAACCCAATAATGTTCGAATAACTGAAAAAAATACAGGATATTGTGACAGTGCATCTTCAGCTGTGCTTTATATGCAGCTTTCGACCAGGTTTTTCTTGGTCAGTGGCTCTAATGATTTTTAAAGGGTGTAAGATAGCGATTTTTGGATCATGCACCAGACCACACCTTATGCCGTTAATTGCTAAACCCCTGGGTGGAAGGTTTAATAAAAATGAAGCGCATGTCCAAAAATTCCTTACTTTATTGAGTGTAAGATAAGAATAAGCCTTGCGTTGTGCTTTGCACTCTCTTGCGCCGGGTGTACGATAGGGCCTATTGGGTTTCTACTTCATGTGTGTATTTTACCAAGTGATTGTACTATGTTGTGTTTAACGCCTGTATTTTGTAATGTGGTAATTACAACTTGTGATACTTGTGATAGGCTCCATTATAAAAGCTAAATCTGTAGATCACCACAAAAAGAATGAAATTAAATGAATATGTTCATCAATGACAAGTAGTTGTTATCATATTGTTTCAGGTTATTCTCTGAATATTAGGGATATGAAAAACTGAATGAAAATACAATAGATGATGTCTTGTATGCAAACAATAGGGAGAGACCATGAGACCAGAGTTTGCCAGGTAAATCTAGAACATGACACTGTCTCATTTTGATCTCAACCGGAGACAGCATGTGAAATATTAAAGTGTCCTTGCTGTGTTCACTCTGTCCCCAACAAAATCAATTGTTCTGGGATCAATGAAGAGCTATACAGTTGTTGTTGGTAGGTTTATTAAGGATATACGCACTTTACTCTCCACTCCTTTATTACAAACCCCTGACCACACAAATGATCATAAAGTTCATATCAAATAAATCAGTATTTTCAATTGTATTGTCTCAGTTGTCCAAATAAGAACTTTCATTGACATGACAATACAGTTCTTGGATGTCCTGTTCTTCATTTCTATATTCACTTTTAAATGAATAATATGCTGTTCCCGTATTTTTTCTCTAGTTCTTTTCATACAGAAATACTATTTAAATTTAAAATGTAAAATAAGAATTTATGCTGAAAATAAGAATGAATAATTGATGTTGTTTATCTCATGTTTGATAGATTAGATAGATACGTGTTTGTCCTTTTGGAAATTCATCAGTATAGTCCACAAACAATACACATATCTCTGTTGTAGGCTGTGACAAAAATGTGCAGTGATGGAACAGAGTCCTCTAATCATTTATTGAAAACAAAAGGAAGAAATGAAAAGAAATAGAACATAAGGGTGTGGACATTTAGCCAAGCTCAGGACGTGTTGCAATATGCTGATACTTCACATAGATTGTGCCTTCTAATTCACATCTAGTGTGGTCTGTTTCAGAGCAGTAACTGCTGTCATTTTGATTCACAAGAATCCAACAGCCAACAACAAGTCTAAAAACTAAAGTGTGATATGATTTATGGTTTCACGGGCCTATACTTCAAGTATAATTTGTGAATAATGAAATAAAATTCCATTCAGTGTGTGTGATAGGAGCCTGTTTTTTTCTCTTGTTTACAAAATCAATAGCCTACAATCAAAATAAGAAATCAAATAAGCTCAGTTCAAAAATAGATGTAACATGGAGTTACATTGATGCATTAGGATTAATTAGCTAAAATCCACTATCCTTGTTATTCTTTTCTATGCTTTTGGTGCCACCCTTTGGTGTGAACATGATATGAAACACCCAGCTTCCTTTAGACATGATCTTAATGATCTTAATGATCATAATGATTATAATTATATAATCATATAATCAATAAGGCTGAAAGAAGAAAACAATCACATCACATTAGATGTCCATGCTGTTCAATCATTAATCACTAAGATGAAGGCTATGTCAATATTTGCATTTTAGTACTATGGTACGGTGTTGCCTGTAGGCAACATAGCCTATTTTGCCTTGTTGAAATAAAATGAGATATTCCTTAAAGAAATAAATACCACTTTAAGAACTAGACAACTCAATACTAACCAATGAAAATGCAAAATAGTGGTCACATGCCCCACAGGCGCTATTTTGACCCTTCTTTCAGCAGATGCACACGTTTGGCTGGGTATCATATTTTCTCCCTAGAAAAGTGTGAATTTCCAGAATTTCCCTCAAATTTACATTCTTCAAAAAAATTGACAACCTTCACTGATAAGTAAAGATGTATTTTCAATCATTTTTATGTATATAAAATAATGTATATTAATGTATAATAATAATGTATAATAATGTAATATTTTAAACAATAGCAAAAATCTGCATGTTGCCCACAGGCAACATTGTACCATTATGGAATGAGAATAGGCCATACATGATATAATTTAAGGAATGTAGGGGATTTTTTAGTTATTGTAATGATTTTTACTACTTTTAATTTTAATAAACAGTCATTTAAAATTATCTACATGATGATTTGCATTTGCATGATCAGCATTAATCGGGTACCTACAGGGTCTATAAACATTGAAGATGGTGAATGGGAAAATTAGATAGGTCTACTCTATTTCATTATTGACTTTCATAAAATATTTGACAGCTATGACTTTGAATATAGTTCCCAGTTACTGTTAAAGTTGTGATAGCTGGTTGATTTGGGGGGCAGGCTGGGTTGAGGGGGTGCACAAGCTGAAGCACCTGACAGCTGAGGTATACAGTGTACACACACAATGTAGGCTAACTCAATGTACATTTAACATTGAGAAAGATGTTTTACTTTTTAATTCATAATGAGACAATTTTGCCTGATGAAATGAACTTAATATGCTGCCCTTCTTATATTGGGGCAGTTAAGCACTTAAATTTTGTGATAAAAGCATCAGATTTGGCAATGACAGGTGCCTTTAGTAGTATACGCTCCTGCTAACTACAGCTCATCAAATGTGTGCCTGGCATGGAGGTTCATAGACTATTTGCATTTTAGCCTCCTGCAAACTAGTCAAATATGCTGTGCATATTGCATTTAAGCCTATTTGAAGCAAAGGACAGATGGCCCAAGCGACAAGTTCAGCATTTTCTTCATTTTCATTTTATTTGGCTAGGCCTTATTCATTCTCCACCTGACGCCCTGTGACAATCCTTAATGGCAATGAATATTTTCTTCATTTTATTTGACAAGGCCTTATTCGTTCTCAACCCGATGTCTTCTTGTGACATCAAGCATTATGGCAACAAATATTTTCTTTGTTTTATTTGGCAGTGAGCTCATGAAGAGTATATTCCAATGCACAGAAAACCGACCGTGTTGGCTAATGAAATGTATTGTATTATAAACTTAAATACAGACAAACACTACATTTTAAAAATAACAATAAATTGCACCAAACCCAAAGTTAAAAATTGCACACAAACAAACCCAAGTGTCAATTTGCCAGTAGCCTAGGCCATGGGTAAAAGTGACAATGTGCATCCTGATGAGTGAGTAGCATTGATGGCACAGGCCATGAATAAAACGATGAAGGGTGACTTGTATGATAATTCTTTAATATAACACACATTAATTAAATCCTTTAAAATAACCATCATCGTCATACACAATTGTATCCTACCAAGGCTAACATGACACTAAAGAAAGACACACTTGTTTCATACACACATGTCTGATCAAAAAGCTAAAATTAAATGTACACATTTACCAGACATTGTGTCCTTATTTACACCCATAGGGCCCCATTGTAATTTGTAACTGCATGTACAGTGCTGGTGACACAGAGTGTTTATTGTGACACCAGAGGTTCAACTTGTCAAACAACTTGTTCATATTGGCTGATAAAAGCATCTAGCCTAGTAGCCTACTTGTAAATTACATTTAATGGCGATTTCTGTTCTATACGAGGTGGCTGGTTGGGTCTTGGGTTGTAAAATCAGCCAGTCCTGAATCATTTACGCATTTACACAAATAACAAGTCCTCACTCTATATCATAATAAAAAAAAACATTCACACAAAATAACAAACATAGGCTAGCATGTTTTCAGTGATTTCATACTTTTTTGTAGCCTTCATAATTCCACATGTGTTCATTAATAGTTTTGATGAATCTACAATGTAAATCGTCATGAAAATAAAGGAAACGCACTGAATGAGAAGGTGTGTCCAAACAGTGTGGCCTGTAGGCCTATTGTATTTGCTAAATATAATTCGATTAATTTATCGTTCTACCAATAGCCTGTGGACATACAGTCCAAATTTGTTGAGTTTCTTATCATTATTTCTAATAAGGCCTAGGCTACTATTTGGCCTGCCCTCTGGAATTCTCAAAATAGTTTCAATCTTTCAATCTTGGGACTTCGTTCATAACACGTCTTGTCAAAGAGTTGGAATATTTTGCTGATGTCCCTACATAATACTCCGAGGTAGGTCCAATTTGCCTACATTTCCCAATAACTGTGTGAATGGTGGTCACATAGCATATGGTTTACTATTGATCACTGAGAATGTCTATCAAAAATGAATCCCACCTATGAGGAAGTAGAAGGATCACGGAAGTCGGCTTGGTGTAGGCGGAAGAGAAGGCCTGGGCCTCTGATGCAGAGAGAGAGCTGAGAACTGCGAAAGGGAAATTTTGACCAGGGCTGGATCTGTGGAGATTTGGGTTTACAGAGAACACCCTGACGCGCCAATAAAAAAACGCTCATATCGTCTCTAACAAGAGGTAAGCAACATGTCTATTTACTTCTAAACTTATGTTGTCCTGTGTTTTTCCATGTCGCCTGTATGTAACGTTAGTTGTATAGCATTCTAGCCAGCTAGCGTCAAGCGACTAGGCTGGTGGTGCTCTCTGACTGCTAGACCACTCGTCAAGCAAAACTTCGATTTATTTTCGGTAGGAAAACGAGTAGATGTGAAAATCAGATGACAGATATTCTCAGAATATCGGTCTTTGGAAAGTGAAACAGATTGCATTGCAGCTCGTGAATGAAACTGGACCCATTACTGAATTGTCTTAGAATATTGAGTGTAGAGAGCAGGAATTGCTAGCCAATGTTAGTTTAGCTGGTGGCCACTGGCCTGCTAACGCTCGCAATAGTTATTGCAGTTTCGATGGTGAAGGCTTTTGGTGTCCTTATCTGATGTGAGTTTTCTTATTAAAGGATTATTTAAGGTAGTGAGTATTGCCTATTTTGTTGTACAAGGCTGAATGAGTTGTCCCTGAAAAATGCGCAGCGGTAGCGTTAACGTTTAGATAGGCGAAAGCCTCCCTAACATTAACAAATGTTAGCTCTAAGTTACCTGATGTATGTGATGCTTTCCAGTTGATTAAATAATGGTAACTGTGTCAGTGCTCAACGGACTTTAACATAAGACATGTTGCATTTTGTAAGCTTATATGTCACATATCTGTCCCATTGTGTTAATGATAGCTAGCACTGACCTGTCCATAAATGGGTTTGGCACACCAGGTAGGAATGACTTTACCACCGCTTTAGGCAGTCTACATCATAGTTATTAATTTAGAAAGTGATCCATTGGCTACGATAGTCGTGTGTTCATTTTATGATCATAATCACTCTTATCTTGATATAGCTACATTATATGTGTCGTGGACGGCGTAACGTTAGCCAGTAAGGTAGACTACAGATTTTATGGAAGCTTGCAAACTAGTTGACTGTCAGGTGATGTCGATGTCAGCAATCTTAACTTTAGCTGCTACACTTGTACTCAAGCCGTTAACTTTGCTTTGAACTTGGGCAAGGCACGTTGTCCAAATATTACAATACGCGTCTTTGACTGACATATTCCTTAACGTTATCATATTCAAGTTTCTTACAAATTCTGAAGAGCTTACCTTTGTTAACCATTTTTATTGTTATGAGTAAGTCTTGACCGCGGGATAAATTATTACACGTTTTCATCATTAGATTAAGCGTTCGCTATGAAAAGGGTTTACGTCAGTGAGGGTGAGAAACCTGTCACATCACGCCACTTTTCAAGCGAAACTATTCCACATTCCCGTTAACGTTAGCAGTTGGTTGCGTGCATTCTCACACAGCTGAGTCATCGGCCGGGTTTTCTCTGAAATTGTCGATGTTTGTAGATGGGATAATTCAAACTATTGAAACATCTCTCGTTCACAGTAGTGGGGGGACTTTTCGAAATGTATGCCAGACTGTAGGCCATATATATTCTTTTTTTTCATTTTCATAGCTCGTGTGAAAATATGAGAATTTGTGTCTATAGGTTTATCCTGAGGTTAACCTTTGAGATGAAAAGGTTTTGTAAAGCATGAACATCAACTGCCTCAGACAGAGGACTGACTGTGTTGGACCTTGGCCTAGAGAAATGATTGCTCCGCAAGTTACAAGCGTGAGCAAGAGGCTAGCAAGAGAACGGTGTGGTCAATATGCGCTCCGTGATGATGGACAGCATTATCTCACTTTTCCAACTCTCGTGGTTCTTTCCAGCTTCCATTTTCTTCCTCTGTCGTTTCCTCTCGGTAGTACGTCCAGTGTCAGCAGGCCAGGCAGGGACGTTCAGAGGTGAGTCAAAGCTGGAGTAAATGGAGCCTGAATGGGAAAGCGTGTCAGAGGAGGAGCCTACTGAACTAGCGCAATCGTCATCTGTGAATCATAAAGAGAGCATTGGGACTCCAATGTGTGGGAAAGGTAGCTTAAAACATTTGAGTGCTAAGTATGATTAAGTGGTAGCAAAAGGTGTAAGATCTATCTGTTAAGGTTATGAATTTAGCAGAGGGTCTATACGAGTATAATAGTGACAACAAATACAGTGTGTGCAGTAAAATAGCAAAGTAGATGAGAAACAAAAAAAATCTAATCTACTTTGCGTGTGTATGCATGTGTGCATATGGCCGCATCTGCCAGATTAATGCTGCTGCTCATGTTTCATAGAATTGTAGTTAAAAGTACCTGCAACTGAGTTGAGTTACTTGTTAATGATCTGAGCTTGGCAAGCATCCTCTTTTTATCACTTGTTATCTTTTGCATGCACACACTGACAGACAGGCAGGCACACACACACTCCTATGATGGAGCCAAAGTGGACATTTAATGACCACTTTGTTTTCGATTGTGTTCTGTGACTTTAGGGTCAGGCTGCATGTTTACATGCTTCCCTGACTGAGATAAACAGATAGGGTGACCATTTTCAGAAACAGGAAATATTAAAAATAATCTTGTATAGCAGTCAGCTAGACAGACAACACCATAGAAACCTCACCGCTGCTTTAATATCCTTATTGAGTCAGATAATAGATACATGGCAGAAGCGCCTTCATTCTTTTAATAATAGCCTTAAGCCCAGCAGAGACCACACCCTGACTTGGCGGTTTGTGTGTGTGTGAGTGAGTGACTAATGCCACACAGACCATTTTTGATCCTTGAAGATGCATTCTCTTATCACCTTGAGCCAAGCCTGTGTGTTACCAGATATCATTTAAGCCACTCTCTCTTTCACTAACTCACGTGTATGTACACACAAAGGAAACACACAAAGGAAATATTTTCTTCTGTACTTTCCCCCCCTGGCTCAACCTTTGCCAGCAATGGAATTTTTTTGGATATATATATATATATATATATATATGTTATATATATATATATATATATATTACTGTTTTCTGCCTGGCTCAAAAAGAGGGGGAAGGCCTCAAGAAGCAGTACCCAGACCAGTTTTACTACGATCTACTGAGCATTTTAACTTGGGTTTAGAGACCACAATAACGATAATTTTGTGTGGTTTACATTATTCCAACCAACATTTAATTGAACATCTATTCTACACACTTGCAGAGTATGTGTTTTGAAATTGGTCATCCTAGTTGGTTGGACTATGGAAATCTGCATTGTTGTGATGTCTCTTCCCAGTTCAAATACTCCCCAGCAGGCCTAGATCACTGCCAATGCTGGCTGCACCTCTGCATCTTTTGATTTCAGATAATTGCTGGCAAATGGCGTGAAGTCGCTGTCAACTGCGTCCTTGAATATCTTGGGTGAATTCAGAGGTTTGTAAATAAAGTCTCTTTCTCACATGAGTTTCTATGTGAGTTGCAGTAAAAAAAAAAAAAAAAAACCTGGGATGGATAACCTTTTTGCGTCTTTACTCCCTCCCCATAATGGCAAAGTTATGGGATTCCACATGAAGGCATTTAACGGGTTTGAATCTCTGTGTGTACCTCTCGAGGAGTGAACTTGCAAGAGTTATTATCTTGGCTATGGACTAGATGCACAACATCTTGGTACGATATTGAAATCTTCAGATAACAGCTTAAGAATTTTATTATTATTTACTTTTAAAGTAATTGTATTATCGGATTCGGCAGATATGAACATTTCTGCAAATATTCCTGACGGAAAGCTGGGAAGCTGTGTGAGAATAAGGTATAGGATTTTTGGGACCCTTTATGTGTAAAATCTAGCAAAATGTGTGCTAGTAAGAGGTTTCAATGGTCCTCTGCTTGGACGGTGGACCAACTTGTTTGTTGGAAGACCGTTTAGCCTCACTGTAAGAGTTTCCCAGAACCTGTTGGTAATAAATGATTGTGCGTGTGTGTGTTCGTTCCTTGGAGAACCTCTTGACACATTTTCAGATGAACTCGCCGCCAGAACCTAAGTGTTGCCACTGGACTGCTGAAATGGCACACATGCCACATGAGTCCTTATTTGTGTGAACATCTTCAGTCTTCACCCACAGGCTCACACAATGTCCACAGTCCTCAGCGGAGGAGGAGCCAAACATTCATTTGTTCGTCTGTCTGTGTTTGTCTCCGCTAAGTGCCTCAATAAGTAGTAGGGGAGCTGAGCATACATTTTTCATTCTCTCCCTCTCTCTCTGTCTCTTTTGACCCACTTTCAGTGGTATGCCATTAATTCTTCAGCGGAGCTGTGGGCCTATGGAGGACTGATTGAATCCTTTGACTGAGCGTTCCTGTCTGTAATGGCCCCACCGTTTCAGTCTTGAGATTATCATTAGGGCGAATCATGGACGGACGTTTGTTGTTGGGAGACTATTGCTCGACCCTGGCCCAGTGTCCATCCTTTTCAGTTCTGTGCTGAGGGCACTGCAGAATCACACTGATGAGAAGTCAACCTCTAAAAGACACAGACACACACACACACACACACCTCGTCTCATTACTGCAATGAAGAAGCACTGACCTGACAACAACAGGCACAGGATTAGTCCAAAGCATTTGTTCCATTTCTCTTTTTTTTTTTTTTTTTTTTATCTTTGTCCCTTTTTTCTGTGGTTCCTGGCTTCCCCCTTTAAATAGTGGCAGCACATTTCAAAGTAGCGCACCTGCTCATTTGTGTTGTACCTTCAGGCAGGGCACACACACACTTGCATACACAAGTCACACATGCCACTGTGTCCTTTTATACGGAGTGACAAAAATTATGAGACAGCAGAGGCAATCTGTTTTTTTTCCCTTCTTGAGATCTTTAAAGAAACACATTGACGATTTTACTTACAACTTACTTTTGAAAAGATGACGCAAATGTTGAATGACATCAGTGTTTCCCATACGTTGACTTATTTGTGGCGGCCCACCACAATATCAACATTGACCACCGCACAATGATTTTCCAGGTTGTACTAAATTGTGCTTAAATCTGGTTAGCATCATAACCACGCTATGCTAATTTGTCAAAAACTGTTGCATTTAAGTTAATTCTGCAAACCAACCACCACAAATGGAATTCAATTATCTGGGAAACACTGGACATCTTCAAGTTCCTTCAGATGGGTTGGTCATGGGTAGGAATGAGAATCAAGTTCCAGTTCAGAACCCGTTTTACATTTTTCAATCCATCAAATCCATTCAAGTGTGTGTGAATGTGTGTGTCTGTGAATGTGTGTGTGTGTGTGTGTGTGTGTGCATTGTCTGATACTCCTGATCTGTCACATGCAGTGGATTAGACCTGGCCTAAAGGCTTGCTGCCAAAAGCAAGTCTGTTCTACACTCCTTTTCTCTTTTCTCCCTCCATCTCTCCCTTTCTTCTCTCCTGCCCTAGTCCGCCGTGTCACTCCACACATCCCTCCGATCCCTGTTTCCACACCATGCTTGTCGCTTTCTTTACCCCTCAGTTGTAGTAAATAGTTTTCCCTCTCTTTCCTCCTCTGTTCCCTGATCTCTCCCTCCTTCCCCTCCTCCTCTTTTCATTTCATCTGTTGTGTAGAACTCACACTCCTGAGGTCTGTGTGGGTATGTTCTCTGCACTGGACTATAGACCGTTTAGTGGTCAATCAGGAAGTAAACCCTGCAGCACCCCCCCCCCCCCTCTTCCCCCCAGGCTATGTTTACCTTTTATCTCAGGTAAATATAATCAAATGATAAGACAGGTAGGTTCCCGGGGAACCTACCTGTCCTTAAGTGAAGCTGGCTAATGTAGGTTTCTGTGTCATCAGAAGCAAACATATTGCAAACAGAACAGGGCATATGTCCTAGGAATGGCGCGGGGTTGTCAGGTTGTATCCATCAGGAGCTTATGAGGTCGTCTCATTCCAGATAAGACCATGGGTACCGAGGGGCATTTAGCCAACCGGGTTTGTGTTTATTACAAGAGTATGAAATGGCTAGTGAAGAGTTGATAGAATGCTTTGGAGAATGTGGAGCAACATGATAATTAGGATGACAATGATGTGGATAATATAATACTGTACTCTTCTCACATTTTTGTCTACGCCTAGAAAGGAAATTATACCGCCAAGATTTGCATATATAAAGTAAATTCATACTCATCCATTTGCAGAATAAAAGAAAATAGCTCAATGCATGTTTTCAGTCATAACACTTTGGAAGATGACAACCTGTTTATATGATATTAACATCATCCTGTGTTCTCTCCTTCCCTTCCAGACGGCCTTGCACTGCCCTTCTTCTCTCAAGACTCCATTGGCCCGGTCCAGCTTGGCACAGTACAGCCTAGTCCAGCCCAGACCTGTCCTGTCCAGACGAGAGACCCTTCTTTCTCACCCACGCGGCTCTTCTCTCCACACACACACACACACACTCTTCCAGATCCCTCGGACCCACCGTTCCGCCGGAGTTAGCCCAGCCTCCCCTCTCCTCTCCTGGGGTTAGCCCTGTCTGCACAGCATGGCGGGTCGCGGAGGACCAGCACGGACCAATGGGGCAGCCGCAGGCAACAAGATCTGTCAGTTCAAGCTGGTGCTACTAGGGGAGTCGGCGGTGGGCAAGTCCAGCCTGGTGCTGCGCTTTGTCAAAGGACAGTTCCACGAATACCAGGAGAGCACCATCGGAGGTACTGTGTGTGTGTTTGTGTTTGTTTGTTTGTGTTGTGTGTGTGTGTGTGTGTGAGAGAGAGCGAGGCGGGAATGGTGTGCTTGTTCTCTGTGGTATGTGAGCATTTCTCATGTCAGATGAGGGTTAGTTCAGTTCACTTTCTCAGGAGTGCTCTCAAAAGAGGAACTGTAATATTTGCTGAAGTCTTTGAGGGTGGTCCAGGCCGATAACGTCATCTCTGCCCACGTCAGCCACAGTTCCGATATGCATGTCTGAGCTGTCTATCACATGACTGCCACTTGAGCACACACTCACACACACACATGCGCACACAAGGAGTATGGAGGACATTGGTGTCAATAGTCTTCTCTGTACAAAGGAAGGAAACTGACTAACAATGGTGGCTTCCTCGATCCAGTCGACTAGCGTCAGCCACTGTCTTTAGGCCAAAGTGTGTGTGTGTGTCTGGTTTCTACCTGCGGCTTCCTGGACAAAACGCAGCAGAACTACCACAGTATACGGGATTGCTAAAAAGAGCAGAGTGCAAGTCTGATAACTTCTGGGGTGCGCACGCGTGTGTGTGTGTGAGTGAGTGAATGTTAGCAAGACAAAGTCTGCAATACTGTGAGTGAGGGGGAAATGTGTGACCCATAGGATGGATGGATGGGGCGAGAGCGACCCAGAGTCAACAAGGGCTACAGAGTGTGTGTGTGTGTGGGTATGGGCTTGGCTCTGAGAGGCAGGATATGGGATGCTTACAGCAGCATGGCTGAAGGAAAGCGTCAGCAGGTTTCCTTTTTTCCCCTCTTCCTCCCTCTCGCTGTGGTTTGTTTCTTCAATGTGCCGTCGTCAGTGGGCTGGTCAAAGGCCATGAGGCTTTATTGGTTAGACAGAAAGAGGGGTGAAATCATGTGACTCAGAGGGCTGAGCAAGCACAAAACTCTCAAGTCTGCAGGATTACTCCATAATTCTCTCCCTTTACACCCCCCACCCCCTCCCTCTGTCTCTCTCACTCTCCCTATCTGTCGGACTTGTATAATACCAGTGCTCTACGGTGGGTTGCCTGCTGTTTCTAGTTTGTCTTTAGGCCAACTGGTCCTCTCTTTGGCCCCTGCAGTCTGAGGTGCTTAGCCTGCCTAACACCAGACTGATCCTTAAAAGACAATTGAGCTGGGAGGCTTCGTTTAGTTCCAATTTCCAAGGAGTGTAACCAGCAGGGAAATTAAACTTCCATTAACTTAAATTAAGGCCTTAACTCTTACCAAATATTTTCGGAAGTCTAGCAAATACATCTTTCTTGTGAATGAAGGTCTTTAAAAAGCAGCTGTTTACTCAATTCCTTAAAATCTAAGTCTGTTCTGTAATACTGAGCCATCAGTAGCACAACCCCTGGTTTTGTTACATTACATTACATTTGGCTGACGCATTTTTAGCCAAAGCGATCATAGCACTCCTAAGCGTACTTCCTTGACTCCTCGTATTAAGTCTGACTGCCCCATACTGGATAAGCAGTTGTGACTAATTCCTGGCTTTTCAGGTATATTGGAAATTGTTTTGACTGTTTTGTCTGGGTTCACCCAGGCTATGAGGTCAGGGCTCTACAGTGCGCCCATTTCACTCGCACTGGTGCGAATGACTTCTAACCATGTCAATGTTTGTCTACAAAATACACCGCAACATCGAGAAACATTACTGGTGCAAACCATAGAATCACGTCACGAATTCAGCATAAAAACTACACCTCCCATCAGCGTTAGCAGTTTCGGCGTTGTGACTGCGCTAGTAGTCGCTTCTATCAAATCCAAGAGCGGAGGAAAGTTAGACTAGCCAGCCAAGATGCAAAAGATTGAAGAAATTAGTTCTTCTATCCATCAATTCATTGGATATAGGAGGAACAGGATGAGATTCTGAGAATGCAGTGAGGGAAGGAAAGGTAACCTAACATGCCTTTTAGCCCAGTTGATGTATTGGCTGCAATATGCAAAATATAGCTGTAGCGAACCGGCACAAAAGTAGCCTCCCGTAATACTCCCATTTTATTCAAAGCTACAACTCCAGGCTTCCACGCATGCTTGTTTGTTTACACCGAATACAAGCTGAAGTGCAAAACGAAAGTAGGCCTAACGTTTGCCTACTTTCCCCATCAATGCAGATATTTCAAATAAAAACTAAAAGTATAAAACATATATCCTTGATTAGCCTATGTTGGGTTTTGTGGAAGAGAAAATTTACTGTTTTAGTAGTAGTATTAGGCAGTATGCAGTCAGATAGGTCACCATGGGCATATTTGATTTAGCTATAGATGGATTCACAAATAAATAAATTAGCCTACATTTGGCAGGATACTTGATATACAGGCTAAATGCAAATATGGTATTATATTATTTTACATTAACAAAATGTGGGGATAATAGAACAGACTGAAAATAAAGTAGGCACTGATCTTTAAAATCCTGTTTCCTGTAGCCTAAATGTTGTCAGTCATTCTTAATATTCGCAATAATTGGTGCACTGGCATGTTTTAACTGTTAGCTGCAGTATAATGTTAGATTATGTGTAAGTTAAAGTACAGAACTGACTGTGCGCCCAAATTTTTGTCTGTGCTCCTAAATTTTTTTAACTTGGGCGCACAAGTGCTCCTGAAAAATAAAATGTTTGTGTAGAGCCCTGGAGGTGCTTGTTTGCTTTAGAAATGACTGCATGCTATGTATGCATTGACTTTTTGAGAAGATACACTAGTAATTTCTTTTAATATCATGTGTTCTGTGTTTCACTGTTGCCATGTCAACAAGAGAAAATGGTCAAGAGATGAGCAGCAGTATTTTGCATAAGTGTGTGTGTATGGGTAAGCTTATGTGTACCCTATATTTTTGTGGGGGGCTGCATTAATTAGATTTCCATAGTGCTTGGGAATCTTCAACTTGTAGCTTTAGTCTACAGTTAGTTGTCTCATGATTTCTGGAGGTCTGTATGTACACATGCTGTTAAGCATGTAGTGTTGTAAAGTATCACAAGTGCTTTTCAGTGAATGTGTGTTGAAATGAACAGGTCACTGTTATTGTTTTTTTTTTTTCTTTCTTTGCATGTTGCATGAGCATACATGTAATATATCTCTTTCTTCTCCCCGTCCCTTCTTTCTTTCTTGCTCTCTTTTTTTCTGTCCATTCCAGCTGCGTTTCTCACACAGACTGTTTGTTTGGACGACACAACGGTAAAGTTTGAGATTTGGGACACAGCAGGGCAGGAGCGCTACCACAGTCTGGCCCCGATGTACTACAGAGGTGCACAAGCAGCCATCGTAGTCTACGACATCACCAACACAGTAAGGAACACACACACACACACACACACACCTTATTATATAGAGGAATGCAAGAATTGTAAGCAGCCACAGTGTGCGACATAACTGAGCAAGACTCCTGCAGGTGTGAGGCAGACAACCAGTCAGAGGAGCTTAAGCAGCTGTTAAGCAACCATAATATTGGGGGTAGGTGAAAGCTATAATAATATGACCTAACCCCCATGTGTTCAGATCTGCAATCCCTTTATTTTTATGGAGCATTTGGCCTCTTGTCACACACATATTCACACACAGACTATTTAGCCATAGGCTTGTTAAAACCAACTCTTGTACACAGATGCATATCAGTCACCTGCAGGAATGTGATTCTTTAGTGCGCTGACTACAGCTAGTAGTTAAAGTTGATGATTGTTTTAATAGCTACATCTCAGACTGGCCTTTGCTCCTTATAAATTACCTTGCTACCGCAGCGCTCTCAGCACATGTGTATCATGAGTGCTTTCTCCTGTGACACAGCAACAAACCACACTAAAAAAACATAGTGCTCTCCTGTGTTAAAGTTAACACACCACACTGAAAACATAGTGCTCTCTCCTGTGTTAAAGTCAACACACCACACTGAACACAGTGCTCTCTCTGTGTTAAAGTCAACACACCACACTGAAAACATGGCCTCCTTGGTGGAGGTTGCTAGTTATCTTTACACTGCGCTACCTGTATCAAAATAATTAATGTCATTTACCAGAGATTTAGGTGTCAACAGACTACATGTTGGTGCAATATGGATTCGTGGCAAGACAAGCATGGATGCCCACTGTCCTACTCAGTCAATGTTGTTTTGCCATTTGACACTAGGGTTTTAATCTGCCTGAAGTTGTGTGTGTGGTCTAGGGATGGAAATGAGCACCTGCCACCATTTGGTGAACTTTCCAGCCAATAAATTCAACAATCTAGCCGCGAGCTAGCATACCACAAATATACAGTCAGTCCGGTCGACTGACTGTTAAAAATAAGAAAGTGTCTGTAGGGATGTCATGTAATGTTACCAGCCTATAAGGGTAAATCACACTGATTTGGAGTTATCTACAATAGCTACCAGTGAGGGAGCCGCCACCCGCAGCATATAGGCACTGGCACAGAGCTTCACTTTCTACCACTATCTGTTGCTATGCTTTCATGTGCCACTGCTACGCTTATTTCAGGATGACTGCATAAGCATAAACCTAGCGAGATCTGTGGATTTGCGTTGTATCTTCACAGGCTAATATTTTCACGCAAATAGTTCTCTTTTGAAGTGGCCCACATAGCCTAGGCTACTATTTTAATCCGGCCTGCAACACCTTCACGGAAAACTGTGACACGCAGCTATTTAGACCTATGAGGCAGGCGGACACACATCTCCACACCCATTTGTCGTCGTGGAATATCTCTCAGACTCTTCACTTGATTCATTA
The DNA here is from genome assembly GCF_017589495.1 of Alosa alosa. NCBI lineage: Eukaryota > Metazoa > Chordata > Actinopteri > Clupeiformes > Clupeidae > Alosa > Alosa alosa. The sequence continues at coordinate 24,812,339 of NC_063194.1, forward strand.
TAAACAGTCAGAATAAACAGCAGAACTTACCGAACACAAAGGTATAAAGCATTTCCCTGTACAATTAGCCATTCCAGAGTAATCTGGTTTTGAAATTGTAGCAAATTTCTACATGGTCTCCAACTTTAGGCTTTTGTAATAGCCTACATGATTTCATAAAAGGCCAAATACAAAATAAATGTTAAAAATATCACCTAGATAACAGTAAATATTAAAATCAGAGGATATACAAGAGTTTGTCAATGTAACCTTAATGATTTATTTCCACAAAATGCTATATGCATGTATTAAAGCTGAGCTGTACTTATTGTTCAATGCATGATTTCATAACAGACCTAATAGAAAATAAATGCTAAATGTTAAATGTAGCCTAGATATCTGTAAATATTTAAATCAGATGATGCACAGTAGCTACATCATGTTGGATAGTTGGATAATAGGATGCTCCAGAACTCACACAAACAGAGTCTTAAAGGAGCCACACCACTTTTATGACAAGACAGTATGGCATGAATGTGGTTTTGTTGACCTTTAGTTTTGTTGCTACTGTGCATAGAGCACAATCAGTACAATTAATTGTTTTCACAATAATTCTGATAAGCGTGACCATTTTGATTACTATAATCACGATATCACATATTACATCAAAAGTTGGAATCCACCAGCCACAGTGGCAGGTGGACAAAATATTTCATTTCTGGTGTGGTCATGTACACGATGTGTGGTTGATGTTCCCAGGACACATTCACTCGTGCAAAGAACTGGGTGAAGGAGCTGCAGAGACAGGCTAGTCCCAACATAGTCATCGCCCTGGCGGGGAACAAGGCCGACCTCGCTAACAAGAGAGCTGTAGATTTCCAGGTACAGTTACTCTTTTCCTTTTCTCTCTGTGCTTTCTATGACCTTATCTTTCTCTTCCCCTTTTGCCTACCTGACACTTGCTCTGTTTGCCTCACCCTTTTTTTTTTTTTTTTTTTTTGGCCTTCTCGACCGCAGGAAGCACAAGCCTACGCAGACGACAATAGCCTGCTCTTCATGGAAACTTCTGCAAAAACTGCGATGAACGTCAATGAGATTTTCATGGCCATAGGTAAGGCACACAAAAACATTGCCGATATCTAAGCTCGCTGGTATTCGGTTATTAAGTGATGATGGGATAATAAATCTCTTTCCGGGTCCCACGGCTTTTAGAGCCGCTCATTTTTCTCCGTAGACAGTAAAATAAAATAAAAAATCCGCTATTCAGAGTAGCCTTTAAGAAAATTGTCATCCTACTACTTGCTTGTTGCATCAACCTAATAAAATCCTATTTTTTGCGGAAGCCTGGATGTTACCCTTGATTGTATCATCTGGCTGCACAGCTACAGTAATTACTCTGTTAAAGTACAGCGATTTTGTTTTACTCTTACTAAAACGGAGGTGATGTTGACAAGGTTTACAAGTTCCGAAAACCGGCTAGCTGCGCTGGTAAAAGTTTTTTTTGACGAAAAAGCTGGTGGACCTGTGACGTCGAACTTAACAACCGGATATAAAGCTGATCAATTCTTAATCCATAAGGTACTGGTGCAGCTGAATGTGTTTTAGAGTAGTTTAATACAGATGTTGTCTGTTGTTGTTGTGTCTGTTGTTGTGAAATGCTGGCAGGGGTCTTTGCAACAGGCAGTACAGCCTTCTCAAGTGGAGCACTGCGCTTCACAAGTGTGCAGATAGCAGGATGGAACTGAAGCAGTATGCCAGTCATGCGTGTGCAACAGGTTGTCAGTATTTCAGTCAAGTATCAGTACGGGGGTCTATGCTAACCTAAGGCTATACCTCTTACTTCGCCACCAACAGTGCAAGCTGATCTAGTAGGCCTTTCCTAAACCTAGTTGGCAGCCAGACAACAATGTCTTTGCTCTCTGAATAATTTTCACATTCTATTAGCCCTGGCTTCAGTAGCACTCCTAATACTGTTTGTAACGCTTCGTCTGGCTCTAGCACTGCTGCCATTGTTGAAACTACATTTCAACAATGTCCTCATACTTTGCCACCCCCAGATTGCTGATTGGTTGGGTTCATCATTTCGTCTTGCTATAATCTCAAAGAAATCTGACCTGGGGGCAGTAAGCGGGTAAAGCAACAGGCTCTTGAATCTGATTTAAGTCTGTTCTGAGGCTCCGGTTTTAGCTTAATTGATTATGTGTGTAGCTAAGCAAGTATGCTGGACAGGGATACATGCATGGTGCAGAAGGAAGGCTGGAAAGCTTCAGGTTGCAGGTCTGAGAACACTTATAACTTTGACTTTGACTGAAGAAAGACCGCAGAAAGGTTGTTTCTATTGGGGTGGGATGCTTTCTGTGCATCATTCTGAGACGGACCATGTTTCCCTCCCCTCCAGCAAAGAAACTGCCGAAGAATGAACCACAGGGCGGCGCCGGAGCTGGAGGACGCGCCAAGGGTGGAGTCGACCTTCAGGAGGCGGCCCCTCAGAGCAGAAGTGGCCAATGCTGCAGCAGTGGGAACTAACTCCTCGACCAATCACAGGCCAGCGATAAACAAAATGACCGAGAGTATCAAGAGGCACACCAACAGACAGTATCAGTGGATAAACACATACATACACGCATCTGTGTGAATCATCAGTTTGAAATGACTGTCAATCGAGTCCACAAAAAAAATACCATTTTGTAGAGTAAAACACATATCTGTACCCACTTAATGGCCATTTATTCCAAACCCAAATTTCCCCATGTGCAGTGGGATATAAACCAATAAACTAACAGACTGGGCTTATGAATTGATCTTTTGATATTGAAAGTGACAGTGTCTGCATAGTCTGTGACTGTCCAAGAAACAAACACATAAACCAAGCCAGCTGACTGTCTGTACAGAGCACATACACACACACACACTTTCATACTCCCCTCACATACACACACATACATGTGCACTAGATATAGACCATCAACAAACAAACAAACAAAAATGAAACACAAGTCCTGCTCCACTGGGTATGTGAATAATTGGAACCAGTCGCACTTCAGGGCCTCCTGCTCTTCTCCAGTGTCTGTGTCTTTCCTTTTAAAGAGAAAAGAAAATCACAAACAACACAGCTGAAAGGAATAACAGACACCCTCCCTTCCTTCCTTCCTCCCTCCCTCCCTCCCTTGCTCTTTCTTTCTCCATCTCAGTCTCTTGGCCTTCTGTCATTGGTTCAGCTTCCATTTTGCCACAGTATTTCAATGATATTTTAAGCTACCCTAAGATCTTCCCACCCATCCCTCGTTTCTCCTGGGTGGGTGCATGTAGCCAAAATGATTGAGCTTCCCCTTCCTTGACCCTCTCCTCTTTTTCTTTTTCTATACTTTCTCATGCGGGATGAGTAGAATGAGGTTTATCTTTTGTTTGGTTTTGTTTTGTTTTTGTGTATATGATTATTCTTGAGAGAGGGATAGAAGATGGTGGGGGTTGTTTTTTTTTCCTTTCAGGTCTTGTAGATTCTGTATTATTTCATTGTCTTTATTAATGTTGTTATAATGATTATCTTTGTCATATTATTACTACTACTACTACTACATGTCTGGCACAAACAAATGGAGTATGATTTCATAGGCTAGACCCTCTTTATATTTTTGTGTGTCCTGTTTTTTCCCCAATCATGTACCAGATATGAAACTATATGCATAGTGCATTAACAGTTGTTATTACACAAATGGCATTTTAGCATTAATGAATCTTTTTTTAATCATTCAGATATGAAATTACAGATGTGAAATTGAAATAACAACATAGTCAGACCAGATTTCATCTCTCTTTGACCAAAATCACGATTATGTGTATTGAGAAAAAAAATATGATGTTGTATTTGTACAATGTATTTTTGAACAGCACTTTACACCTGAAGGGCCCAGCCACAGGGTACTGAGGCCTCCATTGTTGAGCTTCACCCCGCACCTTCATAAGATCTACTTAATCATTAAAACAGTGATGACTGACTATGGACATAGGGTGCCAGGACATTCTTAATGTCAGGAAAATAAGGCCCTTTTTGCCAGTGCAGTTTGACGTAGCCACCATTGTTCATGTTCTACCAATGAACATGCACGTTATTGCTTGACAATATATAGCGTAGCTTTTGTGTCGGAGACGCCCTTCAAGTAAAGTGCTACTGTATTTTCTTTCTCCTCTTCATACATGTAACAAATCAGTAGTAATTGTCAATACAGTACCTTCCCAATATAAAATACTGTCATCCTCAACTTTGTTTCCTATGGAGAAAAGATTCCTCTACTTCTGAGGTCTATGGTATTGAGTGGTCTTGGTCTATCAGTCCCGCCATGGTTTTGTTTTGATTTTTCTGTTTGTCTTTTTTTTACTTTGGTTATCTGTAGGGTTTCTTCTGAATGGTGTTGTTCTGTGTCTGTCTCTTTAGGCATCTCAGACTAGCACAGAGTCTGCTGCCAGATGGACAGCTATTTGTTGTTTGTTTTTTTTTTTTTGGGGGTTGGCAGAGAAGGGGTATGGGAGATGTCATAAAAACAGCTAATTGTAATTTTACCAATAAACATGGGGGAAGGTAAGTCACTGTGGCTCTGTCTGGTCACTAACATAATGCTATATGGACAAAAGTATTGGGACACCTGGCCATTACACCTGCATCAACGTTTACGACATCCCTTTAGAAATCTGTTGGCATACATAGCTATAACAGCTTCCAGTCTTCTGTGTAATCTTTTCCACAACATTTTGAAATGTGTGTGTATTTGCCCATTCATCCAGAGTAACACTTGTGAGGTCAGGCACTGATGTTGGTTGAAAAGGCCTGGCTCGCAACCTGCTTTAGTTCATCCTAAAGGTGTTCGATGGGGTTAAGGTCGGGTTGACCACTCTATGCGGGACAGTTTTCAACACCAAATTCCCCAACCATATTGTTATGGACCTTGCATTGTGCACCCTATGACAGCATAGGCCTATAGGAGTAAAATGGGAGGCATCTTTTCATTATGTATAAACGTAAGCAGACCAGCTTCAGCCTTGACGCCGGAATGGGTTTGGCTTGAATATTGCATGTGAAAATCAAGTCCAGGATGAGCCCACATGACTCGATTTGACATCACACATTAAGCCCAGCTGGCAGCCCAGAGCTGTGTGGTTTGCTCTCTGGTAGCCTACACAGTGAATCCTGTGTCTCCGATTTTTAAGTCCTCATCAGCATTTGAGGAACAGCGTCCTAAGCCGGAAGCCTGCACAGACAGTGTAATGAAGAGAAAACCATATAAGGCTTGTCTGGAATTCGACGCATTCTTCCTATTTTCTCAGTCTGAATTTCTCGATTCATCTGACCTCACAAAATACGTGTAGCCTTCTGTGAAAACAACGCTTTTCATTAGGTGTCTTTACAAAATACAAACCACACTTCATTACGGATCCTTGCAAACCACACTTAACCAACATTTAAATGAGTTTAATATATGATATGTTCATATAGTCTAGCATATGGTATATGTTTTGATATATGTGAACTTTTATGCTCAATACCTTTAGGAATCACGCACATTTTTATATAATTTAAGAGTAATCCATATGGTTTTACCTGTGGCGTATTCCACAAACGGAGGTTTAACTAACTGTTCACCTTAGAGAACTAAACCACTCGCTTAGCCTACTCTAAAACCATCCGCGTCTTGATCTACGTCCTATACATAGAGGGCAGCTAACAAACATTCAGAAAAAGTCGGTAAAGGGGCTATTTCACACAATTTGAGGGTGCTGAATTCAAATATTTTGTTTACCAAGCTCAATTTTTAGTTTTAAGCTTGCTAAGTAGGCTAGCATAATTAGCATAATTCACATACTTTTTGGTTTTGCCATCAGATATCATAGGAATTGCAAAAAATAAGGCATTAATACTCTTTGTGTATCAGATATGTTGTAGGACAGGACAGGAATTACCCCAATGACCTTCAAGTAGCAAATTAAAATAAGCTCAAATTAAAATATAAAGATTCAGTATGACGTTTAGAAACAAAATAGATTCCTTGATAATAAATTGATAGTAGGTGACTGCTCATTTTTCTGTCCTTTGTCAATAACTATTATGAACAGTTGTCAATCTTTACAGAGGATTTACACTGCATTTTTTTTTACTGTAAAGGCGACTGCTTGCCTAGTTAAAACATCTCACTGGTGCTCTTTCCTATCATTCAAATTCCAGCCATGCAGAAAAATGGAAGAGTGTGCATGTTTGAGGAGTGCTGAAGAATGCTATGGAGATTGCGTTACTTGCAAAGAATTTAGACAAGATATCCTTTATAGTGCAACAATAAGAAACATATTCTCCAGTGCATCATTACTACATATGATGCTGAAAGGAAAGTGGACCTAGGACAAATCCTCAGCTATGAACTGATTAATGTCCCTGTAGCTATTGCAGATAGCGATGGTTATTTGTGAAGTGGAAATAAGTCTATCCTCACTCAGTCTAGCAATGTGGAATGTCCAGTAGTGATCACTGCAAAAACTGCTCATTCAACACTGGTAATAAATGCTCAAGATCTAGTTATGTCTTTAGGACACCCATCTGACTGCAGCACATTTAAGAAGTATGCAGGAAAGTTTGTGAGAAACTTTCGTATTGGTATTTGTTATGTGGTAGCAAATGATGTTAACTATCAAAGGAATAGACCTAATGTAGGAATGCACACAGATATTGCAACAGATAAAGGTGTAGGCCTCTGATTAAGACCTGAGTGGTTGAAACATACTGCACTGTCTGGGAGCTAAGAAGACTTTCTTCACTTTTTTTCCCTTTGCAACTGTCAAAGAAATCCCATAAACACGGGAAGGCCTAGGGTAGCCTACATCAGATGGCCTAAAGATTAGGCTCTTCTGCATAGCATTACGTGATTTACATGCAGTAATTTGAACACTGACCTTGATCTAGCCTACTTTGGCTATTTAAAGGTAAACTATGCAGCATTGGCATATTCCTTCCTGTTTTCTCGGTTTTTGCTTCTTTTTCGCTGGCTCTGTCATGACGAGTGTCTGAGAAACTCCATCGCTTCCTTTTTCTAGCCGGTGCCTGGCGTGTATGTGTAGGCCTATTTGAATGCAGTAAAGCAATTCGTTACACTCGTTATCCTTCCTGACACTGAGGCCGTCGGCCCGCCGGCCCACAGTTGCAAGGGTGGTTTTTCCGCTCACAGGCGGTAGGGGGAAGCGAGACGGCCACCATTCAACCCGAAAAAAGTCATATAACCATTCCAATGACTCTGAAGCTGTTAAATTAAGGTAAATGAAGCTAAAAAACGTGCACATGCAAACGTGCAAAATGCTGATTATGCAGCTTAAAACTCATAATTGAGCTTGGTAAACAAAATATTCAGAATCAGCACCCTCAAATTAGGTAAGAAGGGTGGTTTACCAACTTTTCCTCAAATTTGCCGTCAGAAGTTCTCTTCTGTGAAGCTGCTCTCCCTCTAACAGGCCAAAACAAACATTCTTATGAACAACTGGGTCAGACAATTAAATCTACCTAGACAACGTGTCATTTTCTTTCTTTCTTTATATTATTCACTTATTTAAACTGGCGATGATAGGCCTATACAGTGCCTTCCGAAATCATGACAATATAAGGAAGGACTGCCACTTGAGATTTATATTGTATCTTCCTCGTACACAATAGTTGCGTGCACTGACTCAAGGAAGACTACAACGTGATGGTCGCTGGATATACATTTTGAAATAGGTCTATGTCATAAAATATGTCATAAAATATGAAACAGTCGCTGGAAAACGGAGACAAAGTAGAGACAACAACGTCAAACACGTTTGTTATGTTGTTTAATATTGTTTGCATTGGATGCCTCATTACTAGTGGCATTTTAAAACATTTTGTCAACGACAAACATTTAGAAACTGACAGAACCTGGACCGATTCTCCGATAGGCCTACTCCTTTTCGTTTAGGTGAAGTAGGCTGCTACTACTACAATTCCCAGATATCCGAATATAGCGAGTGCGCATGCGCTGTAATGTCAGCTGCCGTGTGGAGACGTGAACATCGGGAAAGCGTCAATAAACTTTATTGGTACCCAAAACAAGGAGGGGAAGTGTGCAGATTGCGGGAGTGAGGGCGCTGTTATGGCGGAGCCGGCGTCTCAGGCCTCCATGCAACCCCGGCTACAGCAGGCTCAGTCTGGTGGGACGTCTGGGTCGAATTCGACCACGGGGTCCGCGTCCGGGAATAGTGACCCAGCCAGGCCGGGTCTAAGTCAGCAACAGTGGGCAAGTCAAAAGAAAGCTCAAGTCCGGGCTTTTCCGAGAGCGAAAAAACTTGAAAAACTGGGAGTTTTCTCAGCTTGCAAGGTATGGGAAACGGCTTAATGTTACGTAGTGCTCAATTTAGCTACCTTGGCAAAAATCCGTTTGCGTTTTAATATGTGTGGCAAACGTTTATGTTTTTTAAACAGCATGTATGGATAACATACAGGATCCCTGAAAGATTTAGCAAGCTAGCTGCAATTCTGCTGTGCTAGCATCCATGATTGTTGTGAATGAGGTGGCTAACTAGCTATAGCAGACTAGCTGTTTTATTAGCTAGCTACATTATACTTAAACCAACAACTACATTACCACTAAAACGACTTTCGTGTCAATAACTTGTCTGTGTAATTAATGGCCGTCAAGAAATGGTAACGCTGAACATGTGCACCTTAGTCGGAGGACTGTCAAGGCGAAATGATAATGATCGTCAACTATATGTTTTCTAGCTCGTTTGCTAGCTAGCAGTCACTGCAAAGCTAACAATATTTTGTCGAGAACTTGGGGTATCTGTCTGTTCACGAAACAGATCACGAAAATATTAATTTCTGTTGTTATAGCCTTTTTGTAATGCATTGACAGTGGTGTTGCCGAGTATTGTTTACGAAAGGCAATGTTCAAGTGCACAGTTAACAGGATAACGTTACTCCTTGCACTTTGGCGAATGACCAGTTGGCTTTGTAGTTGCGAGATCTAGTTGATGCACCTGCAACGTCAAAATCAGTTTACGTCGTTAATGTTAAATACTCCCTAAGTAGTAACATTGCAGGTCACAGCGGTGCCTTGAACTTTAAGTGATCCAATAACGCAGTAGCGTAGTCATGACAAACTACTTTCACGACAGGCAAACGATGCTTGCAAGTGCAATGGATGGAAGAATCCTCATCCTCCAACCGCATCTCGGATGGACGTTCAGCAGCAGGCAGCAAGCCTCACGGAGCCATGTCGCAGCTGCAGCCACGCCCTGGGTATCTTTTCAATCTTTCTGCTCATAGTTACAAGCACACACCCCTACAAGTCATCTTCTCAACATGTACAGTCAAAGTTGCTGACTGAGTATATCTAGATAGATATGGTCTACATAATGGGTCTTAGATGTGGAGGATGCAGGAAAGACTTGAAGATTTGAATCTCTCTCTGGCAGTGGATGTTGACATGAATTAACATGCTGCATGTTGGCACACCTGCAGAACTCAGTCATTTTTTATTCTGCCAGGTCATGTCTGGGTTGCACATGGTGGAATCTGTTCGGTGATGGTCTAACATTACTTTTCTCCCTCTGGTGATGCAGCCGACCACGTGTCTCACCTGGAGAACGTCTCTGAGGAGGAGATGAACCGCCTGCTGGGGATGGTGGTTGATGTGGAGAACCTCTTCATGTCTGTGCACAAGGAAGAAGATACAGACACCAAGCAGGTGTACTTTTACCTTTTTAAGGTAATCACACAACACATGCTTCAAACACTTGTCATGATTGTGTTGACGGCTTGTGCTGGGGAAAACGTTGACTGTGTGTGTACATGTACAACAAGCACCTTTATGAATGGTTGACTCAGCATTAACTGTGGTGAAACCGGGTTGCTGTTTATCTGCTGTACGGTGTAGCAGTGTGTTTTCATTTTGCTTTTTAGCTCTTGAGGAAGTGCATCCTTCAAATGGGGAAGCCCATCGTGGAGGGCTCCCTGGGAAGCCCCCCCTTTGAGAAACCTAATATTGAGCAGGTTTGTATTGTATTGCTTCTTTCTCGTTAATTCTTCTCATGGTGTACTTGGTGTTTTTTTTTGTGTGCAGCACGGTTCTCATTCCCTGCTTGTCACTTTGCTTCTATTCCACGGCCTCAGGGAGTGTTGAACTTTGTGCAGTACAAGTTTAGTCATCTACCCCCCAAGGAGCGCCAGACCATGTTTGAGCTGAGTAAGATGTTTCTGCTCTGCTTAAACTATTGGAAGTTGGAAACCCCGTCCCAGTTCCGGCAGCGAGCCCAGAAAGATGACGGCTCTGCGTATAAAGTGGACTACACAAGGTGCCCCGATGAGTTTTGTTTTGTTTTTGTTTGCTTGTTCTGTTTGTCAGCTCTTGAGTCTGTTGGTGTTGAATTCTTGGTGTTGCAAAATTGTCCTGTGGCAAAGACATACACTCTGTCTTATATGGCGTACTTCTGTCAGTGCACATTAATGCAGTGTGCAATGTTTGCTTACTTGCATAGTGTGTGAACAGAATAGTGGCGTCTCATAGCCATTGTTATCAGATATTCATTTCCAATGAAATTTGATTGAAAAGATGTTATTTTGACAGAACATGAATGAAAGTGCATTTTAGGGTTGAAACAATTACTCAAGTAACTCAAATAATTTGATTACAAAAAAAATTATCTTGGAAAATTCTCTGCCTTGAAGCTTTGTTTAATTCCTATCACTTGTGTTATGTGGCCTGCTCAGCTAAGGGATTATTGCTTCACAAGGACTGTTGTTACTGACACGCACACCACATTCAGAATTAAGTTTATGCGCAATGACGGAGCAAAAAAAACATCTGTAAAAGGCAGAGAATGTCCAAAGTTTTGAGATCATTGTGCACTGCAAAGCAGAACTGGCGTACCACAACAGCACGTCAACGATGATTCAACATCTGAGCTGAAAGCATCCAGTTGTTAACACCAGTGGGGTATACTATGAATCTCGATTAGTGGGTTAGCGAGGTATGTTGCGCTCAAAGCCAGGGTATGCTGTGATACGAAAGTGGATCTGTTTTAGTGTCGCTATATCACCATGGTATCTTATGCTCGCAACTAAACCTGGTCGGGAGGAGGTTATGTGCTAAGTTATAGCTCAAATCGTGTAATCTACCACCCACTGACCAATCAATTGTTTTGAAAAAACGAAGTTCTCACGTGTAGGATTCTGTCATATATCTTACAGGTGGAGCTCCGCCTCTACAAACGCTTTGGATCTCGAATGCACTTTAATAGTTTTGTGCGTGCAAATATGCCACTAAATACGTGCATACCATACATCTGATGACAATCGATTTATTTGATGTTATAGGCTAGACACTAAAAATGACCGCAGTGTAGATTACACTATCGCTCATAAACGCAGAAGTAATTTTTTTTTAATATAGGCGGTCTTGTGTCTCCACATTTCACAATTGGCCAATGTCATCCCAACACCGAGAACGCGCACAGATCTGAGCTCAAAGCCTAGTTTGACAAAATCACATAACTGCTATCGTAGTATCACTTAACGTATAGACGCAGATGCACAAATCTACATAAAAGAGATATATTATTTTACTTTGAAGTGACTATGGCTAGTTTACAGCATGACATTTGTTGTGCATATTAACAAATTGCACTTAATTACGCAAAATCATTTTTTCTTTATCTCAATTCCAAAGAGAATCGATAGCTGCAGCCCTAGTGCATTTCATTATTTCTATTTATTTGTTTCTACACTGGCCCTGAACAGCCCATGCATTCTGATTGGACTCCTGAATAGATTTCACATAGAACAATGTGTTGTGTGGTGGATGTGTTCTGATATAAAATGATACAGATGCATCTTGAGATGGTTATGTCTTCAACATACTTGACTCATCTGTGTGACTGTGTCTGTAGCTAGGTTCTCTATCGCTGCTTTTATAGCGGGGTCTACATTGCACTACTTTAGCTTAATGGGGATCGGGGATTAAGTACATTTTTACTGTGTGTGAACCCAGAACTGGAATTTTTAATTGTGTGTGTGTGTGTGTGTGGGTGCATCTGTGTGTTTAGGTGGCTGTGTTACTGCCACGTCCCTCAGAGTAACGACAGCCTACCGCGGTACGAAACTACTCAGGTGTTCGGCCGCAGCCTGCTGAAGTCGATCTTCACGGTCACCCGGCGGCAGCTGTTGGAGAAGTTCCGCATGGAGAAGGACAAGCTGCCCCCTGAGAAGCGCACCCTCATCCTCACCCACTTCCCCAAGTAAGATGCACAACATCTCCAAAGTTAGCTACAATAGTGGAACGTCATGTAGTACATTCTTTGTACCAGATGCCTCCTCTTATTTGTCTTATGATATGTAAATACATTCTTTTACATTTTGTACTTCATCTGACTCTTCCACGTGAAGGAACTGTGGAGTGTCCATCATTGTACAGTGTAAATGTTAAATATGTTATATATGATCATTTGAGTTTTGTAGTATTCTTTGGCTGTGAAGCCACCTGCCATCTAAATGTGGCAATATAATCTGTGATTGTGGGATGTAGGTTCTTGTCCATGCTTGAGGAGGAGATCTACGGCGAGAAGTCTCCTATCTGGGACGCTGATTTCACCATGCCGGCACCTGAGGGGGCACAGCTGGGACATCAGACAGGTGAGACGGCAGGCACAAGCCATCCTGTGCCAACTTGCAGCTTTCTGAAACACTCTCGTTGGTTTGCTCTTTCTTTTCTGTTTTTGGGGGGGTGGGCAGGCAATGGAAGATAAATGTTCAGTCCATAGTTCTGGGTTTAGTGGAGCAGTGAGCGATCAAATGCATAGACATAAAAAATGTACATACAAATCCAAAAATCTGATCTGTTTCCTGTCTTTATCATGTGACTGTGCATGTCCATGTCATCTTTAGTGTTGAGTCCTGGGGCTGTCTCA
>NC_063194.1:25132771-25362771 GCF_017589495.1 Alosa alosa
GCCCCCTGGCGCTGTTGGCACGGGTAGAGGTGACCTCAGAAACAAAACGAAACCACCATTACTGTGACGGCTGGCGCTGACGAGCTTGTCTCGCTGCTGCCGGCCTTTGTTGTACATAGACATCACCGAGTGCCTTTCTAACCCCTTCCCTTGCCTCCACTACATAATTTCATCTCGCTTAGTTGTCTGTTTCCAGGGACAAGAATCATGTTTTTTTGTTGTTGTTTGTTTTTGGGTTGGTTGATTTTGTTTTCCTTAGTGGCTACATTAGTGTCTGTCTAAACGTCTGTCAGACATGCATCCTCACTCTTTGGATAAACTCTTTTTCTATGTAAATATGTACATTTTTAAAAGTGGCTACCAGCAACACCATTGGGATATGTACAGTAGTACTGTGGCTCTTCTCCTGGTGCTCTGATTACCAGTGTGCTGGGTTGTACAGCTATTATTATTTACAGGTACTTGAACAATAAAGACATGTAATAAACCGGTAACCCATGCTCTCTTCTCGTTACTCAATCACATGCCATCTCAGAGCATTCGGAAGATCCTCCAGTGAATGTGACAGAACATATAACATAACATATTTTCAATATTCATCTTTAGCAATAATGAAAATTACATCAGTTTACCTACATTAATATGTCAACAAAAAAAAAAAAAAAAAAAACGTCGGAGTTGACCTTTTCCTAACCAGCCGAAGGAGCCTTGTGCTGTGTCTCAACTTCACTTGCCTGCTGTCACCTGGTGGTGGCAGTCTTGGGCCTTGGTAGTCATATATCCGATCACACTTCTACTCAGTCTGTTATGAGGTACTCCACAGCTCTTGTAAGCAAGCGGACAGAATTGTTTTCCTGTGAGGAGTTCCATAGACTTTTGATAGCATGACGAGGGAGGTGGCAGCTGTTGCTGCTCTGACCTGTGAAAACTTGTGCTCTTTTAATTTGGTATAGACTGGCCATTTCCAATCCATATCTCATACACAGTGTGTTATTAGTAGACACTGCAAATGCAGACATTCCATTGATAAGTATGGACATGTAAGCATTTATCAATAATTAATGTATAATAGCAATAATTTCACTTGGCATGAACACCACAAGAGAGACTTTCACACATGTTTAGGCCGGGGGGTACAAACCATCTCTACACATTATGTGCATTTTGAACTGTATTGTACTGTCTGCATCACCCAAATGTCTGTCATTTGCATTCTGCTTTCAACTTCTCTCTCTCATCAGGCATAGTGCTCTAAACAGGGAGACCTCAGGTGTGCGAGAGGAGTTTAGAGATGCAGCTAAGGGGCTGGATCAGAAGAGTGCTGATGAAAAGCTGTGGGCTCCCATAGGCAGGTGGCATGCACACCTCTGATGGTTTTCAACACTGCCTCAAAGAGCCTCTCTAAAGCCCTGATGCCAGCCTCCAGCTGAAGGGCTGCCTTTTCCTTCTTTCTTTCCTGCTTCTTTTGTGTGTTTGGACCAGACTTTGCAGACTATGTTTACAGACTGCATAGTATAGATGCTGTTTGAGGCTAGTCATATTCCCAGACAGGTGTTTATAGCTAGCTGTCTGCATGTTTACAGACTGCATAGTGGATGCTGTTTGAGGCTAGTCATATTCCCAGACAGGTGTTTTATATAGCTAGCTGTCTGCATGTTTTTGTCCACGGTGCACTCTTCTGGCGTGCAGTCCAATCATGGAGCCCGAAGGATCTCTGCTGTGTGCGCCCAAAGGGCCTTGCATGCACTGGGCTGGCAATTAATTCCGGAACACAATATTAGGTTCGCTGCAGCTTAATTGAAAAGCAAAGACCATTAGAGTTGTCTAGTGATGTACATAAATCAATACACCAGTATCAAGAAAAAAAGGAAGAAAGAAAGAAAATAATGAGGAGAAAGAAGCCTTCATAAGTGGAGGGTACACTTAGATGCAGATATTCTGTGTAGCCTAATTATGAATTCTGTAGTAATTTGGTCTTTTCCCTTATAACCACAAACTGGGATTTTTTTCTATCATGTAGAGTATAAAGCAATTTTTCTGTATCATGTAGAGTATAAAGCAATTTTATGCACAACACAACACTTAAGTGTTGTGTTGTGCATAAAATTGCTTTATACTCTACATTACTGTAATTGTATCACAGTAATATAGAATATTGTTGTCTACATTGTTTTATATGCTATACTGCAATGATCCTTAGTCATTGTAGTTAGTAGTCTGTATAGAGATTGGTCGCAGTAAATTTTCCAACTTCTCGTGGGTATTTAATAAGCCTCTTTAGTAAGCTCTCTGCAAGTCGTTAAAAATAACGTACTGAAGCAAGGCTTTTAAATAAATCTCTCATTAGTGTTTACGGTCCTCCAGAATACCCTAACTTTCGAGACATTTCCTGTGAAATTCACTCTTGTGAAAATCTGTTTGTGTATTGTAACGACTAACAAAAACGTTACGCCAAAATAATTTCAAAGCACCAAACTTGAGACGAGAGAAGATGAGAAATACTTTATTCATCCTGAGGGTCACATGTTTTCCGGGAAGAGTAGAGGGAAATCTGGAAATGTATCTACATATTAAACTATGATGATGACTAATATCCATAAAATCTATGGCTCTTCCTGAATACATCCGGTGAAATCAGCATACATTACATCCTGTGTATGATCTTCCATATCTTCAACAGAGGGAAATATCTCAACAGGAATTAGTTTAAAGTGTTAGTGGACAGAATAAACTCTATCATCACTATACAGTACGTTCTCAAGCCACTGGATTCCTAATGCCTTCATACAGCCTCTGGAACACTAGGCTATACTCTTTCTCCAGAGAAACAAATAAGCTTTGAAAATGTGTATTGTCACAATCTGTTAATGACAAACTGATCACTTTGTCCACAATGTTTAGACTTCAGTTTGATGTACAGTAATGGAAGTTTCAAGTCCTTCCAGTGTTGATTTAATGTAAATGTATAGTTAGCCCATTATGCTTTTCAGGGGCCCAAATCTACAATCATCATGGTGGTCAGGTCACATTGTATTTCCTCTCGTTGGCCATGTTTTATTTTGCAGTGCTAAGTAACAAAACAGTGTCACCTTTTTTTCTTTTTTTTTAACTCTTTTGTGAAGGCACCAAAACAGAACAATAGGTGACGAGGTGTCTGTACAGGCTGTGTTATTCCCAGAAAACCTTGCAAAATGTCAGCTTGTTCTAAAAGGAATGGTACACATACTCCTCTCTCTACCTCTGTATTACTCTCTCACACACACACACCTAACATAACATACATACAGAAGAGTAGCAGCTCAGGTCCAGGTGATGATTTGTAGTCTTGTCTTGCAGCAGCTAGCCATTGGGCATTTGCGAGTCTGCCAGATCAGTGATGGTGAATCCATAAGAACCGAATAGAAGAGAATCTGCATATCGTCTATCAGTGCTGACACATTTATATGCGATGTGTCACTTGTGGGTTCTTTTAGATGAAATTGTTCAAAGTAATCGTTGAACAACCATGACGATTGGTTCACTCATGACTTGTCACTCGCCACTTATCACATCTTCCTCTTAGCCTTATAGTCTTAGTACTGTTAGCAAGATGTGTTAGCTGTTAGACTGTTAGCTTTATAGGTTTTGCTTCTTTTCTGCAGAATCATTTGCCAGCGTTTTTGGTCCATGCACTGGGATCTCTCATGCACCTCATGCAGCTCTTCTTGTTCACACACAGATGCTAGCATGTTCTTTGCCACAAGTGTGTCCATTTTTTCTGATAGGCCTACTCCTGACTGAATTCTCTGCACGCAACAATGTGTTGCCTTGAAAGCTATGGCAATCCACAATCAGGAGGAGATACTGCAATATTTATGAAGTCAATCGCTATGGTAACCAGTCAGTTTTGGCTTTTGATGTAGATAAATGTCAGAAAAAGTCTCAGCTTAGTCTGGATAAAAGCCAGAAAAAACTTCTAACATAGTTACATTTAGCTAATAAATAATCAGATAGCCTAAGTCTTAGTACTGTTAGCAAGGTAACTATTCTAAGGTAACTATTCTAAGGCAAATTACACATTTAACTAAGCTGCCATTGGCAGTAGCAGTAGCAGATAGCATGTATGGTCATCTGTGACAGAGATAATGTTTATGTCCACTGTTTATTTGTGAGGATTTTTCTTCTTCTTCTTTTAGGTGGGAATCCATCAAGTATTAGCCTAGAAATCTAGACGCACCCTAGCGGCAGCCAGGGTAGTCTAGCAACTCTCCGTTGGCTTGCGAGCTGGAAAAATGAAACTTCTATCAGGCCAATCACATCGTGTATAGAGTCACAGCGTCGGTGTCAAGGGCGGGCCATAGGGGGCCAGGTTAATGTTAATAAAATAATAATAAAATAATAATTTGGCCTTTGTTAAAACGATGCACAAATTATTAGCCAATTATTTTGTTCATATTCACTCAGACTTGTGGCATTATAGGTTTCTGCATTAGGTCTACCGTTGGAACAAAATAAACCCAGAGAGTTCATTGATATGTAGGCCTATTTTATTCATATTAGGCTATATGAGAAAAGGCCAAGAGTGTCTTAAGCACTGTTTTATTTTATTTCGGTATTGTCTTATCTCAACAAGGCTACAGCTCCATGAAAACAATCAGATATAACTCTAAAAAATCTATAAAGTCTATAAAAAAATATGTTGTATTTGGCTGCTGTGTTTGGTTGAAATGTAGACTATTCTTTTTTCATTTCAATACAGTATATGAAACAAACCTCAGTTTAGATAATCATATTCATTTTTTTGCCTAATTGACAACCATGACCATGATAACTGATAATATAAAATGAATGTGCACCTTGAGCAAATGCTAAAAAATCTTTCAGAATGCTTTCCATTCTTGAACTGCATCGAATGGCATCGAATTGCATTGCATCGAATCTTACTGAATCGTTTTTTATGAACATGTATTGTTTCTTGTATCGAATCGTGCCGATGTATCTAGATGTGAATCGTATCGTCTTTTACATGAGAGATTGACACCCCTATTGAACACTGATGTTGAACACTTAACCTACTCAAAATTAAACATGACACAGACTGACACGTGTAACTATGCTACTGGTGATGTGCGCAAATTGCGCAACGAAGATGGATTCTGCACACTGGGACACTGTTGCAGTGAGTGCCACCGATACATTTACCACCACTCCTGCAACGCCAAATGAGCATAAATCTCGACCAGTAGGGTTTTTAGACACTGCTGCATAAGAAATTCAGTAAAAGGTGTCAAGATAGATCTGGGAAGATATTGGAAAATACAAAGTTTTTTCGCGTTTCTGACCGCAGGATGACCCAAGCACCGCTGAATGGATGAGCTGCTCTAAATTGCAAAAACGTAAATGAAGGGTCAAACTGACACGTCGCATTTCCTATATTTTCCAATATTGTCCAGTGCTAATGATAAACTCGAGCAACGGAGACTTATAGTGCTTTGGATCATGTAGGCTACTTTAAGGGGAGATGGAATCGCCCTTTAGTGAGCGCAAAACAGCACGGGTCTTAACCTGCTTCATCCAGAGAGACATTTTTGGATGTAGTGACAAAAAGCCTATCATGGACCTGGCTGGGAAATGCGACAGTTGTGGAGTCGGCATTCGTAGCCTGTCACTGCAAAACAGTACATCTCCAAACTCAAAAACAGTAGACTAACAGTCAATAAAAGTGGATGGTCAGAGCAGCACAAAATACTAAAAGCCATACCGAGTGTCCTGTTCGTTTTTAAACTTTCCATCACAGTTGGTGCATCTACCTAGCCACTTTGTAAATATGTTAGAATTTGTTCTGTACTTTAAAGAACATTTTGAGCGATCACATAGCGTGCAATGTTGCGATATTAGTAGGCCTAGGCCTATAGGTGCAATATAGCCTGGCGAGCCAGACCCACATTATAATGTAGGGTCTGGGCACTCACCGTTCGCAGTGCTCAGTCCGAGGGGCGGGATAATCAGTTGTCTTTCAAATTCCCTCTGAACGCAATAGATAGATAGATAGATAGATAGATAGATACTTTATTGATCCCCAGGGGAAATTCAAGGTCTCAGCAGCATACATAAAACACAAACACATTCTTTAACAGCAGAAGAGTAATTAAAGTATATAATATAAAAACACAACTAAGCAGTAAGGACAGTAGAAGATAAAGAATATGCTAAATATACTAAAATACAAATTATACTAACACTTAATACAATATATAAAAATATACTAAAATACAAATAACAAAATTACAAATTATACTAACACTTAATCTAAATCAATTCTAAATAGGATAGGACGCAATAGGATATTTGTTTTCAAGTAGCAGGGAATTCAAGCCAAACCGTTGCAACTCTGCCATCAATCAGAGAGAGGGGCTGCGTCCACCCCTGTATGTGTAGCGTGTGTGTGTAGGGCAGACCGGGTATGGTTGTAACATGGGGGGAGTTGTAACATCATCACCATCACCAATTCCACCAATCAGGGATAAGATATGAGCCATGTGACAGTTTCTGACTGCTCAGACTTCCTTAACGATCACACATGACATTTTCAAGTTGTTAGTGCCATTTATCCTGGAGTAAGGAGAAAAATTCAACATCTGAGGTAAGAAAGTAACTTTTTTTTTTAGATTTATTTTTTTCTAGTGCTTTTACCATTGTAGATACAGTTGTATGAGTTACATCAGGTAAAACTATAGTTTCTCTAGTTAAGAATGGTGTAGCTCTCTCTTGCTAATGTCAAAGCACCATGCTAATACAGCTAGCTAAACAATGGATGACAGTGGTGGGGTAGGTTGTAACACAATTTTTGAATATGTTACAACTTGTGGAATGGGGCTAGTAGACCCATTTAATGTCTGTTTAATTTCATCTTTGTGTGTGTGACTGTTCAGCCCTCTCTCTCTTTCCACGAGAGACACAAATACATACACACACAAAAGTATAAACGCTGTGGTTTTTTATATTTAGTTTAAAAACGTTAATATGATCTTCATTCTCTATGTGAAGAACGGATTGTATGGTATACAATATGTTGGTGAATCTATTTTCACACCCTGTGTACCCTGTTTATGCAATAAATCAGTATATCAAATGGAATTCCATTGTTTTTCTGCATTTTTTTACCTGTTACAATCTACCCCAATAGGTGTTACCCCACCCCAGTAGTGGGGTAGGTTGTAACAAAATCTGTATACCCTCTCATAAATTCTCTAATATATAGTTGGGATTTAAATGGTTGCCACTTTGTAGACAAATGTGGGTACTTTGCCAAAAAGTTCCAGAACTGTAGCTTTAAAAGAAATGGTAGTTTTAGGTGCTGAAGAAAAATGTGTTACAACCATACCCGGTCTCCCCTACTTGACGTGCTCCGTGTGTATAGTGTCTGTGTCTGTGTCCCTGCTCTCGTTCTCAGCTAATAAACCTTTTGAATGGACAGCTGTGAGTGTCGCTATCAATTCGTTATATTATATTAGGCTATTCTAACCATTGCGTTCTAGTCTATTTAACAGTTATGTCTTTGCACAGTTTTCCCCAATGATTATATTGTTTCAGTTAACCAAAAGGCTCAAATGATGCTCTGTATTATTTGGCAATTTTGGAAAAGTAACTAACTAAAAGTGAGGTGAGGTGCTGTCAGTGCTCATAGCCCCCCCACCCGTTGCTCTCTGGCGCTGACCCTGTAGAGTCGGCGACGGTTCCGCGTGAATTTCCTGCTACTTGAAAACAAAGAAGATGGATAAGCTTTTTTTTTAAATTGGCAAAAGTTTGATCAACTAGCCAACTAGCTCCGCTGGTGGGAAAATGTATGGGACTCATGAGTTGAAGTGCTATCCTATTGCGTGCAGAGGACATTTGAAAGACAACCGTTTATCCCACCCCTCAGATTGAGCAGTGCCAATGGCAAGTTCCAAGACCCTACATCTTGATGTGGGTCTGGCTCGTCAGGCTAATCAAGTACCTCTTCTCTGTCTCACCGTTCAATTAGGGGAGAGCGGGATAAGTTAGGGGTAAGATGAGCCACTCCTTTTTTCTAGGAAACTGTAAACATATTTGATCATGTGACAGCATTTTAAGGAAGAGAGATTGTCATTCCTTACAATCTGTGGAAACTAA
Source organism: Alosa alosa (assembly GCF_017589495.1). Lineage (NCBI taxonomy): Eukaryota > Metazoa > Chordata > Actinopteri > Clupeiformes > Clupeidae > Alosa > Alosa alosa. The sequence goes on from NC_063194.1 coordinate 25,140,905, forward strand.
GGTACCGTACATGGCAAATGTGGTAAGAAATATATGAGTAATACATATGCTCTCCAAGTGGATTCCATTCATGTCCAGAGTTAGAGCGATTCAGAGAAAATGTGAATATAACAACATTCAAAAGCATTACACCTAAATTAGTGCCCTTATAAGCTATGATGTGAGAGCAAAACAAAATCATGAGTGTTACCATAGCTTGTTGTGAGAAGCATTTTCTTTCAAAATGGTGGTTGTGGGGTAAGATGTGCCAGGGCTGAGGTAAGTTGAGCCAGCAAACTACTTGAATTGCATCCGTTATTTTTAAGTTTGCCTTGATTTTGTGAACTCATTCTATATGGTTCCTAAGAGCTAAAGAGACATATGGGGTAAGTTGTGCCACGAGACCAACTTTTTTGCAGAGAGCATATCTCTTTACCCTTATAAGTTGTCAAAGAGTTTTTGGTTACAGAAGTAGTAGAAGACTTTACATTTTTGTTTGGTGTGAGGATTACAAAACAAAACCTCTTTGACACATTAGAATGATGAACAATGTAAAAAAGGACTCATCTTACCCCACTCTCCCCTACATACAACAGAGAGCAGATCAGTGATTGAGCACTTGTGTCCAGCACGAATGACTGAATCTCACAGAGCTCTGTGGTACATGATGTGTGTGACTCAAACTACAGCACTGCATTACATTGCCTATTGTCCACGCCACAGCCTGGTAGCAAACTCAGCTGCACAGTATGTACATACACGTTGCATGACTCACTTCCACACTACATAAGTCTCGTCAGTTTGAAAAGGCCAGCAGGGCTTTTAGCTAGAGGAAAAAAAAATATCTCCATCATCACTTTTGGTGTTGGAGGTGTGAAGAGTATTCTAACCTACTGTTAAGAAAAATACTCCTCTCAGTCAGGCTGTTCTGTTCCCAAGGTTGCTTCAGGGGGGTCTTTCTGTGAGTATATGCAAAACCAAATAGAGGGAGAAGTCCATGTGATGCTGCCTGCCAGGGGCTGGAGGGAATTATTTTCAGATGAATCCAGGAAACAGACAAATCTACATATGAACTTATCTCCAGGTACTAGGTTCAATCTAACAGAAAATGCTAAATTGAGCTGCATGTAGGCTACTTAATATGCACAATACGTAATGTCACTTAGGGAGATAAAAAGGGATGACAAAGTGCTTCTTTTATGCTACAACAAATTGTATCGTGTATTTGGGTGAGTAACATTTTTGGGGGTGAGTTGTTCTTTTAACTGACAATGAAAGCACCCCTGTCAGACACACGACTCCAACAATGAAATCCCATTGCCATCTGCCAGACGGTGCCCTTGCGGAGACGGTGCCAGGGTAGCTGCCACAGCATTTGCATGTGTTCCCACAGTACTCAGCTGCAGACTGAACAAGCAATCAGCCACAGTGACTAACTGTCTCTTAAATGATGACATTTGGGATCTGTGGTTGTTGGGCATTACAGCAAAACAAATTGTCAGAAAATGTTAGGCTACACACAAGTCTCACAAGTGTATCTCCTGCTGTGCTAGACACTGTATCAATAATGACTAATGAGATGAGCTTAATAAATGTGGGTGAAGAGACTGAATGGCGCAGATGAGCATGTTTTGTTCAAAAGCACTCAGTTCATTGGTGAAGCTAGATTAAAACAAATTGAAAATCAAACATGCTTGAGCTGAGAAAGGACTCGCATCACTAGTATACATGTTCTCCACATGTCCATATGCTCCTACTGGAGCCAATTATTTTCACAACACCCTTCACTGGAGAAATATCTCATATCTAATTCAATTAGATAGCAATTGACTACATATAAGTAAGCCTAATACATGTTGTTTTGAACAGGATGTTTTTTTTTTTTTTTATTTGAGCACTAAAGGTTTTGGTTTGAAAAGGAGGCCATTCACATACATATACACATATTCATTTCCAGGGTTGGGTCAGATTACTTTCAAATTTAATTCATTACTGACTACAGATTTCATGGCAATTTTTGTAATCAGTAACGTAATCAGTTGGATTACCAAAAACATGTAACGTAATCTGATTACTTTAGGATTACTTTTAGATTACTTCAATAAATATGTCCCTTAAGTAAAAGACACCACCACTGAATTGATGAAAGAATTCTCATTCTATTTTTCTCTTTATTATTTCATTACATCTAAGAAATATCTTTGCTCTGAGTAAAGCATTCCTGTGCGAATTAACTGATCTTTTCCTCCAAAAATCTTAAAGTAGCCCCTTGTTTTAGTGTTACCATTTACTTTGAGGTCACCAGGTCCCATTGTCTGAAAAACACCCAAAACTAATACATTTCTATAGCTATTCTCCACTTTGGGGGTGGTGTTTTGGTGGTTGAAATTTTCACCCCATCCCAAAATTGATCACTTAGTCATCATGGATGTGATCATGGATCACTATTCTCCAAACATGCACAACTCAGCTTAACCTTTATAAGGGCACACCTGGACACTGAATTTAGCTTTCGCTGGATTTTTTTGACCCAGGGACATGGCCTGAGATTGAATGACACCATGTCCATTTCAATTGTGGGGTTGAGAAAATTATTCTTTGGGATGTTTTTCAACCAGGGGGACCTGGTGACTTTCTCAAAGTAAACGGTAACACTAAAACAAGAGGCTACATTAAGATTAGGAGGAAAAGATCAGGCAGTGTGCCGAGAGACCTGCCCCAACAGTATGTAAGTTAGTAAGTATAGATACTCTTTTGATCCCGTGAGGGAAATTTGGTCTCCCAATCCGTGAATTAGTGAAGCACACAGAGCACACTGTTAGGTGAAGCACACACCAACCCGGAGCAGTGAGCTGCCTGCTACAGCGGCGCTCGGGGATCAGTGAGGGGTTAGGTGCCTTACTCAAGGGCACTTCAGCTGTGGATGTGGGCATGAGAGAGCAGTGCTCAACCACTTCCCCCGCCCACATTTTTTCTACTGGTCGGGGATCGAACTGGCAAGCCCGAAGCTTGTCAAATTAAAAGATAGCTAGGCTATCATAAAAAAGTTGCATTGTTTGCATGATAAAATGTAACCAGGTAATCAGCAACAATGTAACTGTAATCTGATTACACAATTTTTTTATTGTAATCTGGGGTAATTTTAGTTACTTGATTTTTGTAATCTGATTACGTAATCCAGATTACATGTAATCCGTTACTACCCAACCCTGTTCATTTCCATGTAATCAACTAGAGTCAAGGTTTTCCTTGAGTATAACAATTTAATACATTTGTCCTAATATAAGTAAACTAATATAAAACTTACACAAGTACTATCATATCAAATGAAGGCAGAACTGGATAGCCCTAACTGTCTTGAGAAAGTAACACAAAGCATGTATGTACCTTTCCTAAAATAGCCCAGGTCACTGAGCGTTAGTCATCTACAGTCAAGGCTCATTGCTAGCTTTGCGTTATCACATTCTGAAATCTCAGGTGTGCGAGTGCTCTTTGATGGCCTTGCCAAGTTTCCTTCCTACTGAGCTCCAGTCAGCTTTGAGCTTGTAGTGTGCAATCTGTCCAGATATCTCAGCTTGCCCGAGTGTCTGTAATCACGTCACGTAACAATTGAATTCCATTTCCCCCACCTGAGAGTTCCCTATTTGAGGAGCATAGCTCATTTGAATTTCCATCTTTCCCCATCCATCTGAGTGCACTGAAGAGCCTGGCTGTCTGATGAGGAAGCAATGCTTTGTTCCACAGCCAATGAGGATGCCCTTTCGTCCCCCTTCTCCATTCTCATCTGTGGCTCACCCTTCAACTTTTAATTACATTACATTTAGCAGAGACTTCTTGACCAAAGTGACTTACATATGTCAGCTATATTACAAGGGATCATATTGTCCCCAGAGCAACTTAAGTTGCTCAAGGGTACAACAGTGGAAGCCGGGAATTGAACGGACAACTGCACGCTAGCCCAGCTCCATAACCACTACACTACCACTGCTAATCTCAGCAGCCTTGCTCCATACAGTACAGACAATCCTGTGCAGCCGTCGCTTTATGTCAGGCCCTCTTCACAGCACCCCCATGACTTCTCATTTGTGCCTGTGAAGTGATCATCTCTTCTTCCAGCCTGGAGTGTTGTATTGTGTTCTGCTCTCTTCCTCACAGGCCTGGAACTGCAATAAGGCAATAGACCCTTTCAACAACAAAAACAAAAACAATGCTTGAACGTTCTATTTGGGCCCCAATCTACTTCCTCTGCATTAAGATAACATATGGAATGTTAAAAAGGAAGTCTTGTGGGGCCAACTATGATGCTGATAATGGAACCCTCTTGAAAGGGTCCATAGGCAACAGCTCCTCTTGTCTCTTGGCCCCCCTGACCTCAGTTCCACACGGTTTTTAAATGTTACAGTCAAGTTAGTTCAGCCAGTGCAGAGCATTGTGATCCGTTGGTATGTCTGGTCTGCAGTTCCTTTCCAATACACTTTTTGGTCAAATTCAGGGCTCTTCGTTTGTTCAGTGAGTCCACTAAAAAAAAAAAACCCTCTGGACTTTATACCCAGTCACGGCTCTGTAAAACTGAAACAAACATGTTGGCTCAGAGTGACCAAGGCATAAACAATTTACACACTGCCTCAAAAGCATGGATAGGAGAGGTTTGAATATTACGCACAAATAGCCTTTCACCAAAATCGAAGAGTGACATTTAATGATACTGACTAATGTGACCAAACAGACTTCAAAGCACTGGTGCCCTACTCCTTCTTGCTGGGGTCAATCTCGTTCGAGGGTTCACAGCATCTTGATCTCTCACAGGCAATGCAGCAGCAGCTCTACACACACACACACACACACACACACACACACACACACACACACACACAATCTCTATTCGTGACCTGTTTTCATTGCACTCCAATATGAATAATTCAATAACATTCAATCCTTCTCAGATAAATCAGCCATTGGCATCTTGCTAATTAACATCTTGTTACTTAAAAACAACCGACATTCTAATACGGAACATAATTATGGAGTGGGATTCATGGTGGTTTTCTTGAATAGATTCCTTCCTTCCCTTGTTCCTTAGTGATGCATCCCCCCTCACCCCCACACACACACAAACACACACACACTCATACTGACACAGACAAACAACAAACATACACAAACAAATACAAGGATACAAGGAAGTTTATTGTCACATGCATATAGTTACTGGAAGTAAGAAATGCAGTGAAATTATGTCTGGTGTCAGCCTATTTGTGCATTAATGGGGGAGAAGAGGGAAGAGGGGTTTAGTAGATTAAGTGGCAAGGGCTGCATAAAAAAGGTGGGGAGGATTGGGATTGGGTGGGGGGCACCAACAAGGAGCACCCAAGAGCAAATACAAATATTAATTAAACCAAATACACCCCAATATCATGAAAACCCCCGCATCCTGTCAATCTAGTGCGCCCCTAACTAGGCATTCATCTGGCCCTCTCTCCACAGACCATGAAATATTGATGCCACAACGCAGGATCTCCAGCAGTGGAGGTCATAGGGCCACAGCTCTGGCCTGGAGCTAATCAATGTTTTTAGAATAATCGTGTGCGCCACTGTTGCTGCTGTTGTTAGCAATCACCATGTCAATATTTGATCATGCTTCACACACACACACACACACACACACACACACACACACACACACACACACACACACAGTTTACCCCCTGTCCGATACTCAGGATTCCATGGCAGCAAACAAGTTGTAGCTCCTGCTGTACATCTGTGTTGTGTTATTGTTGTTTTCTTGAGCCATTTCCCCTGCTTCTCCTGGAAACCCAGCATACACACACACACACACACACACACACACACACACAGACACAAATACAAAGATACTTGCATACCCCCAAGTATGTGGAAACATCTTCTAACATCACCTAGCCCTTCTGTCTGTGAAATATTGATGCCACAGCATCTCAAGAGGCAATAGTAAAACACAAGATCCACAACATGCTTCACACACACACACACTCATAAACACACAGTGCCCCCCCACCCCCTCACTGCCCGGAGGCTTGGATGTATCAATGTGACGAGAACAAATTTAGACTCATGCTCACCGCATTTCTTGGTTGAGTTGAGTCCATCCTGTTCCGTGTGCTTGGTTGCTGGGCAGGCTTGAACATGCCTGAATAGAATATAAACTAGTCGCAGGTTCAGGCGCCATTCTTGCACTTCCAATGCATTGTGATTTGAAGGTTTCCTTTAGGTTACCACACAAGCAAAGCTAACCCCTCTTAAGTTATTCACCATTATGGATACACTTTGTTTAACCGTGCTCGATGAGTATACTTTGCGTAAATTTATGATGTGATTTCAGCACATTCTATGCCTTAGATGTCAAAAGATTCTGTGTTGCCATGACAACGGCACTGTTATCCATTACGCTGATCAGTGTTTAAGTGGTCTTGCATGCATGTGTTTATACACATTACTGTTGCTCCCATGCACTAATCACCATGCATGTGTTTATACACATTATTGTTGCTCCCATGCTCTAATTAGCAAGTTTAGAAGAGGATGTTATCAATGTATGGGCAAAATGAACAGCACTGACTCCTTCCTCAGGGGTTTGCCTTCATTATTGGCCTGGATGATAAATTAGCAGCCCTCCAATAGGTGTTGCACGCAGAGAAGTAATCAATCCAAGGGGCTGAGAAATGAACTCGGTGGCCGCAGAATCGTTACACATTCTCCTTGTTTTCAATAGGAGGAAGAGAACAACTCTTGCAGATTAGATCAGTGTGCATGTTTGAAAAAGGAGCTTGCACAACAATACACAAATATGAAATATATATTTTCTGGTAAAAACGTCATAATTTTTCAGTGTATTGATATGTGGTTCAAGATTAAGACTAAGAATACTTGCTGTTTGTATTAATTAATAGGACTAACTCTGTAAATAGTAAATATGAACAATGTTGCTTAATCTTATACAATTATAAAGGGGTTATTGCTTTTTTCAAGCAGGCATTTACATCTGAAGGGAAAGCATAAGAGGAAAATATGAAAATGCAGTGGCTCTAGGATCAGTGATTCAGAAGTACTCAGGGTCAGGGTAATCCAAGGTAATTGCAGTCAATTGATTGATATACTCCCTGTCTGCCCTTCAATAGAACTGTTAAGCCTGAATGGCTGCCATACAATTATCCATATGATCATATGATCTGATGGAGGCCACCATTATAGCCAGTGCCGGTTCAGACCTCCATAAGCAAAATCCTGCTAAGGGACCCTCCAACCTGAACTCCAACCTGAGGGCCAAATTGTAACCATATTTTTAACAGTCGCATCTGACACCTCAGTGCTCCCAATACAATCATCCCGCCCCATTTTGGATGTCTACGGAAATGACCAAATTACAGTTTTAGGGCCTGGGCTGCTTGCTTTTGATGCTTACTGTACATATCCCTTTACAAAAAATAACTGCAGTTTTTTCAGTAGCCTAAGTACAGTTCAGTTATACTACAGTAGGCTATAGTGCAGTAGTCTAGTTTTTTCATGCCCAAAATACTGCATTTCTGCAGTAAAGTACAGTACTATGCAGTACATTGCCATTTGTTGTGTTCAAAATGCTGCATAAAAATGCAAATATTTCCTCCAAAACTGCAGTTTTGATACTCAGAAATCTGCAGTTTGACACTTAGTAATGCAGTTATTTTTTTGTAAGGGTCTGGTTGTGCTTAGCCTACTGGCTGAGGCTGACTGTTCCTTACCTGTGTTTGTAGTAGGTTATTTGCCGAAGACATAGGCTACTGAACTGGCTCCCCCTGATTCCCTTCAATATTTTTTCAAACATAGACTATTTTAAACAATCCTTTTAATACTTCATATGGGCCTAATTTACGTTGGGCATCTATTGTCCAGTATACAGCACAGCAAATCAAAGTTAATACATTAGGCTATCCATTTTGCATACGTTCAGTTGTAGGCTATAAACCAACTAAAACTTGACTGAAATATTGTAAAACCATTTACTTCTTTTAAAAATGTATGGGAAGAGTGAAAATCACCGATTAGTTTCGACGGGTACTGTGTTTCTGCTGAAAAACTGGTTTCATCCCGAGCTGCACGTTATTATGAACGCATTTAAAGATGCGGTTATATAAATGTAGCCAGTCGCCCTTATTCAAAAAACGGAACATGCGATTATATTTCACAACTTTGCTATAGCCTACTGGGACTGGGAAAGGCTGGCAACCAAGCCGCAGACAGATTAGGGGATTCACTGCCCTGTTAGGTAGGCCTAGGCTAGGACAGCAACATGCGCTGGAGAGATATAGGCTACTGTATGTTGACATCAAACCATGGAACAAACACAAGTTTACCCGACTGTTGTTCCCGCGAGTGTCGTTCTCATTCAGTCATGTTCACTCGACCTTAACCAGTGGGTCATTCTCAGATGGTGTAATCTATCCAAACCAATCTCCAATCACCTGTCTCAGGAACTTCTTCGGAGGCCACTGCCTTTATAAAGGTGCACCGCAAGAAACTAGCTCTCTTGCTATTATTCAGCGATCATGAAAACTCGGACCTACACTTGAAGACCCCAACCTGCCAGTGAGTTACAGCTCACCAAACAAGCCAGACTCCAAACTTCCCTGCCCGAGCCTCTCCAGCTTCTCCCCATCTTGGCTCAAAGCAAAACCAACAAAGAGCCTTCTTCAAGGTTACTGCATCAAGCCTTTCTAAAGGCAGCATATATTCGAAATGACAGAAGTAAGTATAGCAGCAGCATGGCCAGCATACAACCAGCATACAGCCAGGCTATACCTGCATCAGACCAGCATGTCTCATGCGACTCTTATTGAGGCTTCCTGCCATTCTTCGCCCATACTCTGGAATTCTGGCTATTGAAAGCGGTGATGCACTAGTTGACATTTCTCCACTTTCACAAGAGTTAGTAACACTAAAACAAGGGGCTACATTAAGATTTTTGGAGGAAAAGATCAGGCAGCCTGCCGACAGACTTGCCCCAATAGGTGACATTGGACCTTTAAACCACACAATGTTGACAAGAAATGGTTACCAGAGAAACAACATTTTAGAGTGGCCCAACCAGAGAAGAATAGTTCCTGCCTCAAAACCCCGGATTGATACTAAAAAGGTGCAGTCTAGAATCATTGTGGAGACATGGAGAAGCTTGGTAGGTATTATAAGAACCATTTTAAGAGCTATGAATGCAAATAAAAATGTTTCCACTGATTATTTAAAAAGGGTATGAATAATTTTGGACATGCCATTTTTCATTAAAAAAAACGCTTCTTTTTTTGATTCCATGTTTCTACACATTGTCTTACAACCTTTAGCAATGTGTCAGTGTCATTTTCATTCAGAGCAAACAAATTGGTCAAGAGAAAATCAACATTAAATCAATATTTGCCAGGGGTATGAATAATTTTGTTCTTAACTGTACATAATATGCCATGTAATGTAATGTAATGTAAATAAGTACTATTTAAGTATGGTAGGAGAAGTTGTAGAAGAGGAGGTAGAGGAGGGAAGAGAGCTGGTCAGAGAACTAGTTTCTTGTGGCCAGCGAATAAATACCTCAGATGGTTAATTGGAGATTGGTTCAGATCGATGACATCATCTGAGAATGACTTCTCATTATGTCTCGTGTTTCCCTTCAGAGAACCCAGGGATGGATTACTGCACGGGCCTACCGGGCCCAGGCCCAGGGGCCCAAGGGGTCAGGGGGCCCTGAAGCCCAAGTCTTTGCATGGAATCATTGCCTCAATATCAACAAATCAGGATGTATGCTATGAATCTGATTGAATTTAGTATTGGCCATCCCCAAAATGGACCAGAATACAGGAAATCACATCAAACAAATTATTAAATTTCTGGGGGAGGACCCCCAAACCCCCCCTCCCACATATACGACAATTAGTGGGGGGCCCTTAATACATCTGGGCCCAGGGGCCCGAAAGTTCATAATCCGCCCATGAGAGAACCAAAGTTACATTCATAACCATGCGTTTGCCAGGAAAAATATAGATTAGAAACTCAAATGTAGAGTTCTCTATAGGGAATGAATTGAATTAATTATTTTCATTCACTCCACTCACTTCTTACTTACTTCGACATGCATGAATTATCAATGCATGTTCCAGTATATTTAGCACAACTGTGGGATTGAAGGTTGGTGACCCCACGTCCTGCTCCACCATCAGATCATTTGCAGATGTACGGCTGTGAGAGACCTCGGGTTAGTATGGGTGCAGAGATGGGCGCTAATGGTTACATTCATGGATTAACAGAAGAACTGCTCACAACACAGGCAACACAGTAAAATGGGTTGGGTTTCATTTATTATTATGTTTTTACGTTTTTCCATTGTAAATGGGGCTTGATGCGGTATAATGTCTCTATATGTAGTAACCCATTTGTTTTGTCAGTTATGATTATCTTGTGCATGCAAGCTTTGAAGGTTATCTTAAAACTACTAAATGTATAGGCCCACTATAACTATAACAACTTTGTATAAATATCCATTATGATAGGCCCCCCTCCTCCCTTGATCCATGTCACACACTTTTTGTTTAATTTTTATTTTCAAAAAGAATCAAGCCACTCTACATTCGACTTGTCGGTCTGCTGTGACTCTGTAGCAAGTATGACATTGTCCTGACTATTTCCCATTTCCTCTCATATCCTCTCTTCATTCTGCTCACTGGGCTCAGAGCAGCCTTCATATTCCCTGCTCTCATCACTACCATCACTTCCATCATCCTCCATCACATCTACAAGGACAGAGCCCTCTGCAAGCATGAAGCATATTTTGCAGCATTTTGAAGCATAGCCATAAACAGTTGAGTGTTGGTATGCTTTTTTAGCAGTAATTCCCTTTTTTGTAGCAGTAATTCACGGTTTCTGGCTGAAATATCCATCTTTCACTCCTACACAACACTGGTTTGTGTAATTGAAATCATAATTGTTTTTTCCCACGCTTGCCCGAGAACACACCTATACCCCCCCCCACACACACACACACACACACACCAATCATTAAACTTCAATACTTGAGGCCCATTGCTTTCCTGAATACTTCAGAAGTGACACAAAAACAGCTGTCTCGTTTTGAAGCACACAGAACAATACTCTTGAGCTCTGGATGGATTATGCCTCTTGCTTAAATCATCCATCCCTGAAGAGCTGTCAGCAGAACAGCCATGGGCATAGCACTCATTCATTAGAGGAATTAATTTAATGATTTTTTATTGGCCTAAAAGCCTGCTTAATGTAGCCACTACCAAAGGTTTTTCTAGAGGAAGAAAAAAAAGTACTGAAAGTTGCCTACTGATCAAGCTATGTTAGGAAAATTAAATCAACCATGTCCCAAGGGGTTGTTCATTTGCTATGCATGTATTTGCATCTTCATTAATCAGCCTTTAGTAAATATTCTGCAAAATCATCACATTAAACAAGACTGCAAATTAAATGGCTTTTTCAAACAACAAGAAATATAGCCTACTGTTAAAATACAATAACATATTTATGAAGATTTTTTAAGAATGTTATGTATTCTAATTTTTATTTATTGATAAAAAATATTGGAATTCATATTGGATAAATATGAAAAATATTGGAAAAATATTGGAAAAATATTGGAATTCAGTTTTAGTTTTTGACACCAGAAGCTACTTACAACCCCTTTTGTAGGAAGCTGCATCACAAACTGTCTGTTTAGAGCACCACTGCTGCAGGCAACTGAGCTGCAAAATCAAGTTTGCAATTTTGCTGGAAGCCAGCACTATAGGATTCAAGCGGATCCTCAAGCCATGTCACTTTAGCTTACTTCATCCTCCTGGCAAAGCCTTGGTGTATTCAAGTCAGTGGCGGTCCTGCTGAGATGCAATGGAGGAGCAGTTGAAATCATTCACTCCCCCATACAAACTTCTAGCCTCAGGCCTCTTCAGGCTTTTGAAGGAGATGACACCATTTTCCTTGAGTGAGCTATAATAATTTGGGAGTAGCTAGGATGCAATTCATGAAAATTGGGCACTTCTGGACAAGTTTTTGATTTTTGGCAGGGTGTTAGGTATAAGGTTTTCAAAAATCCATGGATACAAGTTGGGGTGGTCCCCCTAGTGGCAGTTATCCATAAAATCCAAAATGGCCCCCGCCGAAAAGAGAAAAGGTTATATCTCAGCTTCCTTTAGTCTTAAATTGTTGTATAATGTATTTTCTCTACTTTGTTTGATACAAGGAATCCAATTTTGATATGTTCTTCTTATTTTAAGTCTATTTCCATGTAGTGTTATAGTCATATATAGCTCATAAACTGTCAATATATCTGAAAAAGTCACATTGAAATACTCAGGTCCCTAGACCCATATTTTTACCTCCAAGGTATGCTTTTCTTTGTTGATTGGACTGGTCACTATCACTATAGTGTCAAAAATCACATGTTGTGACCAAAAGGACCATTGTTGAGGACCCATACAGGCTACCACACAGCTACGGTAGAGGAGTGAGCATCCCTTGCTGGCATCTAGATAGATAGATAGATACTTTATTGATCCCCAAGGGGAAATTCAAGATCTGTCTTCTGTCAAGCATCTTCCAGATCTGTCCAATATGGCACCCAGACTTTGGTTCTGTCATTCCATTCCCAACCCCACTCACTGGGGTCTGAAATCTCTGGAGTTTTGGAGAGGACTCCGTCAGACCCGTCAACCTGACTCCGCCAGATAGATTGCTTCGCATTTGCTCCGCATATCCATCTGGGAACTTTCCATTGGAGAATGTTTGGGAAAGGGGCGAAAATACTGGTTAGCTGATTGGATAAACCATCTGTCTATCACCACCTATGTTGGACGGTCCAAATCAACCAATCAGATAAATGAAGCGTTCACATGATGTGACGTTGTATCAGTAAGTTAAAAAAAAAAAAAGCATGGATTGCGTGGGCAGCTACCCAGAAGTCACTGACACCCTCATTCTGATCACCAAGACCCAACCAGCTGGGTCCTCACACTGGAATCAGTGCACATGCAAGTTCTCAAATGCTGGACTGTACTCATGTATAGTAAGAACTGCGGTGTCGAGTCAGTCAATGAAACCCGGAAGCTTCTTTTCACTCATGGCCTCAAGTCCCTGGATTCTATCCCCCCGACCCATCATGCCTTATTCCAGCATGGAAAGCGTGCCTTGCACACTGCAGCTTTTGTCTGGAAGCAGTCCCTCTCCAAAACTCCAGAGATTCCAGACCCCAGTGAGTAGGGTTGGGAATGGAATGACAGAACCAAAGACTGGGTGCCATATTGGACAGATCTGGAAGATGCCAGCAAGGGATGCTCACTCCTCCTCAACTGTGGCTGTGTGGTTGCCTGTATGGGCAACTGTAAGTGCCACCGAGCTGGACTTTGCTGTACCACATTGTGCAAGTGTGAGGGAGGCTGTACTAATAATGATGATGAGTGAAACCAAAAATCTTTGAATAAATACATGATGTTTAAGCAAAGTCCTTTTAGGCAAGTCCCTCCACTCGGCGGCCATATTGCAACGCCTTTTGGGCACTTATCGGGCATCCATTTCGGCAGAAATGCGCGTGTGCAAGGCTTCACGACACCAATCTTGCTCCAGCGGTGAGATCACAACACATGATTGGCACGATGTCTTCACAACACACCACATTATTGGCTCAATGTATTCACAACACAGCACATGATTGGTTCAATGTATTCACATGTCAACATTTTGCCGTGGAAGGGGTGTGATTTGCGTAGACAACTGCCATATTACAAACTAAGCTCATGCATTTCTATGGAGGATTTTTTGAGTGCTGTGTCTCCTCATTAGAAAGTCTATGGTTTAAGTATGAATTGTTCATACTTAATCCTTAACATGGTGAAAAGCCTATTCTGTAACTTTTCACTGTGGCATAATTCTGAATTTGTGTTTATTTAAGGCCTCAACAATGGTCCTTTTGGTCAAAACATGTGATTTTTGACACTATAGTGATAATGACCCGTCCAATCAACAAAGAAAAGCATACCTTGGAGGTAAAATATGGGTCTAGGGACCTGAGTAATATTTCAATGTGACTTTTTCAGATATTTTCAGAGATATTGACAGTTTATGAGCTAAATATGACTATGATACTAGATTTAAATGGACTTAAAATAAGAACATATCAAAATTGGATTCCTTGTATCAAACAAAGTAGAGAAAATACATTATACAACAATTTAAGACTAAAGGAAGCTGAGATATAACCTTTTCTCTTTTCCATTTTGGATTTTATGGATAACTGCCACTAGGGGGGCCACCCCAACTTGTATCCATGGATTTTTGAAAACCTTAGGCCTATACCTAACACCCTGCCAAAAATCAAAAACTTGTCCAGAAGTGCCCAATCTTCATGATTTTTCACATATTCCTTCCCAGCTAGAGAAACCACCTTCGGATATCAAACAATCCAAATGCAGGTTACAAATGACCGCTGCTGTATGTAAAGAGAATATTCTGAAATAGTAAAAGCAAAATACATATCAGTACTGATTATGTACAATACTGATAATGGCACACTTTTAAGCATAATCATAATGCACAATTGTAATGTAATGTATGATGATTACTGGATAATCTCTTTGTGACTAAAAGCATATCTGGGTTTTTTTACTTAACCAGTTATGTTTGAAGTCATAGACACTTCACATTACTGCTTGTCACACAAAGTTTTGTTCTTCCAGCTTCCAGATATCGGACCACAACTTCTGGCCCACTGTCGACCATCATAATATTTTAAACTTGCAAGAATATTAAGATTAACATTGATTGTTTTCGTAACATAAATTAATTTATTGTGTGGCCCCCCATGAACGGAATTCCACGAAACTTGGCGTGCATTCAGAGGGTGTCATAATGATCCTACACTTCCAATTTCGTGCAGTTTTGTCTATGTTAGGTCACAGATACCTGCGATTATAACACCTCATTTTTACTTTTTTGTGTTTAACTAGGTGGCGCTATACATGAAATGAGTGGTTATGGAATGGGTTGACATGGCCCCTTGAGATCAACATACAACAAAAAAAATGGTCCTCCTAAACCTTACGGTTCTCGAGATATTCACAGAAAACTGTGTCTGCCCTACCCTCCCCTTCGGGGGTGCAGTCCAGCGGGGGGGCTACAGATCAAAACGAAAAACGATGGTTCCATGCTATCCATGTGCGGTTACATGCCCACCAAGTTTCGTCTACCCCGGTCTTTCAGTGTCCTGGGAATCCTTGACGGAAATTTGGACATGCGAAAAAGAAAACCTGTGCGGCGGTCATAATAAAAGACAATATACCATTTACATATTGTAAGTATTCAGACCCTTTGTTATGACGCTTGTAATTGAGCTCTGGTGCATCCTACTTCTATCAATGATCCTTGAGATGCTTCTTCAACTTGATTGGAATCCACCTGTGCCTAAATTAATTCAGTGGACATTATTAGGAAAGCCACACTTTTCTTTATATGAGGTCTCACAGTTGATGGTTTATGTCAGAGTGAAAACCAAGCCACAAGGTCGAGAGAATTGTTCGTAGATCTGTGAGACGGGGTTGTGTGAAGACACAGATCTGGGGGAAGGATACAAGAAAATTTGTGCAGCATTGAAAGCAACTATGTAGCTCACATGTAACATAGCAAATAAGTCGACGTTTAAATACAATTAACGACCTAAGGAGGGGATCTGGTAACCTGACTCTCGCCAGATGAATTTCGTTGCGCCTAGCTCCGCCTAGCTCCACTCACATCCATCTGGGATCGCTTCCGTTGAGAGTGATTTCGGCTGTTTCATAGATGTGACGTAGCGTATAGCGTGGCGTAGCGTGGTTGAAGTAGCACGTCAATAGATGACGGACAAGTGCAAGGACACGGGAAGTCCACATCGGGAGGGTTTTCGTTATCAAACGTCGAGCGCATGGCGCAACAAGGTGTTCCTAGGTTTTTTTAATCAGTCATGGGTGTGTTTGGGGCGTAACATCATTTAAACCAATGAGAATGACATCTGTCATTCCCTTTAACGGCGCAAAGCGCAATGTCAAATAAATACATCTGTATTTTGACATTTAACGGCGCATTTGAAGGAGGCTGCTTGCGAGACCGTATGGAATAGTCATTCCACTAAACCATGCTTTACTAAAAACCTAGCATAGCCTTCACGCATTTGCACTCCTCTTATTTGAACTCATTGGCAAAGTGAAACTAACTTCACCATGGTGTCAGTCAACGACAAGACTTTCACTATTGACTGACAATGGGTTACCATCGAAAACATAGGCTGGAAAAAGCAACACTTACCCTAATATTGCTCAAATTACTGAATAAAAAAAACATTTATCCTGCAGAGGAGTTGCTTATATCTCGTGACGGTGCGTCTTCAGCTGTGCTCCATACGTGTCTCTCGCCGCTCCCCTAATCACTTTTAACCGTCATTACCAATTTGCAAATGATGGTGAATAACTACTCATCATGAGATGTACAGTATTTCGTAATATCTTTTTTTCTAATAATGTTTCCTATTGTAATCGTGCAATTTGTAATGTTTTGCTTGGACGTGCGCTGGTGTGCGTTCATGGATGATAGGTGCACCCGCCAATATGACTGTTGACAATGCGCTCTTAAAATAACATATAAACAACTCGCCATAGACTTCTGACTAGGTGTACAATAGCGATTTTTAGACAATGCGCCAAGCCACTCCCTAAGTTGTTAATTGCCACACCCCTGGGCGCATTGTTTAAAAAATAAACGTGCAAAATAAGGAATTAAACTTTGCGTCGGGTGGAAAACGAGTTTTACGCCATGCGCCAGGGTGCAAAATACAGTTAGACTGTCATGATAGGGCCTACAGTATAGTCTATGCTGACAGATATTGAGAACTAACTCAAAGTTTTACTTCATGGTAATTATTAGGCTCTTTTATTAGAAAAACTGTCTGAGGGTCTGAGGGGGAGGGTATTTTTTAGAATTTCAGTGGTCCATGTAGGAGATATGCTGGTGTGTGTCAGATCAGTCCATGCTGTTTTACTCTATACTTTATTATAAGAGCTGCTCTCAATTTGGGACAAGTTCTTCATTAAAGACCACAATTCCTGTGGCCAAGAACAACTGAGACAAAAGTAATTTGAATAGTCACTTTAATTCAGAGTAAAAAATGTCTCACTGTTGATAGGACAGGCTATTCAGTTGTCACCCATTCACAAGCAGTGATGCATTTTTTCAATTAAAAAGAAAATGAGGAGAAGGTATCGACCCAGTGAAGAGCGACCAAATTACTTTTGTTCAGTAATGACTGAATTTAAATACGCTGGCAAAGACACTGCAAACACATGGCCAGTTCTGGTCAGTCTCTTTCTCTTCCACCAATTTGCAAAACGATCAATAAATACAAATATCCCTGCATTACCTTGCGAAATCAGATGTTGTTACATTCAATGAAAGAACATTCCCTAGCTTGCATTATGAATACATACAATGATTCATGATTGCGTTGTTTACACTGGCTGTCACATTTATTTACTGGACACCGTGGCAGGTTCGTATCCTCAACATGCTGGTGGGTTAATTACTTTTTAGCCAAGATGCAAAATATCTATCTCCGGTTCTTTAATTGAACACCTCCTATTTACCCAGAGAGAGAGAGAGAGAGAGAGAGGTCCAGGCCGTGTGCAAATTTTCGAGGAAAACCGGAGGAGCACGGTCTCAGGAGGCCATCGCCACATGCCATGCTCATTTACATTCCCCTGCACAGAGTTCTCAAAGCAATCACAGGGAGAGAGAGAGAGATGGGAAGAAGAAAGAGGGGGAGGAAGTAAGAGAAAAGAGGGATAGAGAGTAGAGAAATAATAAAGAGAGAGAAGTATCATCAATCACAGTGTCTGCTGTTTCTGCTATTTTCTGCTGTTTCTGTGCTCTCGTATGCAACACAATGTTGTATATCAATGATTTGGTGATGGCTGCATGATATGGAAACAGTAACATGCATCAGCGAGCCAAAGTCTATGTTTTTTTCTGTGCTGTTATGAATGCACTAATGATGATGTTTACCCCTGGCCATGATCCAGACAGAGCCTCTACATACAGCACATCTGCATCAAACATCGACTACAATACTGATCAGTGCAATAAGACCATGAGTGAAACCATCAAAGTGAGGGAGAAAGTGCATCAAGGGAGGGAAGAAATCCGGTGAGAGGAATGCTGCTTAGAAAACCTACACTGTAACAAGATTCTGTGATTTTCACAGCATCACTGCTGTTTTTGAGAAAAATGTGTACTGTATTTGTGGAAATGCATGGATTCCAGTTTCTTCCAGTAGCAGCAACTGGAATCCATGCATTTCCACAGAATTATTTTTGGAATCTGATCCCTTATCATACATGTGTGTTCATTCTTACTCATCGCTCGACTTATCGTGACTAAATTCAAGATGGCTGCAAACGCTAAACTTCGTGAAGATACTGTCTGTATAAATCGTCTTATAAGTAAACTACCAGTGCTTTTTTAAAGTTCTCAATGTCTCGTTTTAAATGTCAGGGCCCTCGGAAGTCTACCAATGAAGTGTGGAGATACATTGAGCCTCGTAAATGGTGTAAAACAGTGATTTATTTACATGGCTAGCCCGATGCCGAAGCACCACCATTGAAAAAGCTGTTGGTAGCATCGGCTAACTAGCGCCAGATTTTGGAGTGCAGGGGACAAGCCAAGATGGGCTATGAGACATACGTTCACACTCGGTATCATGTTTCAACACACTTTAGGTCAATATTACACCGGAATTCTCCTTAAATGACCCAATTGCTTATTGGGAAATACCCATCATTCTTGCCATGTAACAGGTGATCAATATTGTAGAACATTGATGTGTTCAATGGTATTGATCCTCAGACAAACCCCTCCACCATTAACAAACTATACTACTCTGCCAAAGCATGCAATGACCCTGGTTGTATCTAGTATATGTTGTTATCCATATTGTGTTAATTGTATAATACTATACTACAAAAGCACATTCCAGGCACAAACTCTACAAGAACGTTTGGCCTCTTCCTATTATCTATGTAAAGAGCATGTTGTACTGCATGGTTGATAGATGCTTTTTAGAATTGCAGATTGTTTATACAGAAAACATTACATGAGAGCAACCAGGAGAGACCATGAACAGCGTGGATGTTCGTGTAATTTGTGCTTTTAAATCTGTTACCACTCATTAACAGGGAATGTCAGAAATGAGTTAATTGAACCCCACGCTTTTTACATCACAGAGTACTTGTGTGTGCCATTTGCATCATAATGACTGCTCTCTGAACTACAGATGAGGATGTTTTCTTTTCTGTTTTGGTGAGGGTAATTTTATTCTTGCTTTTATCTGGGGTCTGAAGTGGATTGCTGATAGGAAGTTAAAAACTACAATGGCACAAAATGCTCTATGAAAACGTTTTGTGTACCTTCCCCCCACCCCCACGCTGTTCGAGGTATTACATTTACCAAGTGGTGCATTCGGTGGTTATACAACCCTAAAACAGAAAAAGTTGGGTTGAAGTTGTGTAAAATGCAAATAAAAACAGAATGTAATAATCTGCAAATCTCTTAAACTAATTACACAATTCTGGTAAATTTAGTCATGTTTTTCATTCCATTATGCACCTAATGGAATGAAAAACATGACTAAGAATACCCCATACTGTTGAGCAACTGAAATTCTATATCAGGGAGTAATGGGACAACATTTCATTCTCAAAACTCTAGCAACTGGTCTCCTCTATTCCTAAACATTTACATAATTGTGTTAAATTAAAGGAAAATTCCGGTATTTAGCACTTTGAGTCCCTTTTCTGGTTTGTTTTGGATGAACTAGAGTGGTGGACACCGAAATTTAACAACTAACCACTCGGTGAGTTGCACAGTTTTTAAAAAACGAACGTTAAGGGTTGTTTTAGGACATGTTTGAGCATGCCTGTAGGCAGCCACTCTGACTAGTCAAAGGCGATTCAAAACGAGTCAGAAAAGTCAAGACAGGACCAATCGTCAAAATTTCGGTGTCCACCACTCTAGTTCATCCAAAACAAACCAGAAAAGGGACTCAAAGTGCTAAATAACGGAATTTTCCTTTAAATGAAGAGGTGAAGCAGCACAGTGGTAAACATGTTTCCGTCCCAACTTTTTTTGAAAAATGTTGCTGGCATTAAATTCAAAATTAACATATTTTTTCCATGAAATAGTCCATATATGATGTATGATATAATATATGATATGATTTGATATGTTGTATGTTGTAAAAGATGTCCATTTTGCTGCTAAATATGGGCTTACGAGACTTGTATATTATCACATTCTGTTTTTATTTGCATTTTACACAATGTCCCAACTTTTTCTGTTTTGGGGTTGTAGAAGCCGTCTCCTTTTTCTCACTAATAATCAACCCGTGAGTGTTAATTCTGGAAGGAAAATCCATCTTGAGGCAATTGTGATTCGGAACAATCGAGTGGAAGCAGCTGGGGAATGGAGAGGTATAATAGGAGATGCCAGGCAGCCGGCCGGCCACTAATCATCCGAGACAATGGCCTGTGTGACTGTCCTCATATCTGTTCATGGTCACTCACTCCATGAGTGTTTGCCTCACACTAAGTGCATCCACTCTCATTTTGGCGCCATCAAGCTGCTTCTTTTTCTAAAGCTAAAAAAAGGAAAGGGAAAGGCCAATGCATCCCAATCATGATTTTGCTGCAGTCCTATTAACCCTTAAAGGTGTAGGTTTTTGAACGTTCTAAGTTCCGCAACAATTGAAGGTTCTAAAATTCTATGTTGAATTCAATGAACCCAGATATTCTTTATAACGTTCATTTCTCAACATTCCTTTAAGGGTTAAGAGAGTAAAAAACCATCTGTTTGATTTGATATCTCCAAACTAAAAATTCTAAATGGTTTTGTTTTTGTTTGGGTTAATTCCATCTCTTTATGAGATAATTTATTTAAGTCTAATTTACAACAATGTTCCTATTTTTGTGTAGCAATTGACAACAATAATTCAATCATCTT
Organism: Alosa alosa; assembly: GCF_017589495.1. NCBI lineage: Eukaryota > Metazoa > Chordata > Actinopteri > Clupeiformes > Clupeidae > Alosa > Alosa alosa. The sequence continues at coordinate 25,161,965 of NC_063194.1, forward strand.
CATGTTGACATGAAAGCAATTTAGATAAGTATTAAATAACCAGAAGTTGTATGATAAAGTCGATAGTTTCAGCAAAATGAGTAAACATAAATACTTTGAAAAGTGCAACATTTACAAACAGCTTTTACTGCTCTGCAGATTTTTTTGGTCATTACATTTCATTACATTCCTCTCATAAAGCAGAAGCAATCAGCCTTTAACCTCAGAGGCAGTGAAGAGCATGTACATATAAGATATGATAAATACTGTTTTTTGTATCCACAGTGAGAATGCAATCACTGAAGGCAACAGGGTTGAGAATATAAGAGATCACAGCTTTAAGTTGAAAATACTGATGAAAGGCTTCAAGACCAAGTTAAAGTGCAGTCTTAGTCGAGGAGCAGCTTTTTCATGTCAATTTGTTTCATACAAACAGGAAACATCACAAAGCCACATGCTTAGAAAGCCAACATCGGTTACAACAAAATTCTGAATTAGGAATAGCTTTGAAGTGAAACATATATATATATATATGTGTATATGTGTGTATATATATATATATATATATATATATATATATATATATATGCATATATATATATATATATATATATATATATATATATATATATATTGATATAAAGTGAATAGTAATATTATTTAAAGCTCATTTTGGCACACCAGGTCCATTTATCTAGGAACTGTCCAAATGAAATCCAACAGGTTTGGCCATACTGAACCTTCAGTATATTTTTTAAGTTAAGTAGTCTGGCAAGAGGCTTGAAACAACACCCCAGTGACAGCCTTAGTTTTGCACGCTTTCACTGGCAGCCGAGCATCAAAGTCCTTGGAACATATCCGAATCCACTTATGTGATGGCTTTCCATCAGAATGGATTTTCCACTTCCTTTTGTGCGCTCAAGGCTGACTCTGAAAAGGTAGCGAAATGGCCGCCACAGCTCCGTCCGGAGGTGCTGCTGAGCCTGATGCCAGCGGCCTGCTCTCCATCTCGCGTTCGTTGGCCGGTCGACCGTTCTCTTCGTGCATCTGTGACACCTCGGTGGAGCCGGCCTCAAAGCCCGGCACAGTGTTGGCCACATGCACCACGTGCACCTTGTTGCGGCCACTCTTGCTCAAGATGCAGCTGAAGACCTTCTTGAAGCCCTTGCGGAAGTGCTTGGAGACCAGCGCGTAGACGATGGGGTTGAGGCAGGAGTTGGCGTACGCCATGCAGTGCGAGAGCAGCCTGAAGGCATACGTGGTCTCGTTGAACGGGAAGTCACCGTACAGGTAGCACAGGATGACCACATGGTACGGCAGCCAGCAGATGCAGAAGAGAACCGTGACGATGATGATCATTTTGGTGACCTTGCGTTTGGCCCGTTTGGACTCAGACATGCCGTCCAGCGGGTCCACGGCCGTCCAGAGGTACTTGATGGTGCGGGTGTACGACAGGCTGACAATGAGCACAGGGATCACGTAGCCGAACACAAAGGTGCATGTGTCCAGCACCTTCCGATTGCACTCTTTCCAGCCTGGAATGCACATGTTGCCGGTCTCGTAGTTGACCAGGTCGTAGTAGCTCAGATACGGCCCAGCAAAGACCAGAGACAGTCCCCAGATGACCACCATGGCCAGTCCTGCATTACATGGCGTGCGCAGTTCCCTAGAACGCAGTGGGTAACGGATGGCAAGGTACCTGCAAACAACATAGGATATTCATGTAATTTTAAAGACTAGACAGTTCTATACTCATTGCCCCATTATATTGGAGAATAGTGATCCATGATCACATCCATGATGACTAAGTGATCAATTTTGGGATGGGGTGAAAATGATGGGATGAGATGTAATGAAATAATAAAGAGAAAAATAGAATGAGAATTCTTTCATCAATTCAGTGGTGGTGTCTTTTTCTTAAGGGACATATTTATTGAAGTAATCTACAAGTAATCCTAAAGTAATCAGATTACGTTACATGTTTTTGGTAATCCAATTGATTATGTTACTGATGACAAAAATTGCCATATAATTTGTAGTCAGTAATGGATTACATTTCAAAGTGACCTGACCCAACCCTGCATACACACACACACACACAAATAAACACACACACACACACACATGCATACACACGCATGCGCACGCATGCACATGCACACACACACGGCACACATGTACACTCACGCATGCACACACAGGCACGCACACACTCACAGGCACGCACACATAAACACACACACACACACACTCGCGTACATGCACACACACAGGCATGCATACACTCACACACACACACACACACACACACACACACACAAACATGCAGGCACACGTACACACACATACACACACACACACACACACACAGATAAACAAACACACACAGACATAAACATACACACATAGACACACACACACACCCCATTACCCCCCCCCACACACACACACACTCACAAGCGAACCCCCACACCCACACACACACACACAGAGCGACACATATACACAAAAACAAACAGACACTATGCACACACTCATTTGCATAAAGAAGAGTAGGGGATGGAGTAGGAGATGGAGACAAATTGACAACAGTGATTTATTTTTGCGGAGAGAATGTGCAGGACTGGGCGGCCGTCATAGTTTATACCGCTCTGCGGTATATTTAGTTCCTTAAGCCACAATTCAAAGCTACCACCCTCTGCTAGCTCATTCATCTTTTCAGTTATTTTCAACCATCACTGATATAGAGCTAAGGTAAATCCAGTACCCTTCAATCCTTGGCTAAGTATCTATGCTGCTTTGTAGTTGGAAATGTCTGTGCTTGTATAGGTTTATTGTCAATTGACCAGAAAGTAGTTCTCAAGTGTCACTCCACAAAATTGGGGTATTGGCAGGCAGGATCAATACTGGACTTAATGAGATGTATTAGCACAGCTAGCTTATGTGACACAGCTCTTTTGTTGTGTAATTTTCTTTTTGAGCAGCAGTTGCCACCGAGTATCTCCTCAGATGATCTATTCAGAGTTCCTACATTGTGTGGGTGGGGGTGGGCTATTGAGAGGTTACAAAGTCTCCTCAGTGTCCAAGGACAATCTGAGGTTAGGATCTATAGACCCTTTCAAGAGAGTTCCATTATCAGCATCATAGTTGGCCCCACAAGGCTTCCGTTTTAACATTCCATATGTTATCTTAATGCAGAGGAAGTAGATTGGGAACCAAATAGAACGTTCAAGCATTGTTTTTGTTTTTATTGTTGAAAGGGTCTATAGATATATCCGCTGTGTCGTGTACAGCCGCTTACCTGTCCACAGAGACGGCAGCCAGCGTGAAGCTGCTGGCGTACATGGAGAGGTTGATGAAGAAGTGCACCACCTTGCACATGAAGGAGCCGAACACCCAGCCCTCCAGTGAGTAGATGGTGGCCTGGAAGGGCACGCAGAAGATGATGAAGAAGAAGTCGGCCACGCTCAGGTTGAGGATGAACAGGTTGGTGGTGTTGTAGCCCACCTGCCCGCTGCGCAGGAGCACGGCCAGCACCAGACTGTTGCCCACCATGCCCAGCAGGAAGATGAGTGAGAAAACCACCGACACGATCACGCTCGCCGGGTTAAGCTGGTGGCTGTCCGACGAGTTCCAGTAGCCCGCCGTCTTGCCAAAGTCCTCGTGATCAGCCATTGTGATGCACCTAGAGGCCTGTGTGAGTAACAGGGGGAAATGATTTCCTGGAAGAGGTCTTCTTACAATTGATTGAAATCTATGGCCATGGGATATGACAGCTGCACATTTATCAAGAACACTTCACTAAATAAGCCCTCTGCAGTGCAGGACAACTTGGAGGAACATTTTTGCTTTTATCCTTGAATCCTTGAAAAAAAAAAAAAAAACACTGAGCATGGGCAAAAAAGATATGTTGGCTAAACATGGGTGTGTTAAAATATCAAAAGACTTAATTGATGCTTGCATCAAAAAGAGGGCAGCGCTAATTGGTTTATTTATGATTCACAGCGGGTTATCGTGTCTGATCTTAGTGAAGGGATCTGGATGAGTGCCTCACTCTGATGAAAGACACCCAGATGCCCGTGGACATTGGAGATAAACTCGATGGGGTATCTGCTGTAACATGTGTTTAAAGGGACTGCATAATAATGCACCATTTTTTCTAAGGTAACCTGGTTTTGGAAAGACTATTATGACAGAATATCCCAATAGAAATTCATATCAGCGTGATAAGGTATGAAAGAAAATACAGACCAAATTAAGAAAATAGAAACGGTATACCTTTTCCAAAGTGATGGAGTCTTAAGGTATCCTGTAACAGTGTTTGTTCTTCACCCCCGAAAACCAATTAATCTGGAATGACACAAAGGACTCTCAGTGCATTATTTCCCTATTTTAACACCTATATTTAGATCACTAACTGAAAAATAACCTCAGGATACAAAAATCAAGTCATTGACAAAAAATAGAGATGCAATTCTGTCTAAGTCTATGCTACTGATAAAAATAGATTCAGAAATGATTGCACGATTGAGTCAATTTTTCACTTTTAGTCATCCAGCAGTGATTGAGAACTTATTGACGTCAGTGTGCTACTTTAAGAGGATTTGTGAAAATATTGATAGGCAAAGGCAAGAGAGAGACAGAGAGAGGGTGGGGGGAGAACTGATGTGCTTCTATATCACACAGTTCTCAGAGAGATGCATGCAAACCTGTCCTGTTTTTTTTTTTTTTTTTTTTAAAAATGAAAGTGCAGCAAAGACCCATTTCCCAATCCCCAAGGCTACGGACTCCCAGCAAACAGCAATCTCAGACCTCAAGGCTATGAGCACACACTGTGAGTCTCAACCATTGAGTTATTGATTCTATCGGTTTTCCGTACACCCTGTGACACCTCTCCTGTCTATTACTGTGCAGCTGACATTCTATTTGGAACACACATACACTGACAGCGTGCAGCGAATGAACACTCCTTATACACTGACAAGGGAAATCATAACTATCAACAATCAATACCCCCTACTATCCCCCCCCCGCCCCATCCCCAAAAAAAGCATTCTGTGCAAGTGTCCGTAAATATATAATGAATATAGCCTATGTGCAAAAGCAGAGAGTTTCTCTCCGACTTTTTTCTGACCGTCTCCTTATCCCCTGTTCAGATCCCTTCCCTCATGCTTTGACTTTGTAGGTGATGTTATACTTTGATCCTCAGCGACAATGAGAGAAAAAAACCCAGTAGTGCTACTGAGAGAGAGAGGCAGCCCCTTAAGCCACCCGGCGCCACCAGCCAGGGCAAACCCATCAGGCTTTGGTCTCCAGGTTGTGTCCTCTGGACTGTATGGTGACTGCAGAGTCACATCTGGTCTGATCATCAGTCCTTAGCCCTCACCTCTCAAAATCCAAACATGATTTTAGGCTGTGTGTGGGGGGTGGGGGTGTAAGGGGGGGCACATATGGTCTTCAGATGCCTTAGAAGTCTGATTTGCTCATTCTGACGTGACGTGCAGACATGAGAATGCCATGTTTGATGACAGTAAATAGTATCATACAATAACAATGTACTGTAAGCCATCACTGCTGTCGGGAACAAGGCCTTAGCTGTAGTCAAGATGCTTGCGGAGGAATTAGTCATTCCCACAGAAGTGTAGCTGTATGAAAGTGGATGCCTTTGAGTTTTGAGTCAGTGACTCAGGGAGATGGGTGAACCATTCAGCTAATAGTCTTATCTGAGTCTTTGTGATGGAGTAAGCTATTGATGTGTCAAGACTTTGATCTCTAGCTGTTGAATTTTTCGAGCAGTTTACAGTCATTTTCGAACAAAAGTCAAATACTCAAATAGGACCAACACATTTGTCTTTTTTATCTTTTTCTCTATCTTCACATTGTTTGTTTATATTCAAAACAAATCCAGCATGACACTTTTATTTCAAATTTATTTTTATTTCTAGGTCTTCATTTCTTTTTTACACATACATACACCCAATTTATCTCCAGTGCAAGGTCTTGAAGTTACTAACTGTAGTCATTAACTGTAGATTATGTTGATATAAAAATATTTTATTAAAATGCCAGAACTATATATTAAGCTTCGCTATAGATGGATATGTTTGTAGTTTACTGATAAAGGCATTGTGATTCTACTGAAACTGACTTGAAGAAGCAATTGTAATATGTCAGAGGTACTAAAAGGCACAAAAAGGAGGAACTAAAACAACATGTGCAGCACTCACCAGATCGGTTGGTGTCTAATCCAGTAGAATCAGCAGCCAGATTCATAGCCACGTTGTGATCATCCCAGTGAAAAAGGCAACATGTGCTGCAATGCTATTTCAGCAGTGTGCTTGTCTGTCTTCTCTCCTCTGGCAGTGCTGCGCTGCTTCTCTCTCTTTCTCTCTCTCTCTCTGTTTTTCTCTCTTCATTTCTATCCCCCTTCTCTCTGTGTTTAATGCCCGCTCGCTCTCTTTTTCTCCCTCTCCTCACATTACAAAGCTCCTCCTCCACATTCAGCTTAATGTTCACACCTCACTGCAGTATGCCAGTATAAAAGGAACACAGCCTTTAGCATGCTACAGGAGGAACCTTTTCACTTGGACATTCTGATCTTTGTACTTTGCAGAATTTGTATTTTCATATTAGGACATGAGTAGGCTAATAATATCATAGACAAGCAACAGTCTTAATGTGAGTATTTATTGAACACTGTATAGAGGACATAACTGCTGCATTCAAAGTTTGATTTTGATAATCTCTCCATTGATTACTGTTGTGAAATATTGTGAGTTTTCTCGCATTAAAAAAAAGACTGTTGTGTCCTGACAACTTTAATTTTCTCCATTGTGTAGTCCATAGTGTCAGTGTATTATAAATGCACATGTACACTACTGGTCAAACGTTTGGGGTCACTTAGAAATTTACATTCCACTCCATTATAGACAAACCACTACCTGAGATCAGTTGCATTGGGTTTTTTTAAATCAGGGCAGCCGTTTTCAGATTACATTATGTGCTTATATAATTGCAAAAGGGTTCTCCAATGTTTTCTCAGTTAGCCTTTTAAAATGATATCAGATTAGTAAACAGAATGTGCCTTTGGAACATTGGATGAATGGTTGCTGATAATGAGCAATGTAGATATTGCATTAAAGATCAGTGATTTCTCTCTACAACAGTCAGAACCCTTTTGCAATTATGTAAGCACAATGGAATCTAAAAACTGTTTTAGTGTAGGTGTGAAAAAAAAAATCCCTACATTTGATTTAGCAAAGAATGATCATGCAAAGCTTAACAGCCTTCAAAGATCATTTTTTGTCATTTCAATAAGTTTGTTTAATTCAGATCATTTCTATGGGTAATCCATCAGTTGGTGTTTGAATGTGAAGCATACTTAATAAATCAAAGCATGCAATCCATACAGCATAACAGCTGCAGGCTACAATGTGCCACTCTCCCTTTAATCTGTTTACCATGTATTTGGAGCAGGTCAATAGAGAGAAATATTGTGCTGATATGATGATGAATGCAAATAGATCTATTAGCGAAATAGATATATTAAGGAAGCAACATATGACAGTTTTGAAGAGGGATGGATGTTAAATAGATTCCAGGGACCATGCAAGGAAGGTTTGTTTGAGGCATCAAAGTGGGCCATGTCATGTCTATCACTGAATCCACTGGTTGAACAAACACCTCCCATATCCTATAGAAGTCAAGTCTTAGTAGTGCTGGGGAAATTGTGATTTAGAGAAAAATCAATGGTTAGACAAGTTCTGCGTTATAGACCATAGAATTCAAATCACTCTCATTAAGTAGATTCCAATGTATTTTACATAATTGTACTAAACATACTTATCTTTTGGTAATTAAGCTTACAATTCAGAGGCTTTTCATATTAATATGTGACATGACAACAACATGATAGTTTCTGAAATAACAAAATATTTGTTATCAGCTTTTGGTCATTGCAGTAAGTTGACTGAAAATACAACATTTTTGAATGTCTTTTCCACAAACTACATTCAGAGTGACAATGCTGTTTCCCCGCAGTGAAGTACAATTACCTGCTTACCACGTGAACATGTATGAGCTACCATGGACCAAAATAGAAAACCCTTCCTCTTGTTGCGTCAATGACTTGCTGTAATTGGCATGAATTACTGCTGAACACAGAACAGTAAATGATTGTATCAGGATAACAAACCCATGATAACATCCAGCATATTGGAAGACCGTCATCCAAATATTTTTAAAAAGCTCTCCAGTAACTGCAAGTGCAGTGGTTGCTCACTGATCAATGAATAAAAAAATCTAATTAAGAGGAGCTTTGAAAATACATGAAACTCCCCAAAATGTAGAAATGTAGAAATGCATTCATCACCCTGGACAGATTCATTCTCCTCAGACAGTTCCATCCTACATGTATAGTGTGAAGTTACATTCTTTACATTTTTGTTTACTCCTGATTTTGATCGTATCATTTCAGACAACCCTTGAAGGAGTTGAAATGTAATGTGTTTACTCCTGATTTAAATTTGTAGAGTCACGTGTCATCTAAGACAACCCATGAAGGAGTTGAAATGTACAGATGGCACACACATGCACACACAGATTATCTCTCACTCTCTCTCTCTCTCTCTCACACACACACACACACACACACACACACACACACACACACACAGTCACACACTCATGATAATGAGTTATTTTGACCGCCGTGCTAGCGAACGGCGGTCCTATAGGTTTAGTTAGATTTTTTGTAGCCCCACAGTGATGACACGGAACCGTTGTTTTCCGTTTTGATCCGTCGCCAACCCGCCGTACTGGGCCGGCCGGACACAGTTTTCTGTGAATATCTCGAGAACTGTAGGGCCTGGGATGGCCAAATTATTTTAGTATTTTAGTCTAGAGGGCAATGTCAACCCATCCCATTTCCATTCATTTGAGGTATAGCGCCACCTAGTTAAAAATGAAAAAGCAAAAACGATATCAGCTACACACACACAAAACCATATCAGCTCACACACACCCATGCACGCATACACACACACACACACACGCATGAACACACACGCAAAAACGCACGCACGCACACACACATACGCGCACACACACACACACACACACACCCTATTAACCCACACACACACTCACAAGCGAATACACACAGAGAACAACACATTTACACAAAAACAAACACACACTATGCACACACTCATTTACATACACAAAAATGCGGCTAATAGGTATTCCCCTGTATGTACGAATACTGCCCATGAAAGCAGCGTCTGTTTTGCGGTGAAATATTTCCGCCTTGTAAATGTGTTGATCCAAATTGCGGCTAAATGCGTTAATAAGAGGAACTTTCAAAGACAACATCAGAATCGCTATTCAGAGCACCAGTTTTGCGACTTTGTACTATATCAAAAGCAATCTTAACTTTCGTTGGCCTTTCGAATGTCTTACTTTCACTTTCACATCATCAACTTAAACTTTCCTGCTGGTTAGATTTGACCAATCTTCCATAGCCTACGTGCACAAGTAATTTGAGTAGAACCACTGCTCTTCATTATCTCCTGCTTGTTGACATCTTATCATGTATTGTATTATTTCATGATCGCTAAACGTTTGATTCCTTTTAATGTTGTCATCAGATAATAATAATAATAATAATAATAATAATAATAATAATAATAACAACAAGTTTATTTTATATAGTGCCTTTCTCAAACCCAAGGTCGCTTTACATAGTAAACTTCATTCAACTGTGCTTGTGATTGAAGTATGCCGTTCAGTTGGGGGCATTCGCAAATAGTGGTAGGGGGCGGAGAAATGCGTCGATTACCCGATGAACTCCAGGTTTGATAAATACCACGTAAACTGAAGAATCACAGCATGTGCTTTCTGCGGGTGGTCATGGCCCTGATAATGCTACGTTCGCAAATATACATATCTGGCCCTGTGTGTCAACAGTGTTGTTTGTATGCTTGTGTGGTAATGGAAATTAAACAAAGTGGATGAAGAGCGATGGCTTGATGTAGAATTAAAATGTTTCACACAATCTGTGTATGACCCACAAATTATCTTGCGACCCCTGTGTAAGTAAGATATTAAAAAGGCTTTTGAATTGCTGCTATGACTAGGCCTACTGGTTTCATTATTTCTGACAGTTTTCCCTATTGACACTATTTAACTGCAATCTGAATTACACCTGCTTTTTATATGGCGGAAATGTTTCACTGCAAAACAACAGGTGCAAGACGTGCTGCTTTCATGCTGGAATACCTTATCAATCGCTAACACTTCTCCTGCTATGTGTAAGAAGACACATTTTACCATTCTGTGCTCCCTGTGGCAGGCAGAATGTGCTTTCATTCATGTCTTGTTTTAATCTTGTTTTAAGGCGCACATTGTGAAGAAATAAGGGAAATAGATGTTTATATGCGGTAGTGCATCTGCCTTTCAGTGTTCTTACAAAACTCTTGGTTTTAATCACTGTGACATCTCCTCTCCAGTGTTTTAGTTGGTCTTCATAGCGCTGAGATGGGCGACGCCTGGTCCAGCAATTTACAAAGACATTGTTTAGTCACGTTTCAATTTGCCCTGCAGAACATTTCATATCACATGGCTGGCCCCTAAGCCCCTTAAGAGACCGTTGTAATTTTGTTCCTAATTGAGGTTGTTGTATAGATATATACATGTTGATTAGGATGGGAATGGTAGCCCACATGTGCGTGTTGAGGGATTAGGGGAAGTGGATGGGCAGTGTTAAGGGGAATGACAGATGTCACTCTCATTGGTTTAAAGGACGTTATGCCCTAAACATTCCCATGACTTATTAAAAAACTGAAGAACAACCCTTTTGAACAATGTGCCCGACATCAAATCACAAAATCACGCTGAATGTGGACTGGACACACCCTTAAGCTTTGCGCCCAGGGGCGCAGCTACCCATTTTTTGAGGGGTATGCAACAACAAATTGCCCCCCCTCCACCCCCCAAAAAAACCCACAAACAACTAGTAAAAGTAAAACAAGTTAAACAAAAGGCCAATAATGTATTACATATTATTATTTTTTAAGAAATTCTGCCGATTTGAACTTGAAGTATTGTTAAATGTCGCATTGTCACTTTAAGAGAGTCTAAACGGTTCTCATAACGTCATTTTGCCAGCAGCTGTTGCTCACAAAGGATAAGGCTGATTCAACTCTAGCCTTTGTTTGCGCCACATTGACAGCACAATATTAAGTTATTACAAGGAGTCTTCATTGTTAGGAAATGGAATCATGTAATGAGTTGTTGCTAGTGTGACATTTCTGTTTGCAGTTTGCCATTAAAGTAGCCTGACGTTGTCATACTCAAATTCTAGTCAGAATATGAGTCTGATACTGCTCCATTGGGACGTAATTATGGGGCGTGTTTCAACCGATACAGGGGGGGGAATGCCTCTGCACTCAATTGGATAGACCTAACCAATCAGAACAACAAAATAGCTTACCGTGAGGTGTAGGAAGAAAACACACGAACCATCCTTCTTCTCCTATATCCCCTCCGTTTTTAAAAATAATTCTGTTGAACAGTGATATGCTACAAACATGTTAAACAGCTGGTAAAGGCTGTCGCAAATCCCTCGAACAGGTGGTCAATCAGAGATTTCAAATGAACGAGGGAACATGTTGCAATGCAACAGCGCTGTTTTCCCTTGATGAAAGTGAAACCACCAGTTTTCAGACATCTCAACTTTGGCCAAAGTTTTCAGAAATAATCGTTTTCAGTGATACAAACTCATTAGATAATATGAATTTTCCATATGTGGTCTTAAAAGCCATGTATCCTTCTAGCCACAGCGTTTTTGTTTCAAACATAAGCCTAATCTAAGCGTGCTCAGATGACGTGATAGACCAGGTGCTGTTGCTCACCTGTCCATCATCGTAAAGCCTGATTTGATTGGTCCGCCAGATTTAGGGCGAGCATACTTGCCCCACAATGGAGCAATGCCAGACCGAACTTCCCGTGGGGCGGGACTAAGTTCGGAATGGCACCCAGGCTACCATTAAAGGGGACCTTGGCAACTATTTCAACTTAATAAACCCGTTTAGAAATCATTTGGATGGTTAAATGACCTGTTCCGGTGAAAATGGTGACTTTCCCTGCTGCGCCTAGTGTCCCCAGGCGGAAAACCAACCTTGCAACATTGAGACTACTGTTCCAGAAAGAGAAGTGAGAAACAAGAAACTCGTTTTAAATCATGTTTCTTACCTTGTAACATCCACGTAGTTCTGCCAAACTTATGCTAACAGTTCGCTAGATTGTAAACAAATCCATATGCTTTATCATTACCTTTTCACACAGTTTGAAATAGCATAATGTGCAATTTCTCCAGCAGAGGGGGAAATCCTGCCAAGTTTCCCTTTAAAAGTGCAGTATGAGCATGGTACCCACCTAGCTATCTGAATGGAATATAGGCTGTTTCAATCGGCATATGCTTAGCAAACGCTAGTTAGCCTGGTAACATGAATAACATGAACATGAAACGTGTGCTTCCAAGCACAGACGTCACACTTTAAATCCTACCATGCCATCTCATTTTCCCTTTCTTTTTCTATTTTAGCAGCTTTTTTGCTTTATCCATCTTTTTCCATAGACGAAAACTCACTACTCGTACCTGCTCACTCAGCTCCGGCGGCTCTAATTTCCTCTTCTATGTCAAAATTCTATGATAGAATCTTATGAGATAGGACGCCTACTCTAGCCTGTTAGTCCTCTAAAATGTTATTTAACATTGAGGAAATGCAGAAATGATTTAGAAACGTACAACAGTAGCTACATATAGAATACACCAAATATATTATTATTATTATTATTATTATTATTTTTATCATCGTTTTGGCGCCCCCATGGTTCTGCACGCCTATGCGCCGCATATAGCACATACCCACTTTTTGCGCCACTGTTTGCGCCTGTGACCATCCGTTTCTGATCGCCAAGATAGGACCTTCTGGGCTCTACCTTGGCGATCAGAAACACGTGGTCAGTGGCGAAAAAGCTTAAATACATTTAGGGGTGTGCCCAGTCCACATTCGGGCTGGTTTTGTTATCAAATGTCAGGCGCATTCAAAAAGGTTGTACTAATTATTTTAATTAACCAGAGGTGTGTTTTGGCTGTGACATGCAATAAACCAATCAGACCCTTATCTCCCATTCCCTTAAAAAGCCAGGTGCGCTTGAAGAATGGCAAATTGCTATTATAACGGTGCAGTTACCCAGACGACAGGAAGAAACCGACATGCTCGTGTGTGAGGTGAAGGCCTGCGAGCACACTATTTACGGGGACACGAGAACACCACCAAAAACAGGTTAAGCAGGTGTGGGAGGAGGTCGCGGCGAGCGTGTCTTCATCTTCTGGCATCACCAGAACAGCTGCACAATGCCGTAAACGCCACAATGATGTTAGGAGACAGGGAAAGCAAAGGCTTCACGTGAACCGAAAACAGCTTTTGGTGTTATGCAACACACAAAGAATGCTGCGACTTTCTGAGGACTGGACTGTAATGTGTCACCTGACTTATCCAAACATCTGAAGCGCATTTTCAGCAACCCAAATATTCTTTCAATGATGATGCGTGCTTTTGCGTGTTTTTGATTGAACGACAATTCATGCACTGTTGTCGATTTAAACACCTACACGTCTTGCTACTATTGGTGAAGTGCCTACTCAATTTTATCTGTTGCACAAAAGCAGAATTAAGACATCTGGGATAAGTTACTGAGCTGCTCTCAATGAATCCAAAACAAGAGCGTACAGGCTTAATTGGTTGCACAACGAGCAAGCCAGGATGAGCAGACACGGATTCATCAAGCCAGGTGAAACCTATCCTGGATAAGTGCGCGCTCACGGCTCCCTCAAAAAGACCCTGCCACCGATCACAGATTCACCTTGGCAACTAGACATAACTAGAGCTGCTTCATTGCTTCTTCTACGGTGTAAAGTAGGTAGCGATAGCCTTTTCACAACAGCAACAAACAGCAACACCTCTGTTTAGGAGAATATTGCAACTAGTGCAGCGACCACCACGCGCAAAATGGTAAGAGATGGAGTTAAGTCATTTAGAGACGAGTGACCGTCGCAGAAAGTGCATCATAACAAAGGGACGCCAAACCCTCTTGTAACAGCTGTTTTACTCGGTGATACTGCAAACTCGTAAAATTAGTTAGAACATAAGGCAGAAAAACGACAAGTTTCCTCATGCTGCTTCCTTATGTTGGAATGTGCAAAAATGTACAAACAATCAAGAGGATGCCTTCTTGTATGTGATTTCTGCAACAGTGATACTGCAAACGTGTTGATAGCCTATTGTTGATTTTATGCTGTAGTGTAAAGCATGTCACACAGTAGCCTAGCCTACAGAAAACACTTAATTGATGTGATATAATGATAACTTGTTAAATGTATGCCTACAATGGTTTATTAAACATAGTCATTTATTTCGTCAGTCATCTTCATGTTAATGAATAGGAAGGACAGACGTGCGCAACCAAGAGGCAGAAAGCACCATAGAACAGCATAGAGCAATGCAAAAGAGCAAAAGAATAAAATGAGTTTTTGTGCTGAAAACTGCACCAATTCGAAATCACGATGGTTAGAGAATGTTAAATATGTTCAATATCCCTAACGGAATGCATGTCTTCGCCAAAAATGACAAAATACGATGTTATATTAATAATGCAAATGTAACAGAGGTCGTCTCTCCCCTCCCTCAATCACTCTGCGTTGTGTTGTAGTGGAATAGTGATGGACGCCACAACCGACCTTTGCTTTAATATTTATTGCTCTCTGGAATATATGACAAAACAAACACAAATCAGGCAGGGAGCGAGCCAGTCGCATCACAGCTCCTCTGCCTCAGGACAGTAGCAAAAGAGAGCGGCAAAACCACGAGACACGCAGTTGCGTGAATCGCCATAAAAGTATATGTGAAAAGACAACAACAAAAGTACATAAAACAAACATGGCATACCTGGAATATATGACAAAACAAACACAAATCAGGCAGGGAGCGAGCCAGTCGCGTCACAGCTCCTGCCAATCAAACAGGTAACCCACGTTTAAATACATTCAGTCAATTCACCAGTATGAAGGTCTGAAAGCTAGCTAGTTAACGCCGCTACACCTGCAGCCACGTTAGCAGACTGTAGCATGTAAAACTGAGGTAATATGCATTGTGTAACGAGCTAACATAAAACAGTGATTAAACAAACGTAACTTCGTATATAAGGTGTGCAACACCAGAAAACAGTTATTTGTGAAAAATGCACAATACAAGTATATAAAAGATATGATGTATTGTATGCAAGACTCCACATACCTCTGCCTCAGGACAGTAGCAAAAGAGGCAGAGGAGGGGGCTACATGAACACTTAAGGGGTCTTCAGCGCGGGAACCAACCCCTGCCACATCCAAGCCACACCCCCCTACGACCTACTGTACCTCAGAGGCGTGGGAAACTACAAAATATGTCCATAGAACTTGTAGAAACGATGGGGAAATTCAGGGAAGCATAATTAACCCTGCTACACTAATGAACGGCAAACTTTGAAATATAGTCTGAAATGAGATGTTATCATTGAGACAATAGTGGTATACAATAAAATCCGATTGTAGCTTACAGCAGCTGACTATTTAGGTTAAGTTTATAATGTTGTGGACGGCCACCAAGCGTCTTCTGCCTCACGGCTGCGCGCGCATCTAGTTTTGTTGGTAAACGGGAAACCCGTGTATATCTGGCGTGAGTCCCTATGCGTGAGTCACGAGCTCCTCCCAGCTGACTCTGGCAGATCACGTGGACAGTCACGATCGGTTATAAATATAAATGTGAATTACGAATAATAATAAAAAGCTTCTACCTAATGTGACTATTTTTTTTAATATAAACTGTAAAAGAAAATACGTGTTTTCCCGCTGTATTCTCCATAAAAAGTAAATTATGTACTTATTTCTGGAATTGACGTCACTTCCTGGACTCAACTGAGGCTGGTCTGGATGGGTCTGAGGTCTCTCAATGACTTAACCCCTACTGAATGGTTAGGCACTCCCGTGACGTCACATTGTCGCATGACAGATCGGGAATGGCGATATGTAAAAGTTAATTAATGATCACAAACGTTTAAATAATGACAGTGGGTCTAGTTATATGTGATAACAATGTGTAGTGGGCAGTGGAATAACTATTGGTTTCCGTTTGTGGTGACTGCTGACTGAGATAAGGGATGAGATTAAATAGATCCTGGAACTTAGCCTGGTCTGGAGCAGGCTAGCATAAATCGCCATGGTAACTTATACCATAACATATCCTGCTGCCCCCTATCCCGCTTTTGTGCAACTGGATCACGGATAAATTGAGCCAGAATAACCAAGATATCCCGGCTTAATCCCTTATCCTAGTTTTGTGCAATAGGCCCCAGTTTACAAATGATGGTAAATAACTACACATTGTCAGATGTATTTCTTAATATCTTTATTATAATTATGTTTCCCATTGCAATCATGTCATTTGTAATGTTTTGCATGGATGACAGAAGCAGGCTGTATGCCCGTTGTGCATCCGCAAATATCACTGTTGATAATGCGCTCTTAAAATAACATAAACAACTCGCCATGGATTTCTGACCAGGTTTCTCTTGGTCAGTGGCGTAAAGATTTTTAGAGGGTGTAAGATAGCAATTTTTTGATAATGCGCCAGACCACACCTTCTGCCACACCCCTGGGCGCAAGGTATAATAAAAGTGGAGCGCATGACGCAAAATCCGCCACTGACTGTGTGTAAAATAAGAATAAGCTTTGCGCCGTGTTTCAGATTGTTACATTTGAGCCCTCTGTGTCCTTGGCCACCAGTTGGTTCCCATATACTTGTTCCCATATACCCCCTGATTTGTCAAACATGGGACTACGCATATACAGCCCATATACTGCAAGATACAGCTAATTTTGCAGGCATTTATGTGTATGCCTTTATTTGCTTTTCGATAGGCTTTATGCCTTTATTTTTAAAATTAATCATGTGATTTATATATGGTGATTTATGTAATGGTTTTAAATGTGAGATAGTACATAACCATCACTGAGCTTATTGTGCATCTTTAACTTAAATAATATTTCACATTAATTTTACATACACTTAATTACATTATTTACTTACACCTGCTAAATCCCAATGACTTATTTTACTTTACCATGAAAATTCATATACTGTACGACAGGCAATAAAATTTGTTACATGGCCTTTATTGTATTTATCAATCAATATTCAAATCAACATGGCTTTCTGCTTGCAGTAGGGGGCTTACGAGTGACCTTTCGCCCCTTTCAATGACCTGCCTCGGTGAGAACAGAGACTTCTGCTTGACCACAGTGGTTTAAACAGTCCATGGTCTGGGCGTGCAACGTCCTTTAAAACATTTTGGGCCCTTGTCCGTACTCTTCTGGTATAGATGGTAGGGAGAGGTGCTCTGATGGTCCCTTTGGCAGTAAAAGTCAGGTGTCTGTAAAAAGAGAAAGAAAGTATATGTTACAATTGACCCTGTCCGTGAATATAATTAACTCAGCTTGTGTGACAAATAAAAGCAAACCCACAATAGCAGCCTAGACGTCAGGTGCAATAGTTAGAAGTAATGGAGATATGTATTACAGTTGTGCTCATAAGTTTATATAACCTTAGCATACACATACATTTAAAAAGCATCTGATCTTAATGCCTTAATAAAAAAAAAGAGAAAATCCAACCTTTAAGGAACACTTATTTATTTACGATACATTATTCATTCACAAAGAAAATTGCTGTCATTAAAGGTTGGATTTTTCCTAATTTTTTAATTAAGGCATTAAGATCAATTTCCAAAAGTATCATACCTATCAAAAAGTGATAGGTATGATACTTTCCATACCAAAATTTCCAAAAGTATCATACCTAATTGCAACACTGTCTGCAGAAGCTCTTTCCTTCTTGCTTCAACCACCTTTCTGATGCATAGATCCTCCCCCATCTGACGTGCAGTGCCAGCCTCTGGCTCCAGGCTGGGACTTGCTGGATGGCACCTAAAAAAAAATAAAACATCAATTGCTATACATTATGTTATTGTTGATTAAGATAAAAATCAAACATTAAAAAATAAGTTGGTAAGTCAATCAGGTGTTCAAACAAAAATGATAATTACCTTATGAAGGCATCCTTGCCACCATCACCATCAATGTTAATTATTGGTATCAGTTTATTTGTCAGGGTTTCAGTTTCTGTAAATAGAAAATAAGATTTAACTAAATTATGATTATGCTCAGTTTGGCATATATTCAACACATTATTTACATTACCACCAACATAATGGTAAACATGGCTAAACTTCAAAATTCAAGACTATTATTAAAAACGACAATAATGATGATTAGTTCCTGTATTAATGCATTACATTGCACCTTTGTCAAACAAATTAGAGTGTGCACAGTGACATAGCCCTCATTCAAAACACACAAACACTCACAGCATGTTGAGGGCAGCAGCCATGGCTTCCAGACATAGTCAAGTAGCATGTAGTAGTAGCAGGACAGACCGACTTTGCCCTGGTCTGTTGATGGTGCCCACTACAGTCATAACAACAGACACATGAAAAAAGGGGATAAACTAAACACAGCAACAGACACAAATACATGCACACACATTATAATGTTATTTGCTATTCTACGTGTGTGTGTGTGTCTGTCTGTCTGTCTCTACCTGGTGAGTGAACTCTCTTGCGGGATTGAAACTTCTTTTGTATGGAAGTGGCACACATTTTGAATATTCCAGAATGCACTCAGTGTTCTCAGGGAAGCAGTCCTCAGAACTCACTGCCTGCAAACAGAGAACAGAGGGAAATTAAGATTAATAAATTGCAAAATAAGCTTACACATAACGTGAAAAGACTATCACTGAAGCACTAATGCCCTCACATGCATCTTAAATAAACACATGCCTTGGCACAAGTCAGGTACAACCAAATAAGGGCTATGAAATGAAGAAGCCTAATGCTACCCATACATCAGAAACCTTTGACAAGATTTGGCTTTCAAGCTTTACTCAAAAGACTACAATCTTTCAATAATCTTACCCAAATCTGGTCAAGTCTTCTGGTGTAAGGATGGCTTAATATAACACTATACGTTACCCTTCACAAACTAAAGATCCCTTCACTTGTCAGCATCATATCGAGGTATGTCAACCCCCTGTTCACGTTAGCCTGCATAGTCATTAGCAGCCACTATAAATGTAGCTTCTAGAAGTTATAGCTAGGTTAGCTAACCTACTCGTACCTGATAGCCTTGGCCATTTCATTCAAACTAAAATTTTACATCCATAACGAAATCTCAGACAGACTTATTGTTGAATATGATATTACTACCATTCCAGATATTCCACACAATGGTAAAGTTAGTTATTGGAAAAGTTAACATTAACAGCTAGCAGCTAACGTTAGCGATGTTAGCTCGCAAGCTAGCAAACATTAGCTGATTCTAACATGACGGTTAACAAACGGTTTTGGTTAACATTAATGCTAAAAACAGTATTTTCCTAATTAATTCCAGTTTTCAATTGGCATACAAAAGTACTGTAGTTCTTACCTTGGATATGATGACGGCAGAGTTTGTACAGCTTGCAGTCAGATGCATGACAGAAAAGTGACGGTTGAAGTCACCACCAAGGAGTTCCTTGAAAAGTCAGTCAGGGGTGGGGGATGGGTATGCTGTGTGTGCGCATGCGCTTATCGAGAGGCAAAGCATAAGAAATCGTGGACATTATTAGGCCTGCATATTTTAGTTACATTAAAATTTGACTACCAAACTGATTTTGTAGAAGTGTCAAAACATAGTAGCCAAGTGGGCTATTACTACTATTCTGATTATTAACATTATTGGTTCTCATATAGTTTGACATCAATTTCATTTGAAGCCTTGTTCCTTAATTAAATCAACATTGGTTTATCAGTCACCCACGTTTTATAGACAAGTTACAACATGATTGATCCATTGTGTTGGCCCACAAGGAAGCTTGTAATGTTAAAATAGTATGAAATTATAGATGCTCAACTTTAACAAGTTTAATAAGCCTTTCTTATGTGTTATGGTTTGTAGCATATAGTATGTATTTATTTTCATTATAGGCTATTGATTGAATTGTTGTTTATTATTGCTATTCTTCTTAATGTAGGCCTACTTCAAATTGTTTAGGCTACTGTTAAATTTAACTTTGTATTGTTGTTATGTGGCAACTCCAGCTGAACCGAATTCGTTTTGGCAGACAGCATTGGGGACAAGGGGAAAGCAGATAATTTAAAATGTGGACTTTATTCCTTCAACAGATCTCATGCATATTATACATAAAAAGTAGGCTAGACCTACAGACTATAGCAACTATAAAATCTCAAAGATATCATTGAAATTGAACCATAACCAAAATAATTAGGTAAGTAGGCTAGCCTTGACCTGAAAAAGGTAGTCTTTATACTGTAAATAGTCTATTTTTTGAATGTCCGAAATTAGATAGAAATCAAACAGCAAATAGCCTATCAGTGATGTTTTATGGTACGTTTTGGGCGTAGGGCATGCGTGACTTAATTAGGCAGATCTTGGGCCTAGGCTATCTAACATGATAGCCTAAGCCTATCCAAGGGTGGAGACCTACCCAAAGATATCCAGAAATGGTGTGTGTGACTTGTGATTTGGGTATGCATACCCCTGATATCTCATTGGCATATCAGGAGTCAAAATAAATCAATATTTTCACTGATTCTTAAAAACTCAGGATATGATCAAAGATGCTCCTGATATGCTGCATGTCATAAAAAATATCCGGTCAGTATATCCCCTGATTCAGAGCCTTTTCACCCAGTGGTACAGTGAGTGAAGAGATCTGAATATGCTGAGTGCACACTAGAGTTTCTGTGAAACACTCATTAAACAAAAAAATGACGGCTATAGTTAAATAGCCTACAGGATGGCACAATGGCATGATGAAATTAATGTTTTCATTTCAAAGCTCATGTGAACTAAGCACCAAATATATTTTCATTCTTCTGGCCTTCATTAGCCAGGGCTGCAAGTAGCAGGAAGGGCACTGTCAGCACAGACTGGCAGAAGGGACTGACTAATGAGATGTTAATGCTGCTGGGAACTCACCTGCCCTTACTGCCCTATGTCTTCTTGTGACAGGCATGACTTTGGAAGTCTCATTTGCTCTGCTTGGCAACAGTGGACAAAGAACTGCAAAGTCAAAAGCACATAAAGCATTGAAAACATTTCAGAGAACCCTACTGCTGACGACTCACTGTGATAATATGACCGTGAAATGAAATAGGGCCAATTCGCCCAATGAATGACAAAGATAGCATTGAATTGAAAATGAAGTCATGACCTTCAGGGCAAGGTGCTCCATCTCAGCTCTCAGCTCATGGTGTGCTGATGCTGTGCACTGAGGAATTATACATGTCGAATGGGTTTCATTGTCTAAATAAAATATCGATGATGATCATCGAGTGTTGTTGACTGAGTGTCACTTAGAAAGTCTTTTTCCTTGGGTACTGCGATGGGAAGAAACACCCAACCTGTGGCGCAAAGCTGATTATTCTTCTACACACAGAATAGCTGTCCTTCAAATCATTGATCACATTCAGCTTCCTGACAGTATGATCTTTTATTTGAGAAAGCAAGACAGCTGTAGTGGCAAAATTGGGAGAGGGGATTTTTCTGGGCAGGTCTACATGTTCATAGGATTTACGCAGAAACACAACTGTGCCTTGACCCGAGAAAATGGAACCATAGATGCATGGGCAGGCCACTATCTCTTATTTTTTTTATAAGAACAGCTAAATCTTTCTGATTCTAAGAAGTATTATGATCATCATTCATAAAATGTGGACTTCATCAACTACCTGACACTAAGTTCATGCATTATTTATAAAAACAATGAGCCAGTGGAATATAAAATGCTAATATAGGCTAGGCCTGTGAACAATAATATGGACCTCCTTCCCAGCACATACTTGACACAGATTGCTGTGAACAATTCCGAGCTCTCGCGGCTCTTAAAATGCAACCTAATGTGTCACTTAATTCTTATAGCCCCATTAGTCCACCATAATGTCCTCAGCAGTGCTCCAGGTTCCAGCTGAACATATCCATTATCTAATTAACTGCCATGTCTTTGAACTGTTATGAGAATAAAGAAAAACGCTCAATTGTAGACTGAAAGTTTTCATTAATTGGAACTATGCTTAACTGAAATGAACTCTATGAAGTCCAAATATTGTGGTCTTAATTACAAATTAAAGCTAACGTGTGATTTTACAAATGAGGCAATCAAATCAAAAGAATAGGATTAGCCTACTTGTTATATAGAAGAGGAGCAGTAAGCTCTACCAGTGAGAGAAAGTTAAGCTTTGATCATGAGGCATGCATTAGCATTACTAACCTACTATCAGAGGACTCATATTTGGGACTGAGCAGGAACATCACATACTAAACCTCTCTGCTAGCACCTGAAAAGGACCCTGTGGGATTTGTCACTGATGTTTCATTTGATTTCATTTTCACTGATGTGAAAATTGTCCTGATGAATCTGTGACTAAGATCAATATTGACTGAGCTTCAGTGGTCAGCAGCACCATAGCTATACTGATGATGCACAGACATACAGTACCTGCCTTTGCAACCCAGTGGTTCTCATCAAGTCGTGAAAACAAAGCTTAAAAGAAACACTGCAACAATTCAACACTTTTTAAATTCTTTTTTTGATACTCATTTTCATGTGAGAGAGAGATACACACCTGTTGTTCCAACTAGCCTCCACTAAATCACCATGCCTGCTATAGACTCATGGGCTGTTTGACATTTTGCCTGAGTTTTCTACATGGCTAGTTTTCAGAAACTCCTTAAAGCTTGACTTGTTCATGTGTTGACTCCTTCAATGTTTAAAACAGAAGTACGTCATTTGTAATGGACTGTGATGTGTCCATCGCGCAATGCTTGTCTGGGAAACGGCCTCTAAAGAATATGCAAATTCCTACTGCATGAAAGATCACTGTAATATATTAATTATATGGTTTGTGTTTGGTTTGAACAAGGCCCGATGAAACCTAAAAGCTCCTCCTTTTGACTTTTGGACCAATCAATGATCAGTGATGGTCTAAAGTGGAGACTCACGTAGCATGGACTCTGATCTGACATGGCCACACAAGATGGACTTCGACTAGGGCCGTGTCTGTGCCGGAGGTAGCGCTTATTTGTGGTGGGAACTCAGTCGCTGAAAATAGAGTTCATTAAGGCCCTCTCCATGGCACCTTTGTTAATCTGATGAGAGTCTTGATTCCCAGGAAACATTATTGAGAAAAGTGACCAAAAGGGATGTTTTAGCCCGTGTGTCCTGTCTCCTTATCTGACCAAACACAGATGTGGATCCAGTGGCTTGGCAGGCTATTCACTGCATGGCCATGGCCTCATTACATTACTTGACATGCAATTTCTACCAATGAAAATTCCTCTCTTTCTCTCTCTCTCTCTCTCTCTCTCTCTCTCTCTCTCACACACACAAACACACACACACACAAACACTAAATCCTATCAGGCTTGGTCACTCCTACACTGCAGGTGCTGAAAGCTTTTGCTATCAGGCTTCCTTGTGAGCAGTCTTGCGGCGACAACTGCAACACCTACACTCACAGCAATTACTGTATCTGATAGCAAATATATCTGAAATATCTGATCCTAATATTGATCTTTTTGGGTAAACCAGCTGTGTCTATTGCATGGTAGACTTTGTCTGCGCCGTTGGCGGTCGTGCCGGCTGTGGTTTATGACGACCATGGTGCTGCAAATGCAGTTTCCTTGCAGTTGTGCGCACAGGCATGATTAATTCAGCCAATTCTTTTCTTATGTACCACATATAGCATGTTCATTGCTGGGGTCAGGTAATGGTAACAGTGAGTATGTAGGGTCATAAAATACAAATCAACATTCAATAAAAACAACACTCGTACTTTGTGAAATGAGTAGATTTCAATCCAAGCATTTCTTAGACCATGATTTTGGCATATTTGTGTATTTTTCCCAATATCCAGTCAAAATATCCAGCAACCTTGCACCTAAATCTGTCCTGATCTGAGATCTGAGAGCAGGGAGCAGCCTTCCATAGCAGTAAGCTGACTCCCTCGTTGTCTGGAGTTAAAAAGCAGGCTCTCTTCTCAGCTAGTGTTATGCTGCAGGAGGATGACACAAACAACACGGCATCGGTGGGCGTTCTTGCCGAGGAAGCTAAATTAATAATGGCTGCACTTAGGGCACACATACAATCAGCCAACACTCTGTCCCTGCCTCCTTATAATCATTAATCTATGCTGCCAGTCTTCTCCACGTTGCACTTATATATACAGTATACAGTTCTTTAAGTGCTTCTTATGCGTTATGGTTTGTATAATATTGTTTTATTTCCATTAGGCTGTTGATTAATTTGACATTATTGTTTATTATTGATATTCTCCTTAATGTAGTATTACCTTGTCATTGTTTTTATATTATTGATTGAATGGACATTATTGTTTATTATTGCTTTTTCCCTCATTTTCATTGCTTATTTTATCAGGGTATTGATTGAATTGACATTGTTGTTTATTATTGCTATTCTCCTTATTATAGTTTGACCAACATTCTAATCTGTTCCCTGTTAAATTTTAAATATTATGTTGTTTTTGTATTTGTGTGTCGCTTTGGGCAAAGGCGCCTGCCAAATCCCAAATCCCATAACCATAACCATATATGTGCCCACACTCACACAGACACAGACTCAGACACACACAGACACAGACACAGACACACACACAGACACTAGGCATTCTTGCTGTCCCTGACAGGTTCTCTCCTCCACTCCTCCTTTATTGCAGCCAGCAGGCAGCTCCTCTGTGGCCCCTCTGTAGTAGCGGTGGCGAGGGCAGTGGTGGCGATGGCTTCTTTTAGGAGGCGGAAGCCTGGCTGGCTCTTTTAATGATTTCACTTTTTCACCTCTCCTCCGCACTCGGGCTCAGCCAGTGGAGCCGGAGCAGCCTAATTGCCTACAAGATCTATAGCCCTGCAGTTTGACCAATACCCCTTTACGGACGCTGAGTGAATACAAAAGAAAACCTGCCTGACAGAAGACCCCTGTAGTGACCTTAGCTCACCAGCAAATGGAATATCCAGTCTTAATATCCTCTGTCACAGACATCAATCCCCTCCCCTCCCCCACTGTGGCCCCCCAAGCTGTATTGTTCCATGTTGTAGTCGAATAGGTTAGCAAGTCTGCTCGTCGGCAAGTATTTTTCAGGATACATGTTTCCCCTGTTACTGGTGCTGTTGCAGAGCTCACACGAAATGAATCTGAAAGCAGTGGTGGACAGAATGGAGACCGAGCGCTAATACATCATAAGTCATTTCTTATTACGGATCAGTGGGACACGGGCATTCAGAAATGAAATGTTTTACATTATTTAGGGTAATAGCAGTCACAGTCCGCATAATTGAATTTATTGCCCTGAGACTAAAACTGATTGCCTTAATATATACTTTTACTTTTACATCATACTTCTCATACTTTTACCAGCACACCTCTGGCATTGGACATTAAAAAGCCACCAATCTTTCATGGTTCTTCAGAGTGTGGCTAACTGATGTTTTACTGGTCATCTATCATTATGCCACCACTTTATTGAGCACTGCATGACTAGTCAGCATGAGGCTCATTTATCCGTCATTCTTTTGGGGAAAGTACGCACATACTGCACTTTCACTCTCTTCAACAATCAATACCTATTCAGAGATCAATGTCTCTATCCTGTTAAATTTGACTTTCCTTTGTTCGGTGTTCATTGAAAAGAAAACCAATTATATCCTATGACCGGGTTAGTGTCAATCAAACTGTTCAAACTGTCTCCAGCTGTTCATTCAGAGACTTGATGTTGACGAAGACAATGGCACGATGATAAAAATCCGTGTGAAAGCTGTCAGCTGAAGGAATATGCAGAATGTGAAAGCATTCTTTTCCAGACTGTTCCATTGCTCTTCCTTCGACTAAGAGCCGAAATGGATATCGACAGCGCTTCCACTGAATCCGCCAGACACCCACGGCCCACACATGGAGTTCAGATAAAGAGCTCTGTGGCCGCATGGAATAACAATGGACCTGACCGTCAGGGTGAGACACCTGGCCACCTCATTTGTCAAATGGTAGGAAATGGAGGGATGTATTTTTCTTCATGCGGCTAAGAGTAAACACAAACAAACCATGCTTTCCACTGAATAATGCAGATCTGACCACACTTCTGCCAGAGGGCCAGCGTGGACAGTGAAAGGTGAGGAAATTTGCAGGCTGGTAGAACAAACAATCCCTGATGTCATCTAGTCTTGATGATGCTCGACACGGTCTCTAACTGTTCATCGCTTGGAAACCCAACAGGATAAATTACATGAAAACAACTGACTGCTTTTAGCACAGACTGTGTCTAATTGAACGAAAGTGGAAAACTAAGTGTACCTCAAAAATCAGAAATGTGTAATTAGATTCAAATTAGCAGTTTTTAACAGCATTGTTCTGTGTCAAATGTAATCTGGCACGGGCCCGAGAAGTGTACGTTTTAAAAAAAGATATCCATTTAGCAAGCAAGCAAGTAGTTCAGGTTCTACACAATAAATAGGCTGCTGTCACTCAGCACTCACAGACTGGCTGTCTCTTTTGTCCAGAAGACAGAAGAAAAACAAGCAACAAGACTGAGACCCAGAGACCACCCTGCTGAAGAAGAGAGCAGCCTCTAGCCCAGGGGTCTCAAACTCAAATGAGCTGAGGGCCACTTCTGCCAATGTCATCTGATTGGAGGGCCACGTCAGTGTTAAAGAATAATACAAAAAAAAAAGAATGGCTATTTCATTTCCTAAAATGCCATGTTTTTTTTTCAAATACTGTATTTTGAAACACAAGACTACAAACAGAAAGTGCAAGTCTTTTTATCTATTTTTAGACACCTGTGCTAGCAACCTTAGCTTATAAATAAAATAATGATAAAATAAATATTAATATAAATTATAAAAACAAACATAAAAACATGTAGGCCTATGTGTGTGTTTCACACCAAATAAAAATATTTTCTTTTCCTAACGTTTTTAAACCTGGCAAACTAGGCGTCAGGGTTAAGAAAGCAACACCATTGGATTTTTATATCAAAATTTTCATGGCTTGAACATTTTCATGGCTTGTTTACTTTCTTTGTTGTCATATTACCCACATAACAAATTAACAGGAAAACAGTAGGCCTAAGATGTATACCAACAATAGTAAACTATTACTAGCCTATACATTAAAGTATCCTGGTCAAATCAGTTCCTATCGCGGGTGACTTTGTAGTTCTTCAGAGCCCTATGTGTGTGTTTCACACCAAATAACTACCCCTGCTGTCTGTACAACATCCATTTCGGACACTATCATCACGATTACCACTGAAACCTCCAAGCTATGTTGGACAGAGGGTCGAAATAAATAATATAATATAATTATATAATATTTTATTATAAATAAAATAAGCATGGTGTGCTTAGTAAACACCGTCGTATACACGCAAAGACGCACCTCCATTCACAGACGCACCGTCCGTGACTTATCACTGTCAATAGAAGGTCGAACATAATCTCCAAAAGGCAGACATTCTCCTTCAGAATCAGAATAGGTGAATAACATAGCCTACCCAAGACTTCATCACACGTGAACGTTTTTCAGCATTTGGTGTAGGCCTATTTCTGCTTCAATTTGTGCAAAACTATGGCCTGCATCGCTTCCGCGTCATTACGAACAAATGCACGTCTTCGTGTTTCTAGCATGTAAGTATTTCCTGAAAGCTTTGCGCAGCGATTTTGGGTTTGAATCAAGCTCTGGATGTCTAGCAAATAGTGTAAATAGTGTAATAGAGAAGAGTACAAATGAGATTTGTCATCGTACTGGGATCTATCGTCTATTTTAATTAGTATTGTTGTTTGTCGCAATTAAAAATACCCTCAAGGGCCGGATTACATTAGTATTTTGACATAGGTCGCGGGCCGGAGTTTGAGACCCCTGCTCTAGCCTATACTGCTGAAAAACAAATAGATTCCCACCGTGAACAACATCATTGAATGCATGGGCAGGGACCACCTGCAATGCCTTCACAAACCACCAGTGGGCTGCAGGTCACAGGCTGAAGTCCCTTGGGTCTTTAGACCAGGGGTGTCAAACATAACGCCCAGGAGCCAGATCAGGCCCGCCATCAGGTTTCATAGCCTACGGCCCCCCAGATGTTTTAGGTAGGAAGGAAAAATTAGAAAAAAAGATCACATCCAGTTGTCTTCAACAATGTGTAATAAGCAATATCTCTATGATATGATAAATTGATAACCTAGCACTACAAACCATCCTCAGGAAGGAAGAAGCAGAAAAACTAACATGGAAGTAGGGCATTTCAAGAGAGAAAGAGCAGTATATGACAGCAGTAGGCTACATTATTTGTACTTATTCCACTGCTTGGTTGAATTTCCCATTGTCCTACGTAATTTAGAACGACCATTAACCGTATGTTATCTGCACACCTATGAAGTAGATCCATTTTTTGGCCGTATCACACTTGTATATTAATTCGCCAAACTCGTTGTGAAGTTTAAATGAACTGTCACGTTGCATCTGAGCTGTAAAATGCAGACGTTCAGAACATTGCAACATTGTAGCATATGACGGAGGTGGCTTTTTGCTAGATGGATGACAGCAGGCTAAGTAAAATAGCGATGTTTCAAAGCTAAAGTTCATCAGAATCTTGGGATACGCCCCGCTTGACAACGGGAGAGATAGAACCAGGGTTGCCAGATTGGGCGGTTTCCCGCCCAATTGGGCGGTTTTGCAATCTATTTTGCGGGCAAAAATGGGTTTGGGCGGGTGTATAAAAATTGGGCTGGTTTCGGATCAGTTCGGCGGGTTTTTGTAGCCGAAACAAAGGCACTTCAGACCCTTCTTCCAGCGACCGTCTCTGGTCAGCAGGCAGCAGTCTCTCACTCACTCACTCACACACCCTCTGGCTGACGTGCCCCCCTAAACTCACAACAGACACTCTCAGCTCACGTCACCTTATGTATCGAAACATGCATTCTAGCCATATAAATGGCATAGTGCATGGTATTTCCATAACCGCGAGATATGCGCTTCACAATGACCGCAATTAGTTGTTAGATATTCACAGCAGACAGTAAAGCCCAGCAGTAATTTATCCAAATTAACACATATTTCAAGTACCATTCATGATGTTGTCAAATATTGAAGTTGTGGGAAGTTTAAGCTGTATGTTTCTTTCGTCCCCCATGTCGTTTCATTTATCCCGGTCTGGAGGGACGAATGAAACAAAACGCATGTTCGATTTCTCCTTAAATAAATCCTGAATGGTTTTGTTCAGAGCTGAAAATGCAACTGTATTTGACAGAGGACCGATGTAGTTTGCTTGTGACAAAATATTAGTTTTCAGTGTTTTACGATGTCTTTGTAAATTACGTTTAATTAAAAAGTGTTTCAGTCCGGTTCTCCCCTACTCTGGCGCAGACCGCCATTCAAACACACAGCTCGCGGGGTTTTCAAACTTAGCTAGCTGACTGACAATGTCAATATGCCAAAGTGGGCAAAGAGCATTTTGTCATTACAGTCAATCTCTTCATGAATGTGCACACTGCTGAAAGATTACCTCTGAGACAGGATGGACTTACCCTTCTTTCAGGGTTGATGGATGTGTGCAGGTCTTGCTTGAATGGCTTGACATAGGACTACGGCCCACGTTCCGTCCAGCCCGACAGTTGTTGAGGAAGTTTGACAAAGCCTAGGTCTACTAGAACTTTTTAATTATTTTTAGGCCTAATAACAATTGCTCAAAGCGATTTTCACGAAGGGCCTAGGGCCATAGGCCTATGTTTTTTGTGTAGAGATGGCCCATGCATGAACGTTCTGCTTCTGCAAAGAGCGCACTGACACCCCTGTTCGTTCAACGCGACTTTCATGAAAACTAGGATTAACTGCCTGTCAGGTAGGCCTACTAATTGTTCTAAATTACAGGTGTCAAACTCAAGTTTGCCTTTAGCCTATATCTGGCGTATGAAAATATATTTTTTTGCGTGTAGTTGCCATGCATGGGCCGCACTGCTTCTGCAAAGAGCGCACTGACACTGTCCTAAATAGCCTATTCAGCGCGATTTTCATGAAAACTCTAGGCCTAACTGCCTGTCTCAGGGAATATATAACGCCTAGGTAGGCTATTAATTAATTGTTCTAAATCACAGGTGTCAGACTCAAGTTTAACTCAAGCCTTTAGCCTACATTTGGGGTAGGCCTATGAAAATATTTTTTGTGTAGCCTACAGTTGGCCCACCAGTTATGAACGCACTGCATCTGCAAAGAGTCGACACTCTTCATATATCCACTCAATGTTTTTATGTTAGGCTAGCCTACTGAATGCTTTTGTTCCAAGCGTCTATTGACACTAAACAGACAGATTAATAGTCTATGTTTAGCCTATTGCATTATTTTCCGTAAAATAAGCTTATAGAATAATAGTCTGACGTCCGTGTAGCCTACTTTTGCGTTCATTTGATTGAATATTGTTTCTGAAATTGGATAGGCTAAGTCGAAAAATGGGTCATTTTAAAGCTTGTTAATGATTTTAATGTGTTTAAATGAGAAACAAGCAAAAGCAAATTTGGGCGGTTTTTTGTGCATTCTCGCGGTTTTTGACGAGGTTTTGGGCTGGAAAACCTTGCTGGCATCTGGCAACACTGGATAGAACTAACGACTGGCCTTTGGCCGTAGCAACCATCCATTTAGAACTAGTAACGGCAGTTTGTCCTGTGAGTTGAGAAATTAGTTGATATGTGTCGGAAGAAATTAGTTCTACAAACAAGACAGTTTTAGCGATTAAAACGTTTAAATTGTAACAGGAAATGAACATAACGCAAGTGGCAACAGTGGAATAAGCGGGATAATGGACTCCACGGTGGTCTGTTCACAGAAGTTAATGCACTACGAGGTTTAAACTATTTGTATAGTTTAGTATAGAACTATTTGTATAGTTTAGTATAGAACGCCGGTCATTACTGTGAAAATAAGTCCCTTCAGGGTGGAACAAGACCCCTCCGCTGCGGCGTCGGGTCGGTTAAGCCCACAATAGGGACTTATTTTCCCAGTAATGACCAGCGTTCTATACATTATCCCTTACATAACACTCTGATACCCATGCAGAAAATGATAATGATGATAATGACCATAACAATGATGGCCCACCACGAGGTCTCATTCCAACAAATCCGGCCTACGAGTTTGACACCCCTGCTCTAGACCCTCCCAGGGGCGACGATTCTAAGGGCCCAGCACTGACAGAGGGCCCCGAGAGAGCCCCCCCCCCATAGGGCCCAAATTTTCGAGCAGCGCCCCAGGACCCTCCTCTCCTCTTGTTTATAGAGGAAAGGCTATTCAGCCAACGGCCTGCCTCCCCCGCCTTCCTCCCATGGGTTCCAGCTGTCACCCCACTCTGGCCGCTCGGCTTATAAAGCAAGTGCCACTGATGCTTTCAGACAGGCCAGGCGGGACTCAATTTGCACCGGTCTGACAAGGTCTGACACGCTTTTCGAGTTTTGCCATGTTAACCTGTGAAGACTGAAAGCCTGTGGGTCATGAAGGGCACTTATTTGGATGTGTGGTGCCCTAACCCACGTAAAGACACAGTGAAATAACATGTTACACTATAGAAACAACATGATATAATTGGGAACACATATTGTTCTAACTGTAAAAAATGGCATATTGCATGAAATTTCCATAACCGCGAGATACACGCTTCACGATAACGGCAAGAAGTTGTTAACAGACGTTCACCAAGATGTATAGCCCATCAGCAATCTATTTAAAACTAGATGTACCGCAGAGCGGTACAAAATATGACCGCCGCCCAGTCCAGCACATTTTTTCCACAAAAATAAATCACGCTGAAAGGCCTATAATTCTAACTGTCTCACTAAATTGCATTATCCACACTCAATTCTCACTGGTATCTGCTAGACAACAAGTACCAAAACATGATTAGTTCATTGATTTCACATGTAAAATTCATTTTATACAAGCCCACCTCCATCTTGCCTGTGCATAATTCTGAGAAATTCTTGAATTGTGTGCATGTGTGCATGTACATGTTTATGTTATGTGTGTGTGTGTGTGTGCTTGTGTGTGTGCCTGCGTATGTGCCTGTGCATGCATGCGTACATATGTCTACTGTGTGAGTATGTGTCATACGTATGATTACTGTGAATGTATGTGTGTATCTGTTTGTGCACATGTGTGCACATGAAATGGGTTAACATGACCCCTGGAGGCAAACATACGGAAAAAATTGGTCATCCTAGGCCCTACAGTTCTCAAGATATTCACAGAGAACTATGTCTGCCCTACCCTCCTTTCGGGGGGTCCAGTCCAGCGGGGAGGGGACGGGACGGGCTACAGATCAAAACGAAAAACGACGGTTCCATGCTATCCATGTGGGGTTACATGCCCACCAAGTTTTGTGTACCCCGGTCTTTCAGTGTTCCGGGAATCCTTGACGGAAATTTGGGAATGCGAAAAAAAAAACCTATATAAACCTATATGACCGCCGCTTCGCTGCGCGGCGGTCATAATAACACCTATTTGAAGTACCATTCATGATATGTTGTCAAATATTGAAGTTGTGGGAGTTATGTTTCTTTCGTCCCCCATGCCTGTTCCATTCATTCTGGCCAGGAGAGTCGAATGAAACAAAACGCACATTCGACTTTTGCTTAAATAACTCATGAACGATTTTGTTCAGAGATGAAATTCCAACTGTATTTGACAGAGGACAGATGTAGGTTGCTAGTGACAAAATATTAGCTTTCAGTGTGGTACGATGTCTTTGTAAATTACATTTCATTGAAAAGTCCCGGTTCTCCCCCATGTAATAGACGTGCAGGGTGCTAAAGCTTGTCAGACATAGCAACAGTAACTAAGGAGGGCGGGACTTAGCGAAGGGTGAATTGTATGCACCAAAGATTCTAGAACAGAGTTCTAGGATGCACCATAATATTGTGTAATGTTATTTCAAAGCTTTGACTCTTGGGAATCCAAAAATGACAACTTTTTTCATGTACAATCTGTATAGTGCTTTACATTCTCAGATTCATTTTATTATGTCTCAATAAATTTGATCCAAAATGCCCCCCTCCCCCTCCTCCGCTTTTGGTGCTACCCTGACTTTTGGCTGCAATGTAGCTGCAGCACAATAAGTAGATGCAACATATTGGGTACTAAAATATTCACAAGAATCCATAGAAATTTAATCTTCCTGTTGGTAACGCTTTAGAATTACATGTGCTTATTAAGTATTAACAGTGCATAATAAGCAGTCAAGTGACCCTGCTTGAAGCACCAAAACCTCTCCATTAAACGAATGCTCATCTGTTGTTAAGAGTTCACGCACTTCCATTTCAGAATTACATAATGCTTTGATTTCATATTATGTGGTCACCGTTGTGAAATGAGGGAAAGTGCTCTGTGGATGAGAGAGAACAGCCTTTATTTCAGCATACAGGAGAATAGAAAATGACTGGAAGAAAAAAAATGTTTTTTCCACCGCTGAATGCAACGTTGTCAGCACTGAACTCACAAACACTACATGAACTTGCTAGAGGTGTTGTTCTCTGATGCACAGTACGTCAGAAGATATGCCATGAGCGCTACGCAGTGCAACCATGACCCCTGGTGGGCGGATAACAACAATGGCTCTGCTCATCGTAGAACATGAACAATTTCTCAAGCGTCAATATGACATAAATCTTGAAGATGAATTGTGCACAAATATGGAAGACATACATACATTGTTGACGAACAAACAATGCCAATAAAGATGGATGCTATGTCTAATTTACATAATCAAACAAGACTGTGCCCAAATAATTTTTCAGCAGATCAAACAGCCAGAATGTGAAGAATTAAAACTTCATAAAAAGGCTATTGGTAAATGTAGATAGAGAAACTTAAGAGATTATTGGTGAAGCCCTTAAAAATATCAAACTACTGGTCTATTCACAGAATTTGAGATAGCATCAGAATGAGTGAACCATTGTATGCATTTCTACTTTCATCTCTGCAAAGATGTACTATTTATTCCCAAAGATGAGGCCGCAAACAAACAGCAGCTACAAAGGCACCATTTGTTCAATTACATTACATTAGATTACCTCCCAGGTTAGGTGGTCACAGAAACACTGCCTTATTAAACACATTAAAAACAAGATCACGAGCCAAGATAAACATCTTTAAAATAATTTATTCAAGAAAGGAATTTCTATGGCATTGATTACCATGACCATTATAGAAAATATGTACAATTTGAGCACTATAATATAAAAGCAGAGGATCCCAGCAAAAGTCTGTGAGCAGCAGTTGCGCGCACACACACACACAGTAAAAAGTGTGATGCAAATAGCAAAGTCTTCTGTGTTGGTTTTGGTTGAATCTGGAAGATTGGGATGCTGGGTCCAAGGAGTGGTCTGGTGATGCCTGGTCACTAGCAGACTACTGGAGGTTCTCCTGCGTACGAGGCATATCAGACTCGGACGATCCTTCAGTCCGTCCATCATTCCCTCCAGTGTGCTCATGTTAGGAAAGGAGGCAGTTGGACGGTCTGGTATCCCTTCCCTGTGATGAGGACGAAGATAAATAAACTCTTTCAGCACACAGCTTGAAGTGGAATCAGATGGAAAAAAAAGAAATGCCTCCTGCAAGGCTTCAGGAGAGGGGAAGACCTGACAGGTTGCAAACTACAACGGGGAAAAGTCATCTATTATTAACAAATTACTGAAAATAGCAAGTTCTACACAACAAAGTAGGCCTGTCCTAATACTGAATGGCAGAGGTCATCTAAAATACAGCTGATAGGGGAAAGTAAATTCTGTGCCATTAGTTAGTGATGGAAAAGAGTTAGAAATCTCGTGAAAAAAAAAAAAACAAAGCAAACAATACATTTGCAATTTGCTTTGCCATACAGTGCTTGAGACTTTGGAAAATTGGAGCCTGTGCTTCACTGTACAGAATGCAAATTCACAATTTTGTGTATCAAAGCTATGGCAAAAGACATTTTTGATGACGGTGTTGTACTGCACAAGGAGTTCTGACAAAGCAAACCAAGAACAAAGAATAAAAGTTAGTAGTAGGGGATGCGCAATATTGGATTATGCCAATATCTCATGGGTCACTCTTTTTTACATTTTGGCTGTATACAAACCTTTAAGGGTCTCTCCTGTACTAGAATGAACCCATTTTACATTACACTTTCACTCTTACTCATTCTAATCTAAATGTATACTTTCAGAAATGTAGATGCTCATGAAAAATAAGGAAATCAACTGCAACATGATGTAGAAGTAAAATACGCAATTACAATAAAAATGTAGAGCTCATCCTTTTTGAACATATTTATTTGATGGTTCCGCTGAGAAACTTATAGGTTGTGCCGATGATGGTCTTGCCAACTGATCTGCCAGGGATATCTGCAGAAATGTTCTGCCAGTGCCAATCATACAATCTGCTAATACCGATGTTGTACCGATAATATCGTGCATCCCTATTAGCTAGCAAAGAAACCCGCAAAAGGGAAACAACAAAGGGGGAAAAAGTAAGTGAGGAAAAGCAAGTAGAGAGTAAGATCAAGCAAGAGCAAATGTGTTGGGGACTCTGTACCTAGTACGGGGCTCCTGTTAGCATGCTACTGACTGCTAAGCGTACGGGTGCGGGCTACCTGTTGTCTCCGCTGCTGCCGCTGGTACTCCTCCTCGCTGGCAGCGAGGGCCTGAGCCAGGGCCAGATCCTCCTGCTCCTGCGGACTAACACACACACACACACAGGATTTGATATAGCCGCGACAGCATACATACCTGTAAAGACTTGTACAATTTGACAAAAATGTATGTAACTCTATACTTGGTTATATATTTGCAAATAAATGATTATTTTGCTATCATTTTGGGGGACCAGGACCGTGGTCTAGGGAGCTCAAGTACCTGAGTGCCTGAGGAGGGCTTGGCTGCGCCGACTCTGCCAAAGACATCTCCAGAGCTCTCTGCAGAGCCTGCTCCTCTGTCTGAGATAACAGAAATAAACAAAGAGTCCATATTAAATGAGACATCAGCTACACATGAATACAAATGAGTCTATTTAACAAAGGAAAGTGTTTAAATGACATGACTGACACAGCTGATGAGGCCAAATTGACTAGTGAGTAGTGAACACATAACAGTTGGACAACCCCCATGACGAGGCAAACTTTCCAGCAACACTCTTCTCAGGATAACCAGAACGTCATGTTCCCTTCTCTTTATATTCACAGAGTATAACTCTATTGGTCTGTTAGCAGACAGACACTCACCAGTCCTGCTTGGAAAGACACTGATGGGGGTATGACATTCTGTGCTGAAGCAGCCACTGTAGGGGCTTGAGTGTATGTTGCTTGTGCACTGGAGAGGAATGAAATATGAGCCTTCTGTTAGTTTTCTAAAACAAACAAAATGCTAAGGAAAAT
The DNA here is from genome assembly GCF_017589495.1 of Alosa alosa. Lineage (NCBI taxonomy): Eukaryota > Metazoa > Chordata > Actinopteri > Clupeiformes > Clupeidae > Alosa > Alosa alosa. Next base: position 25,198,616 of record NC_063194.1, read on the forward strand.
CTGACTGCTACAACAAAAGGATTTTCAACAAATCCACAGCTCAGAAGCACTCACTTGCTATGGGTCCTGGAATTCCCTGGCACGCCATTGGAGACGGGGCGAGAGCTCCCCCTACTGGAAGAACTGCCAGAACTGCTACTGGAGGTTGGCTGGGCCCTCATCAGAGCGGCGTGTCTGCACACCAAAACAAACACTTTTATTGAGAAAATCCCATTGTGTGGTTCTCTAAAAGCACTGACGTCATGCACCGAAAACCTAGAGCATAACTGACTGTATCTAGAACAGCATCATGGGTGTGAAAATGTATTAATCTATCCAATCTAGTCTTTTCAGAACGGCATGCACCTCCTTAGTAGTAGAAGTAGTAGCCGAATGAGAATTAAACTACCCAATCTGTTGCTTGGTTGTACATCGTTATGATAACAGAAGTATGCCTATGCATATTGTATTATAGACAACGAAAAACTATTACGGTTTAACTAGCCATGAAAGAGATGGTAGTCTAACTCTTTGGGGGCAAAATGAGATATTTCAGTTGAACCGATAACAGTAGGCTATATCTTGAGATTAAACCCTAACACAGTATGATTTGTCACTCTGGAAAGAAAGTCTCAGCCAACAGATTCGCTTATGCATGTATGAGGTCAGGATGTGTAACCGAACTAAATTACGAATCACCCTCCATTAGGCCTTCTGTTAAAATGCACCAGAACACTGGAAATGACATCTATCCTTTTCGCGAGGACCCCCAGAGCCCCGCGAATGTCCCGGCCCCCACCCACATTGTAAATGCTTCTTAAGTCCATGAGACTTGTGCACTATGAAGTAGTGACCTGAAATCATCTGAATGCCCAGTATGGCTTCTACCGCTCAACAGTTTAATTTGCTTGGTTTCTTAGTTGCTTAGTTTCATTAGCTTTTATTAGCTAATATTATTTTATTTATTATTATTTATTATTTATATTATTTATTATTATTATTTATTTTTATTATTTTATTAGGTTCTTCTTTTACTTACTATCACATTAGACACTCTTGTTTATGGGCTAAACACTACTACACCATGGCCTCTTCTCAAACCTCTATTTGCATACGGCCTCTCTCCTCAGTCCTCCAGCTCGTGCCACGGAAATCATTCAAAGCCCGACGTCATCGAGGATGTCTCATTCATCTAATTGCAACCAGAGGAGGCAAGGCCGAGGAGAGAGGCGAAAGGGCCGATGCGCGAGGAAACACAAGAGTATCCTACGCGGAAGCGTTTTCAGTCGGAATTGTGTGATCATTGGTCCAAGCTGCCAAGGTAAAAAGTTCCCTCCCACGTCAGTCAACTTTCGGTTTCAAACAAGTTCGTAGGGATTTATTTGCGTCAATAAACTAAATAGATAGACCAAAAAAAAGACCTTTATATGCTGGAACTACCATGAACTACCATGCAAACTTTAAAAAAAAAAGTTCATGTCTGTTTTGTTCACGCATTGTACAATAAGTCTTCATTCAGGTCTCGAGAACTATCAAACATTATCTCATTATCAGGGTCAATAAGTGGGAAGAGTCTATGTTCATATGACATTTTTAGGCTTTGGTGTAAGTTCATATTCTATGCAATTTGCGTGTTTGTTTATTCTAGCTTAAGAGGCGATGCGCCGCATCATCAGGAATTGATGTCTCTTGAAAATGATGCGTGAATGAGCAGGAAGTCTCATTTCTCATATCTGTCTCTCCTTCATTCCTCCATCCTCCTATCGTCCCTTCCTCGTTTTCTTCACAACATTAATTAGGAGGGGCTAGGACGGGAGGAAGGAAGGAAGGAGGATCGACAAAAAGACAAATGAGAAGAGGCCCATTTCTTACTGTGTCAGTTTTCCCTCCAATAGGTTTTTGTTCCTAGCAAAACCACTGTTCATACCAGTTGTCTTTAAAGCTGAATTTAGATTTTGATGTACCACACGTGAAAGAATGCTCTATGATACTTCTATATTGCTAGGAAGGTTTCTGTTGCTCTATTGAGAAACTAGGTTAAGATCTCCTTTGAATGCCATGTGACAATGAAATGCTTGAAATGAGATCGTATTCCGTGATGGCTTCCATACTGATAGGAGTTAGCTGTTCTCACCCAGACTTAGAAGCCGGTTTGCCGTCTGTCTTACAGTCGTGGTCCAGCGGATGCCTGTGCTTCAGACAGTAGTTCAAGTGACACTCGTCGCACGTCACACGAATCATTTCCTTCTGCTTGCAGCCTCCCTTCGAACATTTATTTGTGAAGATCTGGCAACACCAAAAACAAGAAAACGGCATGGAGCTTCTCTTCTCTCGGCTGCAAGCAGGGGTCACTGTAATGATGGGATTTTTGAGTGCGTGTTACCTTTCTTTTCCTCTGTGCTGGGTCTGACTTGCAGTCCCGGTCTATGTGCTCTCCAACTTTAATGTCTGGCATCTCTCCTCTTTTGATGGGGATAGGGATGTTACACAACGGGCACACTGGGACTTGGACATCCTAGAAGAACAAAACTCAGTGACCAACTGCACATTTCCTGATGTGACCACAATGTCCATAACAACTGAATTACAGTGCAATGCATGGACTAATGTACAAACCTTTTTGTAGGATGAAGTGCACTTGTGATTGGCGTAGGTGATATGGTCTTTGCAAAAGATTTCTTCACAGGCGTCACATCTCATTGGCAGGAAGTCTATGGGATTAAAAATAACACACTCAAATTATGGCCGACAATATTAAACATTCTTGAAATATCATTATTTATGTTTTTTTTTTTTTTTAATCTACAGCCGTTAAAGGATAACAAAAATATTTCATGGCAACCGGTCAACTGAAACAGATGTAGTTTTTCAGTATAAGGATAGTATCTGTATACAATATTTGTAGTGTTTAGTATTGTTCTTTACTTCAAAATCAGACTGGTATACACGATTTATAGAATACGTGTTGGAATGAACAAAAACAGTAAGGAAATTTTTAGGACCACATCAGTTATTATGAAGTTCAAATTGTATCTAGAGATTTTGTTGGTAGGCTGTTACTAAGTTGGTATTTCCTCTGAAAAATAAGTTTAACCAGGTCAGTTATATCAGAGACTTTCTAATGAGGAGACACAGCACTTAAAAAATCCTCCATAGAAATGCATGGGGTTAGTTTGTAACGCCAATATGGCAGTTACTACACATATCACACCCCTTCCTCGGCAAAACGTTGACATTTGAATACATTGAGCCAATCATGTGGTGTGATGTGAATACATTGAGCCAATCATATGGTGTGTTGTGATCTTGCCGCTGGAGCAAGATTGGTGTCGTGAAGCCTTGCGCACGCGCATTTCTGCCGAAATGGATGCCCGACGAGTGCCCAAAAAGCGTTGCCATATGGCCGTCGAGTGGAGGGACTTGCCTAAAAGGACTTTGGTTATATTTTAAACTTAAGTTTGAAGCGTAACATATTACAGTAAGTCCAAGCGTGTTCCAGTTTTCTGCCCACAGTAAAATTTGTCTAAGATGATTTTAAAATGAAAAGTGAATTTGGGGATAAAAAAAGGACTGAAAATGCATCTTGTGTCAACACATCATAATCACATATTTTGAGGTACACTGACGCTTATGTGAAGGTCAAGCGCTTTCCCTGTGTGAAACTACCTATATAGTTTCTGGTGCACACCACAACTCAGTCATAAAGATGAAACGAGTGGAGTATTAGAAACTTTCTAGTGTGCAGGAAAACTATAATTTTGGCCCATGTCTCCTAAGGGTTTCTGTAGCCTTACTGACGAGCAAAAACAGTGAGTTGGGAGCACTAGGTTCTTTCGGGTGATTTGATTTCCAAGAGATTTGCACCAACAAGACTAATAGGCATGTTTAGGCACAGCCTCTATGCAACTGGAAGCACATTTAAAAAAACAAGGTAGGTTGTACAAAAACGTTGAAAGAGTTAACATCTCTGTGACAACATGGACCTGAAATGTAAACAGTCTGCACCCATGCCAAATTGATTTAAAGAGAAATTTTCTTTTGACCAAAAGGTATCCAAAATGATCTATACACAATGTTGTTTACTTTAACAAGGTTGCCTATCCCCACTGATGTGTTGGGTTAAGTACAGACTGCTTTTTCTTATATTAAATAGTGCGAAGCAGTCCGACCAGGTGACTGAGGCGACACAGACAGAGAAGCTGGTCAGCTGGTAATCAATCATGACACCCAAAGTTTCTCACAACAGCCAAACAAAGCAAGAAAACAATATCACTATGTGAAAGTGGCCCAAACAGTGTCAAGACCTGAATCCAGTCAAAAATCTATGAAGGGAGCTAAAGGCCAGAGTCATGGCAAGGCATCCCTCCAACACCTGGAGTTAGTTGCTGTCACACTTGACATACTGGTGATCCAGTCAGTAGATTGGTATAAATTTGCCTAGGTGATTAATACGCTGAGCTTAACTGTAAACTAGGCCTCTGCAGTCAAGATTTGACTTACCTAGTCGCTTGCAGGACATCTCTGAGCAATGCGCTCCCAAATCTGGAAATTCCATGGCACTATGGTGATGAATAGTCCCTGATCTGCAATGCACGGACACACACAACGATATATGATTGACACATCTCTTGCCCTGGATGACACAAATTGCCTAATATGCGATACCGTTAGCATTACATAAGACATTCTTTCGCAGAAAGGTATATAATTGTATCAACCAATCATTGTATCAAACTGTGAGACCACCATGATACAAGGTTGCAACATCCTGTTGCACATTCTGACTAAGGTAACAGACTAGCCAAGTCGGGTAATCTTTTAATGAGTTTGCGATGTCGTCGAGCCAGGGGTTTAGTTTATCTGCTTTCTGTTGCCTACAGGACTGTTACGTAACTCCTACAATCAGGCTTTACTAATTGCCAGGTCGAGTGTTGTTGTTAATTATACTGTCAATGCTGATTCATGCTTCATTACAGAAGCCTCACAGAACGTAGCCTACTCCAAAGAGAGCACGTGATTGTCAGACACCTCTGTAACGTTAGAGCAGTTAAGATGCTATAACTGAGCTATAGGCTTCAGATGTAAGAAACAAAAACGTTAACAGTTTAAACGATATCATATTGCCAGTATCGCATTGTTAGCTGCCTACCTAGCCATCCAAGCTAACATTGTAGGAATACATAGCAAGCTAACAATGCTATTTGACATAGCTCGGTAGCCTTAGCACACTGAGATAGTCACTAAACATTAACATTCATGTTCTATGCTATAAAACACCACAAGAACCGATAGCAAGAAGTAACTTGGTTAGATTTTAGATGCTTAATGTCACCTTACAGCCTGAAAATAAGTGCAAGCTAGCGAGCTAACAGTACCAATACCATTGCCATGGAAAACAGCAAAAGAAAACAGAGAAGTTAATAGAAAACCAGGTTTTTTAATCATGTAAGTTAATGCAAAAGTAAGCGTATCTCCACTTACCACTAACGTAAAAATACAACTTCTGTTATGTAGGGATCGCAATAACGCGTCGAAATCCTGTTATAAGGACGGGCGCACCAGGATGGAATTTTCAGCTAACACCGGATGACTGTGCGATCAGCTGCTAGCAGCTTGTTATTTATGTCAGTAGGAAGTCACTGCTGTTAGGGCTAGTCTATGGCTAGAACTAGGAGCTCACTGGGTAATCGCATTTTTGGACGCGCCCGAGTACTCCGTCGTGACGTAACCACGACAGTGCTGGCTTCTTCCAGAATTTGCCACAGGAAGGCAGTGATGCAGCAGTTTTTGTTTTGAGGCCCTTGGTGCCAGAATTGGGATAAAACATTCAGTAGGCCTAGTTATAGATATTAGAAAGCTAGATATCGCATTAGGCTCAGAACCACAGCGCTGCCATCATGGTGGAGGAAACAATCACTGGAGGCCAATGGAGAAACATGTCCTGTCTCTGATTGGAAATCAGTCAGATGTCTGATTGCTGGCAAGTGTTTCCCATAAACAGGTGTTTGCCCCCATAGACATATGGCGGCCGTGTTTACCCCGACCACTGATCTGCTCTGGTCCTTGAACAGGAAACAGAAAATAGCAGCGATTTCTTTACAGATTTAGGCTATAGGATCAGCTTTATGACATACAGTAGGCCTATAATTTGATTAGCCTACCTGGTCTCACATTGTTGGCCTGTTGTTTTGTTCCTTACCAGTGGGAGGCTCAGAGAGCACCCGATGTAGGCTATCATGTCTGTAGGCTATTAATGGTGGGGGCAGAGAGAGGGAGAAAAGTAGCATGGGAAGAAGTAAGTTTGAGTAGGCATATGGCTGTGATCCAGTTTGTTTGGAATAGTTGAGAATTGATGTTCTACTTGACTGTCTAATAGCCTACACTAAAAAGTATAATACTTAAAATAGTAATTAGTAGGCTAGTGTAGACCATAGCAAAAACATAGAACCCCCCCACATGCAAACCATGACAAAAGCTCTGATACAGATCCATAGATAAATAAATTAACCTACTCTTCTTTTTGTGATCAATGTGAGTAGTAGCCTAATAGTCCAGTGCACTTCTGGTAATTGTGTAACTGTAAATTGGGTTTGTAAATTATTTAGAGACAGCTTTTTTAAATTCCTTATAAGGAACAATGTTGAGCCTACCAAATTGTGTCTGGAGTTTTACATTTTTCAATTAACTTTTCTGTTTCAGGACAGTGGCAGCATGGCTGATGACTGCATTGTAGCCAAAGGACTTAAAATGAAAATACTGCAGGTACTGATTTGACAGGTTATTTAATATATACGTTTCTATAGAATCTTGCCTGTGCTTGTTTTGACTTGCAGTCTTGTGGTAAATACTACACCTTAACTAGTTCTTTTTTATATTACTTTTGTGTACAGGTCATTTTGAAAATGAGGATGATTCAGCACCGGAATGGACAACAGCATAATTTAAAGGTAAGGTCTATACTTCAGTACTGCCAAACACTAGCCTGGCTATGCATTTTCATCACAGCAAACGTTTGCTGGTTTGAAGAGCCTAAAATATAAAAACATAACTCCATGTGTATTATTTAATAGTTTTGAGGTTTTGTTTTGTTATATAGGCCCCTAATGTAAAAATAGTCTGGAAATGAAAGACCTTTAAGTAGGTGTGTCCAAACTTGTTGGTAATGTACATCCGTGTCATACTAATGCTAACTGCCATTGACTGTGTACAAAACGTCTGTCCTCCATCTCCTGTCTGCCATTGTAGAAAGCTTGCCCTATGCCAGTTAAGCAGTTGTGATTGGGGTTTTTAGTGATTCGGCTTGAATGGGGAGGTAGCCAGACAGATCTGTTCGAGGAAATTCAAACGTGCTCACATAATCGTCTGGGATCACATGCAGGCTAGTCAAATACACCTCTCTAAAGCAAATGGCAATTTTTGATGTTTAAAATCGTAACTGCTCTGTGATTTCAGAATTGGGTGTATAATTTGTTTTAGACAGGGCAAAACCCAGAACGATCTGATTAGGTCACTACCAAACATTTCTCAATTGATTCTATAGTACTTTTTCCGCGTAGAATCCATTTCTGCTTGATATTTTTTTTTTTTATAGCATAGTTAATGAGATCATTTGCATATTTGAATACCTTAGTGAATATAAATGCATAATAAAGAAATTTATTTGCTGTAAGTAGATAGGTTAATGGCTTTAGGCCCAAATAATATTTAAATTGTATCAAATATAACAAATTATCATACAAAAGGATGTTTTTAGATAGGATATTGCAGTTACATTATGTAAATTATGTCATGTTTTACCTTTTTCGTTCACGTACAACTTCACCTTTACAAGAACATCATGGCAAAGCAATTATGGATGTTTTTACTTAATTAGTGTAAATATACACTCTGTGCAGTATTTTGTGAGAGCTAATGCATATGAGTATAATTTTTTAAACTAATTTGCATGGAAGATGTGAAGAAATAGATCCTAGTTTTGAGGCTGTATTGTAACTGATCTTCTCCTGCAGTTGTCCACTGGTTTTAGTAATAATACATAGTATATAGAAATAGTATACAGTAATAGTAAAAGAAAAAAGAAAACACTTTACTATGTAAATTGATAATCAACATTCATTTCTACACACAATGTACCTTTCAACCAGTATTACCATCGGTATAATTTGCTAGCTATCAAATCAAGACTGGTATGTCCAGCTAACATAACGTTTTCATAGTAGGAGGCAATGGTTTACATGTCAAAGAAATCTTATGACGATGTAAAGGTTTTTGGTCATATTTTCAACATTAACAATAGATTAATTATGGTTTTAATACTTTTTTTGTAGATAATTGTTGATTGGCAATGGCAGTCCAGCCATTTTTAGTCTCTCATTCCACAGACGACAGCAGGTGCTTGCTTTGTTCAAAAGTCATAGGTGAGAGAGATAAGAAGCAAAGTATTGGTGCATCTGGTTTGAATACAATTGAAGACAAAGCATCTCTGTGGGCCAAGGAGCCTTATGAAGAATTTACTTATGTGAAAGACAGACTCGTAAGCACGACCGCACAAAGTGTTTATGCTCATTCAACATGCAGGTTGATCAGGACACATTTAGAGAGGAAGCAAAAAGAGTGTTGTGTGAAAGACACTGCTTTCACAGGTGTGGATACACCTGAAGAAGTATATGAAGATGACAAACAAGATAAAAAGAAGAGAGTCTCTGAATGAGTGGTGAAGAAACCAAATTTCATATGTTTCATCTGCAACAACAAAAGGCCAAAAGCAAACAACAGGACAAAAGCAAATATAAATCCATATGCAGATGGTAGCCGAGGCCGATGCTCTGAAGAAAGGTCTTTCAAAAAGGAGGAGGCGTGTTCCGGCGCAAACGTTCCCTGGTTCTATTTTGCAGTTTCATGAAAACAATTCCGCCAAAGACCAGGAAAACCTAGTCTAAAGTCAGTGGCACGTTTTTCAGATGCTATTTTAAGGGCGCATGCTTGGCAATAACGTAGCGTGTGCACAACGCGGTTAAGATGCGCTTGCTCATAGTTTTTCTATTGAGATGGAGTACATCTTGGGACAGAGAATTAGACGCGGGAGGGAGAGGAGGAATGTAGGCGTAAGCTACGCCTGGCCCGTCAGGCTGTGACAGATGTCTGCCATCTCCTGGCAATGCTATTTAATTGAAAACACACACTAACACACAGTGTAATTGAATGAACATTCGGCATACTGAAGATGCGCTTAAGGTGTTTGGATAGGTCAGGAGGCACTTACAGTACAGTCTGCAAAAAGTTGCAGCATTCTTTGTGGCATGTTGTGTTTTACACAACATTTCCATTAATCATGGATGTGCTCATGACATAAATGAGGAACATAAATGACGCTCTGATTGGTTTATTGCACGTGACTCCCAACCACACCTATGCGTAATGTAGACCAACCCGCCGGTATAATAGCAACAGCACTCGAGATCCGCCCACAAAGCTACTTGCGTTTTGCGTTTGATACTTGTGTTTCAGATCGTTAAGATAGGGCCCTAAGTCTTCTTTTGAGTGTACAATCATTTGATGTGTTTGCTATGGATGTATACTACCATAGAAGATGCTGTCATTTGCCTTCCCTTACAGCAACTCGGAGACTACACTGGACAGAGAAAAAATGGAAAAATTGAAATATTAGGCTATATTTTGGCGATCTAAAACGCATGGTCACTGGCGAATAGCTTAAACTAATTTCTGAGCGCATTGTTCAATAAAAGAGAAGCGCATGGTGAAAAACTCGAGTGTACAATCGGAATAAGCTTTGCGTCGTGATAACAACACACTTTGCGCTGCGCTTTTGATCATCATATTAGAGCCCATAATGTTACTGAGGACTTTCTGAAATGAATCAAAAGGAAAGTGAAGGATAAGGAAGCTTATCCGATAAAAGATCTGCCGGAGGACATGCACTGAAAAAATGGGTTGCAAGAGCTTGCTATGTGCTTACTATGAGTCTATGTAAATTTACTTATATAAACATGACCAGAATTTACACTGCAGATAACTTTACACCTGAAAGAGATAGAATATTCTTTCACTAATCATAAAATGTCGCCCAAACATAAGTGGGACAATCCATACCCTTTATTTCTGCTAATTAGTCAAAATATGCAAAATAGCTCATTAATTATGCACAATATACAAAATGGATATCTACTATTACTGTATACTATTTCTACAAGCTATCTGTTAATTTTTCCCACGGCTGTGACGTGGGGCTCAGGAAAATGAACTTTAACTTGGGGCAACCCGCCCCTATCTCTCTTCTTCGATGGTGCATCCTGAGAGCAATAAATTCTGTAAGATCCAATTCAGTTGTCAAGTGGACTTTGTGTGTGTGTGTATATATTATATATATACACACACACATCTTAAAGGGATGTTCCACCATTTGGGGAATTACAGCCTAATCAGATGGTCTAATCAGATTCAATGATCTACGCTAGGCTGGAGCTAAAAGTCGTATCGCCAGACTCAGAGAATGGCTGGATGAACTCGAGAAAGGTAAAATTCAATTGTTTAACTCAAGGGGAGGTGGAAAATGAGTGTAATTCCCCAAATGGTAGAATATTCCTTTAATTTAACAACAAAACACAAGACAGAGTATATTTAAGGGAGGTCAGGCCTTGCCTACTGTGGACGCTGCCCACTACACATAGTTCTTGTTAATGTCTGTTAGTCAGGTGTTGATTATCTGAGAGGAGCAAAACAGAAAGGTGACCTATCTGTGCCTGGACCTGTGTTAATGATGTAGGATACACAGAAAAGAAAAGATCAACCAACTCATAACCAAATCAAGTCATCTTGTTGCTTTGAAAGGTGACCTATCTGTGCCTGGACCTGTGTTAATGATATTGATGTAGGATACACAGAAAAGAAAAGATCAACCAACCAAATCAAGGTTTGATGTGATGGTGTAGTGTCACGTTTATGAGTTGACTTGATACTACAAGTCAACAGAACAACCTGCCATCTGCCATCAGATTATATGATGATTATGTAAAGCTGTAAAGCATTCATTCAATGTAATGAATTAACATTTCAGTCTCACTTTACATTATGACAGCCTTATAAGGAGCGTAAAATGTTGCAGATCTGTTTTGGTTTCTTGCCCTCTCTCTCTTTGTTTTTAAATTTTAAAGTATGTTATCGAGGTTTGTTTAGAAGTTGGGATTAAATAACTGTAGTCAGGTTCTGAGGAGTTGGAAGGACTTCATAAGTGGTTCCAACAATGGATTTAATGCTATTAACATCCATAGCCCACAGCTGTCTCTAGCAGATCATTGTCTTCTCTACATAACGCCAGTTCATCTATTACCCTTGTTGTGCTTGAGGCACTGCCACTGATTATTTAGTTTTCTCTTGAACACGAACAAAGCAGGTTACCATCTCCCTCCTCTCCTGTGCTGTAGCCCATGTTTTCTAACTAGTACATAGACCAAACCCTGCTCTTCCACTATGTGCCTGGCTAATGAGATCACTATGCTGAAGTGTCTTTTGCATGGTTAACCGCTTCCCATAGATGTCACTTCTTCCCTGTTTCCCCGTTGGAGCAGTGTTCTTCACTGGATCCTTAGACTTTTGTCTGGCCTCGGCACTTCTAAACTCTTCCTTCCATGCTTCCAAACTTCCTTTTCCATGCAATGCTATGGTGGTTGTTATGGGAAACTAGCTAACTTTAGACAACATAGGGAACGAAACAGGAGCGGGACGGGATTCGGGAGTCTTTCTCTCGGGATTTAGCAGGACAGGATTTTATTTGAGGGGCAGTCATGTGATCGGGTAGCCTAGAAATCTAGACGCACCCTAGCGGCAGCAAATGTCATTTGCAGCCAGGATAGTTAAGTCTAGCAACTCTCCGTTGGCTTGCAAGCTGGAAAAATTAAACTTCTATCAGGCCAGTCACATCGTGTATAGAGTCGGTGAAGGTTCCGTGTGATTTTCCTGCTAATTGAAAACAAAGAAGATGGATGTTGCTGCTGGCGAACAACGGCCTTTGAATCGCGACTCGAGTTAAGATTTTTTTAAATTGGCAAAAGTTTGATCAACTAGTCAACTAGCTCCACTGGTGGGAAAATGCATGGGACTCATGAGTTGTAGCGCTGTCCTTGCGTGCAGAGGAAATTTGAAAGACAACCGTTTATCCTGCCCTTCGGATGAGCAGTGCCACTGGTAAGTTCCCAGACCCTACATCTTGATGTGGGTCTGGCTCGTCAGGCTAGTGATCAGGATATGACGGGAGTATTTTCGTGGGCTCAGGATGGGAGCGACAATTGATTCCTGTGTCACCCTCTACTCTCAGACCATGAGAAGTAAAATCATCTGGTCTGATAAAACAAAGACTGAACTATTTGGCCACAATTCCCAACAGTGTGGAAGAAACCAGTCACTGAGCTGCACTAATAACTTTTTTTGCTTTAGTGACACCTTCAACATCTGAAAAGTGGTTTCCTTCCGGGCCAATGAAACGCTATCTGGAAGAAGAAAGCATCACATTCCTTCTAACGTCTCTCAAAACTAGTGACTCAATATAAAAGTAAGTTTTTCTCAGATTACTTACCCGCTACCTGTGTTCGAGTTATCAAGGAACTGCACGATATCGTTGTTGCTAGCCAACTAGCAAACAAACGTTTAAAAGAAAGTTGACACAGACGAGCCGTCGCCACGACACGATGCCTCCCCTCAGCTGTGCACCAGGCTGCGACTCATGCGTCCTTCTCAGCGAAAAGATAGTGGATCTCGAAGCCAGAATAGCAACCCTCCATCAGATTGAGAAGGATGAACAGTTCCTCGACACCATTCTCTCCGTAAGTACCTCTCTTACACACACTAATGCCAGATGCCCTGATTTCACTCTGCCCTCCAATACTTTAACCATGCCATGCACTAATGCAACTTCTGTCCCTGTTGCCTCTCCCCGGCCTCTGCTGAGAACCAAGCCTGCTCTGCTGGACAGCTCCACTCCACACCAGCCTGAGCCATGGCGTAGAAGCAAGCATCACAAGCACGGCAGACGTTCCGGACGGCACTCAGGCCCAGCCCAACCTATAAGACTGGAAAATCGCTATGCCATTCTGACCGAGGATGATGAGCCCCTCCTGCCCCGAGACAACCATCCTGGTCCCTCCTCAAAGTTGGCGCCCCCCCGACCCCCTCCTCCCCGGACCTCATCAACCTCCACCCTGGTCATCGGCAGTTCAATGGTTAGAGACCTCTGCATTCCCCCTATCATGTAGCGGTCCCTCCAAGGTCTGCTGCTTCCCTGGTGCCAAGGTCCTTGACATCCAGCAGAAACTCCCAAGCATCCTGGCCTGCCACCCCAAGGTCAACAACATCATCGTACACATGGGCACAATAGATAAGCAGTCTACAGTAGCACTGCAGGAAAACTACAAAACTCTCATCACCACCCTGATGGGCACAGAAAAACACTTTGTCATCTCTGGGCCTCTCCCTACCTACAGAAAAGGTGCTGAGAGATGGTCCAGACTGTTCGATCTCCACACCTGGCTCAAACGCTACTGTGCCTCCCTAAGCATCCCCTATGTCAACAACTGGGGCTTGTTCTGGGAGAGGCCCAGTATGCTGAAGCGTGATTGTCTCCACCCAAACCAACATGGAGCCAGGCTACTCTCTGACAACATAGCGTCCCCACTGAGGCATTGACCTTCTGTAGAAAATATTACAGATTCACGCCTCCCAGGTATTGATTCGAATGGCATTATACATGTAGCCTGGTCCTTACCGCCTGTGACTACGTTTCTCTTCGTCATACAGTCTGGAACAAAGTAATAATAATCGGTCTCCGTAATGGGCGGATGCTTATTTTGAGGTTTAAAATCATTGGTGTTTCCTTAACCAATCAGCAACGTTTGGTAATGACGTATGCTGTGCGCCGGAGTTCAGGCTCTTACGTTTACCACTTCCCCTTCAGACTCTTACGCTTCCCACTTCTGCTCTCAGTAGTAAACAGACCGCTGGCTAGTATGCAGGCTACCTGACCGCCAGGGCAGTCTCTTCGTAGTGGATATATCTCTAACTTGCGCCAGCCACAGACCGAGAGATGTATACCAAAAGTGTCACGTCGCCGAGATTATATCAGCTCTTGTCACACGCCAGTTTTCCCTCTTATCTCTTCTCGCCGCTTATCGGACGATTGTTGTTCTACGCAGCCCGGTGACTTCGTCGGAGCTTACTTCGTTCTCCACGGGCTGTTCAGACTACACTCTCGGATAAGTTGGATTGTACTGACGACCTACGTGTTATTTAACCTGGAGCTTGCTCAGTTAAATTAACAGTTCGGCATAAAACAATGCAGCCTACCTTGAGTCACGCTCGGTGACTGGCTAACGTTACTGTCCACAAGCACGGTAGCCTCGTCTGGAGCCCAGCTCGGCCACAGGCTAGCCTCTGTCAAACACAAACACGGAGCGGTTTACCTTGAGCCCAGCTCGGTAACCGCTAGTCCCAGTCAAGCACAATCACAGCAGCCTTGCCTTGAGCTCCGCTCAGTAACCGGCTAGCTCACGTCAAGACACACCGCCTCGCCTTGAGCCCCGCTCGGTAGGGTAGCTAGTAGCTAACATTCCATTCTTTAAGTCGGCCTATGCCGCATTGATTTTGTTAAGGTAATTTGAGAGTAGGGGGGAGAATAACGAGCAGAAAACGTTTATTTGAAAACATGATAAGTAGTGATGCATGTAGTACACTTCAGTAAATCAAACTTTTCCCAAAGCCAGTTGGAAGGAGAGTTATAAGACGTCCTTGCCATTTATAAAATTGACAAGACAAGCCTCTTGTTCCTGCTTTAATTGCGTGATGCCCTCGAGAGTTGAGACAACTTCGCGGATAGCTTCTAGCGTCTCTTCCTCCGTCGCCATTGTTGCTATGCTAAACAAGCTTCGCTGGATTACAAGCAACTCGGCAGGCAAGTTCCGCGTCATCACTCAACTGTTCGCTGATTGGCACGGTCGGACGCGAACCGCATACTGTGGGTTGGGCCAGACTACGTGCGAGGCTGAAATCAAATTTTGGCCGGAAGTACGTAGGATGGTAACACCAGGCTATTATACATGTGGATGGGTCTGAGAATGTTTTCTGCAGGGTAACATACAATACTACTACCATAGATCAAGCTGCTTCATGCAATAGCATGACTTATGCTTATAGTTCTATTCCAACGTTGATTTCTACCCAACGTATAGTAAAAAGAAAAGACAAATTTAAAACTATAGAAACCTAACAAATATTCTTTACATACCTCAGCATATTCCTCAAAAGCCAGAGGCATTTTCAGCTAACATGGGCTTACTAAATATAGGTGCACTTACTACTGAAACCTTTGCAATCAATGATTTTATTAGTGAAAAAAAATTGGATTTCTCTCAAACAAATATAGCTGCACTAGAGTCAACTTTGGCAAATTTGCTTCCTTTGAGTATATTGCCCTCACTCTGAAGGCTGACCCAGCTGTACTTCTATTAACCTTATACCGCCCTCCTAAACTATGGACTGGCTTTCTAGACCAGTTTTCTGAACTTGTGTCGCTCATCATCACTAGCTATGATCGGATAATTGTAAATGGCAACTTTAATATTCATGTCAATAAGACAACTGATGCTAAAGCCAAAGTTCCTTAATGTTTTGGACAGTTTAGAGCTAAAGCAGCATGTTACAGGACCCACCCACAACCTTGGCAACACCCTCGATCTAGTCATTTCTAGAGGGATAGAAGTCACAGACTTATCAGTAAATTATATAAATATGTCTGATCATTATTGTGTATCTTTTAATATAGTACTCCAAACATACTCCAAAAATTCATCCCAAAATTGCAATCAAATCGCGACTCTTGGACATTAGAGCAGAACAGCAGTTCATAGCTCTTATAGACTCCATAAATTTAGATATTTTACATCATCCCATTGATCAAATGGTAGAGGCTCTCAATCATTAATTAGGTGCTCTGCTTGACAGAGTGGCACCCTTAAAGACTAAAAAAAAGGCCCTGTAGCAAACTGACACCTTGGATGAACGAAAATATCCATGATCTACAAAGATCATGTAGAAAAGCTGAGAGATGATGGAGAAAAACTAAGTTACAGGTTCACCGTGCCATTCTAAAAGAAAAAATAGCAAATTATAATAGAGCTATTCGGAATGAGAGAAGGAACCACTTCTCTAAGGTAATTGCTGAAAACAGTGGAAACTCTAGGGTGTTGTTCTCCACCATTGATAGGCTATTGCATCAAACACCTTTTGATACACTCAGTCAGGCATCCTCTCTAAGATGCGAAGAATTTGCAGACTTCTTCAAAAACAAAGTAATTTCTATAAGGGTAACACAAGTAAGATGTTTGATAGTACACCCAAAAACAGCCCCCCAAAATGAAGGTTCTTTAGCACTATTACTCAATCTGAGCTTGGTAAAATTATAACTCAAACCGGCTCCTCAACATGTGTTTTGGATCCAATCCCTACTAGATTCCTCAAAAATGTATATGATAGCTTAGCTCCCTTTATTCTCAAGATAATAAATACCTCATTAGAAACAGGTATATTTCCAACTGCTTTTAAAACCGCTGTTGTGAAACCTTTACTTAAAAAGTCGAATCTTGACCATACCAATCTGAGCAACTACACACAGGCCTATATCAAATCTACCGTTCCTGAGCAAAGTACTTGAAAAAGTAGTTTGTAATCAGTTAAATACCTTCCTCAAAGAAAACCGTATCCTTGAAAAATTCCAATCAGGTTTTAGATCAAATCACAGCACAGAAACAGCTCTAGTAAAAATAGTCAATGATCTCAGACTGGCTACTGACTAAAACAAAGTCTCAATCCTTATTCTTCTGGATTTGAGTGCGGCATTTGACACCATTGATCATAGCATCCTAATTCATCGCTTTTTAAGTGGGTGGGTCTCTCTGATAATGCTCTAAACTGGTTTCAAACCTACATTACTGGCAGAGATTTTTATATCAGTCTAGGAGATCATGTGTCTGAAAAACATGACTTGCCTTTTGGTGTGGCCCAGGGGAGCTACCTTGGTTCCCTGCTATTTTCCCTGTATATGCTTCCGTTGGGAAACGTCATAAGTCAGCATAATGTAAACTTCCACAGCTACGCAGATGATGCCCAATTGTGTATTTCTGTGGAGCCAACTAACCCAGATGGCCTTTGCTCCCTCACTACATGCCTAACCTCCATTAATCAGTGGATGAGCAAAATTTTTTTGAAACTAAATGAAGACAAAACAGAGGTACTTTTAGTTGGACCAAAACTAAAGCGAGACATTGTTCTTAGTAATCTGGGGAACTTGGCGCACCAGGTCAAACCAAAAGTAACAAGCCTCGGTGTCATCTTAGATGCAGAGTTAAGTTTTAAGCCCCATATCAGTAAAGTTACTCAGACAGCCTATTTCCACCTGAGAAACATTGCCAAAGTGCGGCCATTTTTAACTCAACAAAATGCAGAAAAACTAATTCACGCCTTTATCACTAGCAGGTTAGACTACTGCAATGCACTTTTCACTGGTCTTCCCAAAAAACATCTAATGGCACTCATACAGAACTGCGGCTAGACTTTTAACTAAGACCAAGAAGAGAGAACACATCACCCCTGTGTTGGCTGAACTGCACTGGCTCCCTATTTCCTATAGAATTGATTTTAAGGTTATGTTAATTACTTACAAAGCTCTGAATGGCATAGCACCTTCATATATCTCTGAGCGTTTAAAATCTTATCAACCACAAAGGGAACTTAGATCATCCAATTCTAATCTTTTAATCGTACCCAAAGTGCTCCACAAGCAAAGTGGAGAAGCTGCTTTTATCCATTATGCCCCCAAACTATGGAACACCCTGCCTCTGTACATCAAGCAGGCGAGTTCAGTAAATATTTTAAAAAAGATCTGAAAACATACCTGTACAGGAAAGCTTTTAGTTAACTCTAAAATCTTATCCTGTAGACTACTTTTTCAGATTATTCTACATCTGCTGCCATTGGAGGGCGCAGCCAGCCAATTGTACAATTCTTTACAGGTATGTATGTCTGTATGCTGTCGCAGCTATATCAAATCCTGTGTGTGTGTGTGTGTGTGTGCAGTACCAGCGGCAGCAGCGGAGACAACTAGTGTTAATTTTGTCACCTATTTTTAATTTAGTCTTAGTCTTAGTCTTGTGACGAAATGTCCTTTTTAGTCTTTGTCATATTTAGTCATTCAAATATCATTTTTGTTAGTCAAGTTTTAGTTGACTAAAAGTCTCGTCATTTTAGTCTAGTTTTAGTCAAAAGAAAACTAAAAGTATCTTAGTCTTAGTCAGTTTTAGTCAACACATTTTAGTCTTTTTTTTATAACAAATTATTTCTGATTACCATTTGAGTCAAATAGTGTTTCACACATCTCAATTTTCCAACAATATTGTGTGTCCACAGGGCTACTCGTCTGTTATAATTACTCATTCTGATTTTTTGTCAGTCAGTATGTTTACATGCACAGGTAAGTCGAGCTACAGTTATAGCTCGGCTGGGATTTGACCATAGACAGTAAAAGATTTGACTGGACCACTGTCATATTCAGAGACCAGTGTTTCTCAAAGTGTGGTCCGGGGATCACTGGTGGTCCATAAGGTATCCTAAGTAGTCCATGAGCAGACGTGGTAAAATATAATATAGATGAGTTGTTTTGCAATATTGAACCAACTTGTATGTAAAAAACAGTTCTGCAACTAAGATATGCCAGTTTAAATCATACAGTATGAATCCACACAATAAGCAAAGTGCAAAGACAATAAGCAAGGTGGTTCAGTAGGCCTATTGTGTAGACTAATTATAGGCTACTGTTGAAGTAGGGTCTAATTTTTTTTTTTTAGATAGGGTTAGTTAAGTGGTCCTGAAACTGAAAAGGTTTGAGAAACACTGTCATAGGCCAAAGTATTAATGTTTTACTCCTCACCGCTAGATGGCTTATATGCTTCAAACACCTCACATTCCCCAAACAGACTCTCCGCCTTAGCCATAGCTAACTTGCTAGCTTAACTTTCCATATTAGCTTACTTGCTAGCAAACTTTGCATCATCAGTCTAACTAGTTAAATAGTTGACATTACATGATGAACATTTTCGTATGGACATTCTGGGGGATGTTAATTTGTATGAGAGAAGCTTGATAGTTAAGTGGTCCTGAAACTGAAAAGGTTTGAGAAACACTGTCATAGGCCAAAGTATTAATGTTTTACTCCGCTAGATAGATGGCGATATGCTTCAAACACCTCACATTCCCCAAACAGACTCTCCGTCTTAGCCATAGCTAACTTGCTAGCTTAACTTTCCATATTAGCTTACTTGCTAGCAAACTTTGCATCATCAGTCTAACTAGTTAAATAGTTGACATTACATGATGAACATTTTCGTATGGACATTCTGGGGATGTTAATTTGTATGAGAGAAGCTTCAACTTCTGGGTATGTAGCATTGTGGCATAAAGCTTAGGTAGTTAGCTTGCTAACTCTGGCAGAAATCTCCAGTGTTCTTGTTCCATGTAGTTTTAGTGTTGCAGCCACAGGGTTGCAGCAACAGCACGTAGACTAGCCTACAGGAAAGCCTAGCGTATGAACTCATTCGAATATTTTGAAAACGTAACAGCTAGATATTCCGTCTTCTCATTTTGTAGACGAAAATGAAGAGAGATTTTATCTTAGTTTTTATTTCATGCAAAACATTTTAGTCTAGTCTTTTTTCGTCAACAATAATGCATCTTAAGATAGTCTTAGTCAGTGTTTCAGGACATTACTGCCGCCTCGCCATCGCCTCGCCTTAGTCATGAAAAAAAAAGGTTGTTGACGAACATATTTCCTCTCGTCTCATCTGACGAAATTAACACTAGAGACAACAGGTAGCCCGCACCCGTACGCTTAGCAGTCTGTAGCATGCTAACAGGAGCCCCGTACTAGGTACAGAGTCCCCAACACATTTGCTCTTGCTTGATCTTACTCTCTACTTGCTTTTCCTCACTTACTTTTTCCCCCTTTGTTGTTTACCTTTTGCGGGTTTCTTTGCAAATAGTAACAGAATAGTTCAGCTTAGTGTGGTAAGCTGTGAAACACAGTCCTGCGTGCCAGGGGACACAACAGGACTCATCTACTCATTCAACACATCTTGGTCTCGCTGCACAGCCCCCTGCGAGCACAGACCCTACACCTCCTTGCTGGTCTCCCCTTCTTGCTGGTGGGTATCAGGTGCTCGAGTTTGTGTCTGCTTAGCTCTCCGTCTAGCCTGCTCTCGGGGTCAGTGTTATATGGTGCTCTCGGAGTACGTCGGCCTTCCTCCGACTTCACTACCCTGCAATTGAACTCCAAGAGGGTTTTACACTCCCCTGGGTTTCTGGCTCGGTAGGGGACACAGGGGTTAAACAAACTTCTTAGGCTACAAACCTCTTGGGCCAGTTCAGCGATCTTCGGATGAAGGGATAAAATGCAATATTTTGGTCCAACTTCTCCACCCCATTCATGGAGGAGTTGTACGCAACGATACACTCTGGCTTGAGCTGAGGCCCTGTTTAGACGACAATGATAATGATGCAACTGGTGATGTTTTTCTGCGCTTGACTCTGTCATTTAGATGCAAACGGAGGTTTTATTCCCCCGCAAACAGAGTTTTTAAAAACTCTGGGCTGATCGTTTTTTGGGGAAAACTCTGTTTGTTCGTTTGCGTCTTAAGAGATACAAACAGAGATTTATGTGACAAGGCAGAGATTTTCAGTCAGTTCAAAAGAGAAAGAGGAAGTGATTTGTTGCTGTTAATATTTTCGGGATTCTGATTGGCTAACATGGGCTTGAGCTTCTCGTTACACTGCCACATACAGGTTTGGCATGCTCTTGAAGGCATATACCCGGGTTAGTGTAAAGGAAAACTTCTGAAAACTGACAGGTGTGCACGATGTTATTTTTGAAAATGGAGAGGGTGAAATGTCCATTTACGAAAATAGCCTGCCACGTGTAAACGTAGCCTGAGTATCCTTGTCTTTGTGTCCCCTCTGCCACATGTCGACCCTCTGCATCCTATCTTGGTGGCAGGTAGTCACCATCTTCACCAACCGTTTGTCCTGCCATGCTACCACCCACCCTCACCCACCCTTTTTCCCCCACCCCCAAGTCAGTCTTTGGCATCTCGCTGATGATCTGTGGTTCCCCCCTATTTTTCCTGTGTTCCACAGACGTTGGTTTGTGCTCCCAAACGTAAACGTTCACACAGTGCTACAGAATATAAGAGAACACTATCTCTGGCAGAGTACCAACTTTCCTGACATAAGGACGCATATTGAAGCAGTACCCTGTGGTAGAGTCACACAGAATGTAGGATTTGATTCCATATTCCACAGGCTTTTGTGGGTTGTACACCCTGACAGATAGGTGCCCCGCCACTGCATCATATCCTCATCAATGAAATGTTTTGCCCTGGTTGATACATCTCCTTGAACTTTTCCACAATGTAATCTAACACTGGGTGGACTTTGTACATTTTGTCAGTCGTATCCTGTAATGAAGGAGCCTCCATATAATCTGAAATCTGTTCCTTGGCATAGTCTTGCTGAAATGGGGTGTGGCATCTACCTCATCAACACTCCAGTACAGTTCAAGGTTTGGCTGTACTCAGGAAAACTGAGTCCAAAGAAAGTTTTCAGTTCTGGGACTGACACTAGTTTCCATGCATTACCTCTGCTATATGGCAGATTGTCAGGTGCGTGCTTGAAAATACTGACTTGCATACAGGTTGGTCTGAACCACAATATGTTGGAGCAGTTTGTCAGTCAGGAAGAGCTCCAGGAAGTCAGCTGACAGGTCGCTATCCAGCTCCGCAGCAGCCTTCCGGGGTCCAGGGGTTGCAGTGAAGGGGAAACGGTTTGGTTGCCAGCCGGCTTGATGCCAGTCATCCCCGCGACCTCTGCTTGATGCACGACCTGCAAATTATAGAAATATATACAATTACCATAAAAAATGTATTATTTTTATTGCTGCGGTGTGATGTGAAGAATCTTCCTTCTTCGCTCTGCCAACAAGAGTGGGAGCTCTGCTAGATGCATGATCTGTAAAATTCCTTCACATTAGTAGGCTTCTGGCAACATACATGTATATTACAGTATATGAACTAGTGGGACTAAATGGCGTTCATGTGACATGGACTGAAGGAGGAGAGAAGGGGAAAAGTTAGCTCTTACCTCTGTCATGTCTTTCTGGAGCCGCGTCTGGGGATGACGCTCTGCTGTTTCCGGTTGATCCAGACAGCAAGTACTCATCTGAAGAATCCGGGTCAGGTTAGCTGAATTCATTATCTGATTCAGAGTTGTCTGCTGAGCTGAGCTCTTTCAGGCCTTCGAAGAACTATCTCTGAATATGCCATTACACATTTAGCTAGTGCAAAAGTGATGGGAGCTTGCAGATAAACATCTGCACTGCCATCAGCAAAATGTCATATTGTTTAAGGACAGTTAACAGGGCAAATTTCGACCAATAGCGATGTAAAGCAGATGTATCGGTGCATCCCTACTAAAGAGGACACATTAAGAAGACAATACATTGGCCTATGGTCATGATGTTCACTCTTTTGGAACAAAAATACTCTCATCCATTGGTGAGCCAAGATCCACTTGTCTAATGTACCTGCTAAGTCCCTTCTTTCAATTTTCAAACTTCTAGTTTTCTCTTTTCGCTATATCTCCATT
Source organism: Alosa alosa (assembly GCF_017589495.1). Taxonomy (NCBI): domain Eukaryota; kingdom Metazoa; phylum Chordata; class Actinopteri; order Clupeiformes; family Clupeidae; genus Alosa; species Alosa alosa. The sequence continues at coordinate 25,221,344 of NC_063194.1, forward strand.
TCTAGAAAAACAAAACAGGGATTTTGATGAAAACTAGCCACTGTTTTGCTTGGGGTTTCTCAGGAACAGAGGCATGTAGAAATAAACAGTTTGTACCCACTGAGAGCTTAAAGTCTCGCCTTTCAAACGAGTCATAGTATGTGTCCATAGCTATAACATAGAATACGCTGTGGCTCTACAAAAATCATCAACAATGATCTAGATTGCTGGCACTCTGAGCCTAAGCTTCCGAAAACAGCGCGGCATTCAAAGTGTTAAAGAACGCTGACTTAACAAGTTGATCCTTGTAGAATGCAACCTTAACTTGGGTCTTCTTTGGTCAGAGTGGTTCTGCCCTTCTTAACTTGGGCCTTCTTTGGTCAGAGTGGTTCTGCCCTCCTCTGCGCTGCCAGTCTACCCTACACCTCTGCTTGCACTGTGCCAAGACCTTCTCTCTATTTATCATTTGCTTGTTTCCACTTCAGGAACCTACTTCAGCAATCTACTGTGCAAGTCTGGCTTCAGAAAGTAAAATGCTATCATATCATATTGGTTCTACCTGTTCCCTTAACACAGGTGATTTAGCCAGTTAGCTGATCTACCTGGCTGAGGAGTTGTGATTTTTATTCCTCTGTCTAATTTCCTGAATCAACCTTGCTAATATCATTGTCTTGTTGGCAGGGAATTGGCCTTGTGATGCAGTGAAAGCCAAATTATTGTGTTGAGGTTGTGCGAGAAAACAAACTACCTTGGTAGCATTCTTCTGATGTGTATATCTCTCAATTGAGGCTTGTTATGCCACATAAGTAATTCGATTTCTTGTGTAAAACAAATGTCCTCAAAGTCACTGTGGTTTACTCTGTTGTAATAAAATTCTTGGGATTGGGCTTAATCTAAACAAGGTATATTTGTCTTTCAATTTGATGGAAAAATGCAAAGACAAAAGAATAAAGGCAGAGCGGAGAATAAAGAGTTGGATCCAGTGACACATTTTGTTTCTAAGGGACGATGTTTGGACTAGCCCACAAGGGACCTCCTGTTGGGCAAAATTCTGCTGCTTCTTTTTTCTACACGTGTTTGCTCAGATGTTTTTGAACAATCAGGGATTGTTATATCAGATAATATCAGATTTTTTCTTCTAATTTTTAATGCTATGGTTGAGTCTTCAGATTCCATGAACAAACACAATTATATAATTGCAAAACTATATAGATGTGGACCTTCTGCTTCTTAAACCACATCTTGGTATTTGAAATCTAAGATACCCATGCAGGCCACACACAATACTGATCATAAATAATAAATACAAAAGTGTTAATATTTATTTTGACATATTGAAAAAAGATGTTAAATTGTATACTAGACAATTGTGTGCCAGACCTGCACTTTGGAAAACTGGCCATGGGAGGGCAGCAGAGTTTTATTTGTGTTCCATGGAGGGTATCACATAGAATTTGAGAGAGGGAGGAGGTGACCCCCCCCCTCCCATAATTTCAATGGCCCATGCTAGGCTAGATATTTCAGCCAAAAACATCACTTAATTGGCTGTCACTTTAAAAATAGTGTCCGACGTCCGACATATGCTCACTTCCGGCCACTTTTCATGAACAGGCTTAGGCCTAGGTGCCACATATCAGATGTGATATTGATGTTTGCCACAAATGATGTTGTCCATGTGGATTGGCTGATCTTCCTAGCTTGAAAACTGCCACATAGACAACATACTTTTTGTCTACCAGAATTGTGGCACTTAATTGGCTTATTTATCTATCTATCTATCTATCTATCTATCTATTTATCTTATTTGTGAAACTGGCCGGTAGTAAGAGAATACACTTTTGCTATATTACACTCACTCATTCACCCACTCAGTCTACAGAGCTGTAACAAGGCTTTTGAAATTGAGTGGCATGGGAGGGACTTTTGAAATTAGAAACACAAATATATTTAATACTTCCAACTATCTGCAATATGGTAGAATAATATGAATAAAAATAATATTAACCATTAGCAATCAACAGCCATTTGATTTGACCATTCGAGCAGGAAGACTTGCAAAACTTAACTCCTTTAATTGGTAAATGCTTATTGCTTAGGTTGTTAAATTGGTTGATGCCCTTTTAGGATTATGGATTTAGTATCATGCGGGGAGGCATAGGTCCCTCCAAGCAGCCCTTTTTTGCTATGACCCTGATCTGCCTATTACTCATTACATCTTCCGCATCTACATTCACATTCATTTAACTTTTGTCCAAAGCGACCCACATCGACCAGTGTGAATACGAGGCATTTGTGTAACAATAAATGCCACCTGGCAAAGAGTACAACCAGCGGATGACAGCTGAGAGTGGAGTTGAGCGAAGGGATGCAGACAAGACGGATGATGGAGATGGAGAGGAAGTGCAAGTTCAGTGTGCTAGTGAAGTTGTGTTAGGAGAGGATTCTCTAGATCAAGCGTGACTGTTAAAAAAGAACTGTTATAGGTGCCAGCCATAGAAGAAATTCTTAATATGGTGACAGAAAAGTGAAACTGTCTGCCTCAGTCTAGCATTATTGTATGAAGCATCTGTAGAGTCTCTAAGATAAGAGTCAATAGTGGTGCTATCTGGCAGTCCTATAGCTGTACTCTCCACCTGTGCGGTCAACCAGATTTCTGACCATGTGATTCCATCTAACTGTTCAACTTGAACCAATAAACTCACTGGTTTGTGCAGTTATTGATCACTCCTGGCAAGTTGAGAAAAGTCCTAGTTACACACACACACACACACACACACACACACACACACACACACACACACACACACACACACACACACACACACACACACACACACAGACAGGAAGAGAGAGACACACAGACGTGTGCACACAACCAAAAGCTACACTCATCTAAACACAAATGTGCTCTCTCACTATCTCACTCTCATACACACACACACACACACACACACAAATTTCAAACACAATCTCAAACACATCCACACAGGCCCTATAGAGTGTTGCAGCACTCCAGTGTGCATCTCCCCTCTTATTATGCAACAGTGCAGAGTCATGGCAGTGCAGGCCCGAGACGAGCGCCCAGTCCTCTCCTCTCCTCTCCGATCCGTCTCTGCTAGCGCAGCACCTGGCTCGTAAGCCGCTAATTCTTCTGCCAGATGGCACCTCTCACTGAACACCTGGTTCATCATTGGGATTCCTCCACCCTGCTCCAGTTCGATCTGCTTCCGTGGTATCAAATGATTGTAATAATAATTCTCCATCCTCCTCCAGCTATTATGTCACATCACTAGAACAAACAGTTATTCCTGCACATTTTTGCCGGTGGCTTGGTGCCAGTTTGCCTGGTGACAGTCGCCCTGCATGGTCTCGCCATGGCTTCTCTCACACACAGAGTGTCTTTGACACCGTCAAGGAGACCTCTGTTGCAAGTTTTTTTTCTCACCTATATCGAGTATTAAATCAATGCATTTAGTCTTATTATTAGTTACACTTATATTTCCATCCTCATCCGAGGCAGTCTCACACGGAGTAGCTAAATGCGCCCAGATCTGTGGCACTTGCTGACCCTCTCAGTGAGCTCTACTGCCGTGGCCAGTGCATTTAATGGCCTCGGTGGCCAGTGCATTTAATGCAGTTTCCTGTCAGTTATCTGAATTGTTCATGGTTGACATGAAACAAGAATAGACTGTGATGTCACACCTCTACACTACATATAAACAGTTGGGATTTGAGCATAGAGAGGGTCAGGAATCTTCCCAAAAAGGAATGTGTACAAAGGCCTTTATGAAAACATGTCGGATACAAATTACAGCGCAAGACTGATTCTCTACTACTCTAAATGGAACAACCATTGGTGGACATCCATCTAAATATTATTCACATTGACCACAACAAGTCTTTGGTAACTGCTGTCACAGAAATCAAAGCTGATGACACGTTGCACCTCCAAGGACTTCAAAATTCAAATTCATTTTGAGTTAAAGCTCCCCATTTCAGAATCTAAATACAATTTGAAAAGTTTATATTTGAGGGAACTCAAACAATTTAGATCAAATTAATTGCTGAGATGACAGAGAATCCCGTGCATGTAGGGTGGTGGCCAATCGCAGCCTTGGACATTTTGCAGAGCCGAATAGCAATTTTGTTTCTTTGTTTATTCTCTGTGTGTATGCAGCTGAGCGCATCCAGTAATATAAGATAGGTGGTGTTGCTGAATTGAATGGTAATTACAGCCCAGACAAATTGGAAGGAAGAAACCAAACTTACTTTCTATTATGAGATAGTATTATTCTTGGTTAATAATCCTTTTATGCATGATTGAATTTTGATAGGCTGTCTGCATGATAATTGTGCTTAATAAAGCATTACGTATGAAGGCTTGTTAGGCTTTTTGCGATGGGCTCTATCAATAGTACTTATTTGGTCCCAAACATGATGGAAATATAGGCCACATTATGGTCTTTGCAAATGTGGACACACATAAATATGGAATTTGTTAATTTGAAGGCATTAGATGCGTTAACAATTCCCAGAATAAAAAAGTTTTCTCTGTCCAGTTTCAACTAACTTAGGTTGGCCTGTGGGGAAAATGGTATACCAGACAATAGTAAAATAAATGGCAAAAATGTCACATTATTATACATTGCTAATGCTCATTCTTCTCAACAATTAGGAAAATCTTTCTACAAATTGTTATGTGTTGCATCAGACTTATTTTGGGCGTAATTCTAGACATATATGGAACTGTTTTTTATTCTCCAATTATTCACAAATTTCATGGTTAGGTTTTAAAGTTAATAGATTCCTACCCTTGAGACCATGGAGACTGGGGCACAGGAAGGGTGCATGTGGAGACTGAGATTCATTAATGCCAGGGATCAGATCTCAGCCTTTTGTTTAACCAGACTTCTGCAATGAGTTAATGGGCCAGCTCGCCGCCCGTAAAAAGCGAGGAGGAGTGTACATGCAAACGAGGTGTCAATAAACGAGTGCAGGACAAAGAGGTAAAACACACAGTGGCGGAGGCGCGGATAAAAGCGAACAGATGGGGACAGACGGCAGTAGAGCTCACTGAGAGGGTCAGCAAGTGCCACAGATCTGGGCGCATTTAGCTACTCCGTGTGAGACGGATGAGGATGGAAATATAAGTGTAACTAATAATAAGACTAAATGCATTGATTTAATACTCGATCATTTTATCAGTAGAGCGCAAATCAGCATAACCTGCAACATTTCCCAACGTGTTTCGGCAGTGTTGTATTTAATTAGCCAGCACATGATGTTTTCCAAAGGGGAACCCACATCCAAGTCTACATTCAGCAATACATTTGCCGAGTTAAGATCACTTAAATTTTGCGTCGGCTACACGCGCACCACAGACTTTTGGACAGGTATATGAACGACCGCTCGGTGGCGCGCATGCCTCCACTTGCAAAGGGGAGTCAAATTGGTTCCACTAATGAGAGTTGGAGAAGTTAATTACCAGCCATGAGCTCTAAAGGAAAGCAATTGAAAAATGCTAAATTATTTTCTGTAGCAAAAATATTAAGATATTGCATATTTTGTACAGTAAGTCCAAAGTGTAGTTTATTTTGCTTTTATAAGGTTACAAAGCCTATACCCAGGAGGATAACGTAAATGGTGATCTTAATGAGACTATACGTTGACGTATGGGGAGACTAGGAACTTGTCTGCACACACACACACACACACACACACACACACACACATACACACATTAATGAGACCGAAAAACTTCTTTGAGCCATTGCAGTAGTGATTAATTGTTTCTGATCTGTGAAAATGAACGATGTCTAATTTACTTTACAAAGAGGAATAGAGGAAGAGAGAGAGAGAGACAGTGACGGGAGAAGAGGAAAAGGGAGAGAGACGTGACGCACATACAATTCATTAAGAGGATAGCTTGTTAATTAGTGCTAAGTTAACCTGATTTCTCTTAATTAAAACATCTTCTCTCGTTTACGATGTGGATATAAGTAGATCTCCTGGGCTTTGAATTTTCTACCCTAGCAGATGGTCAGGCTTCGGATAGCCTAATGGTTAACGCTCTCCCTCCAAAGAGATCCCCACAACGTGAGCAAGCGACCTAGGAGGAGATTAACACACAGCCAACTCCTTTAACAAAAAGATTTTAACCATTTCAATGCCAAGGAGGATACCCCTGCCGGATTAAAACTATCCAGACACATTATCTAATGATGATATCACACTGTTGCATCAAAGTGTGCTAGGTTAACATTGGGAGGACCGCTCAGCTGGTAGGCCTAATGTTCTCCCCCATTAGACAACATGGTATATAGCCTATATGATGATGTATAGGCTTATGTAACTGAAGTTTTCAAACAAATCACGACACACCACTTTTCAGCCTTGCAGGTAAGACACACATAGGTACACAGTGTCAGAGCTGAGGAAACGTACTACACCATAGTACCCAATTGGGTACCACTACACAGATTATAGTTACACAAAGGGTACACACACACACACACACACACACACACACACACACACACACACACCATCCTCTTATTAGCTTGTGAAAAAAGTTGGGTCTTTAAATTCCTCCTAACATCAGAGAGACACTTTTGGAATTAAATGGGGTTAGCTCAAAGATTTGGTTATTTTTCCTTTCCCGTTGTGTTCTATTACTAGATTGAAGTTGAATAATAAGCAATGAGTCAAACTGCATACCCTTCATCTGCGGAGCTGTAATTAACAGGGAAAAATGCAGGCGGTGAAAAAATGCAAATGATTCTGCACAAAGGCCTCTCACAAATTGGCGTCACCATTTCTCAAATTATATCATTACTATATTTTGAAAATGTTAATCTGTTGAGCGGATTTCCCGGGGGAGTTGAGTAAATTAGTTCTATTTCCGAACTGCCTCTCTGCGAAGGCACGGGAGCGACAAGCACCTCTGATTTGCTGATTACAATTAGACTCCCCAGTTTGGGCTCCTTCAAGCATTGATAATTTTCGGCATATTAAGCACGTTTTAGCAAAGGTGATAAGTCAGTTTTAATTGAAATGAAATTATTATTCTAATGGAAGTTTGGTTATTATTATTAGTAGGCAGCACTCATTTTAGATTCCTTTTTAATATATAAATGCGGTGAGTAAAAAGACTTTGAAGGGCATTACGGTGTCAGGATTGAATGAGGTAATTTGAAGGGAATTACTTTCCCTTCTATCAGAAATGAAGTGAATTAAAAGTCCAAATCAATCGCTTTCACTTCTCCATTCTACTTTGACAGCAGCACAATTACAGATAATTAGATGGGGGAAACTTTTAATTGTAGGGATTAAGAGGGAGAGAGAATTTTCAGGATCAGAGAGAGAAAAAATTTGGAAGCAGAGTTTCTCGCTAAAATCGAATCAAAGGATTTAGTTGCTTAAAACAGAAACACAACGCCTTCTTGCCTTTAATTGGAATTGCATCTCGTTCATCGTATCAAATCATTCACAACAATTAATTTAGATTTAATTCTATAATTATCATCAAATCGAATAATGTGCAACTTAATTTAGATAGTTAAAAATTAACGTGCGTGAAGTTAATTGAGTAATTAAACTCCTCAACTGCTGCCTATTAATTTGGCAGCCTAATTAAAAATGAATTTGATTTTGCGTAATGCTGTTAATGTGGGCATCAGTGTTCTATGGGTGCTTTGATTAGTTTGTTTGGTGGGTGTTACATTTGAACACCTGGTGGTAATAGGGTCAATGATGTCTACTTGGCTGCACATGCTCATTTCCCGACAGGGCTTTGAAATGTAGAGCCGAAAAGGTTCTTAGCAGCGCCAGGTGTAAGTTTTCAGTTGTGCGCTCTGTGGACACAGGTAGTATTCAGAGCCACCCTTGGCCCTTGTGCTTTGCTGTGAGTTCCACGGTAACAGCAAAAGGTAGCCAGATCAAACACATCACTTAAGTGAAAATCTCTGTTGTGAAGGTCAGAAATATGGGTTGCAATAAGTTACAATGCCATATAAGCTGACTATTGGACTAGTGTTTGTGTGTGTGTGTGTGTGTGTGTGTGCTGGGGGAAGGGGCGCTCCAGCTCTTGTGTGCTACTGTCCCAAGAGAGAAGAATTTAATGAAAGTGTGGACAGGACTGGCCAAATTGATTATAACAACCATTGGTCAAACATGCCCTGCCATGATAATTTCCTTCAGGCTCCTTAACGTCAAGTAGCCTATTGCAGCAAGCCTGCATTAAAGACAGAGCAGTCCAGTCACAAACTAGGCCTACAGTCCTTTAGTTTCATTTTATTAAACGTAATTTAAGATACACTTAACCTAGGATATGTCACCCTTGCTCATAGGGTTGAACCAATATCTCTGTTTAAGATGAGAGAAGCTCATGTCATCCAAGTGTATCCTACGATACGGATGGATAGAAAGGACTGGAGCCCATATGAAGATCTGTTTATGGAGATATTATGGCACCATTACATTCAGCTGCGTGCCTCTCTGTGTGACCAGGGTGATTTATTGTTTATAAATATATGTATTAGCTTATCCTATACCCCTCCTATCCCTATCGACCAACGCTTGTTAAATTGTAGATAAAACCCCAGAATTCAGACGAGAGGCAAACAAGACAGGCCTACAACGGCCCTGAATGCAAGGCTTGTTCGTCTTATTATCGGGTTAATTAAAGCTAGGATCTGACAATGTCACTCGGTTGTAGAAAAACGGATTTAAATGCAAGGTCTCCCGGGACCGCGTGTCAAGGGCTGCTTTTCATTGAGTTGCGATTGCGCTTGGAAAAAGGACCGCGCCCGGAACTGCCAAAGAGCAATTATTGAATTTTGATGTTCAAAAGGGGAGGATATGAATAAATGGAATTATTCATAACTTGTGTACAGCGTGATAAAAAAATAAAGTTTTAAACACAAAGAGATCAGGATTCATCTAAGTAAAGGCAGCTTTTGACTATGAGGGGGAGAGGGATGAAAAGCCACGATCCTGAGACATTTTAAAGAGTTCATTAAAATTTACACATTGAAATGCAGAAGGGCTGCAATTTGGACTGGGGGTCAAGAGACGAACGGATTATATACTTCCTCATAATAATATTAATTAAACAATTTGCATGCTAATAAGGTAACAATTATCGGGGCCTCTGTTGAAAGATTCGGGTTATTACAACACGCCAAACCGGGTGCCAAGGGTCAGGGTGTGAGTGGGGAGCGAAATTTCAGCTCAGATTAACATTATGACAGCTCCAGACACTGAATAAATAAAGTCGAATTAATTCCCTGTAATGAAGAGAGAGACTGAACATCTACTTACTGTGTGGGGATTGATTACCACCCAGTATTCATAAACACATTTGCCTCTTGCATAAATCTAACACTGCGTTTAGACATGTCCAGTGAAACCAGCTCTGATGGGGTTATATGTCATGTATGGAATGGCAAAGGAGACAAAGAAAAAGAGCAAAAGATTTATAAAGAAAATAAGTAGGCTAGTTTAAACTCATAACAGGCCAAGCTGCAAATCACAGGTCTGCTATGGATTTAGTTTTACACTTGCTGATGTATTCAAATGTTAACAATGCAATTTATGACACATGTCAGTTTTTGACATGTGTATGCAGCTAAGGACGCACATTCACAAATACACAAACTCTGCCATAATGACCCAGAAGTGTTTCATAATCTTAAAACACCGCATGGTTTGGTCAGATATGGACTGATAGTAGGCTATAGAAAAATTAAGGTAGTCTTCTACAGTCAATGTGCTGTTTTTTTTTTGTGATTTAAAAAAAAAATAATTGGCACAAACATTCTATGCATTCAATTTAAACAGAGTAATGCCTCGAATCCCATCGATAATAATAAAGTTGTGGGTATCCCCTCGAATTTGCATTGCATAGCCTATCAATGACACACAATAAACATATCCACAGTATAAAATGACCTGTACACAAATGTGCTTATACATTTAAGGGGCCCACTTAATTTTTGACAGTTTGAGATCCAGTTCAAATCCTATTAATTACATGCTAGGTATGACTGGGGATATAGTTTTCCAGTTGAATATTACGCCCTGTTTAATTAGTTGGGCATGTAATTAATGACTTCATCTAAACCTCCCGTTAATATCGACCCAAAATTGAGATCATATAGCCGTATTTCATTTACTAACTTCCTTGTTGATCTGGCCATATAGGCTGTTGTGCAGTAGCGGGATGTTTGTACATCTGAATTAAATTTGACAGGTTTGGGTGATGAATGTCCCTTTTCCGTATCAGGCTATTTGGTGCACGACGTTTGTGATCGCCGTGTATCAATACATCAGAGCAGCGTGTAGTGACAGCACTTTATCAACAAACCCCAACAAGAGCACTTCCCCTGTAACGCTCACCATTCCTTTCCATGTAAACATTTCCTTACAACCCGCGGAGGGTAAGTGGATTGTGTGCTGTTTTTAAGCACGACAGCGCAAAACAGGCTGAATAAAACGGCGCGGCATCCGTCAGATGCACAGCCGACGGCGCGAGGTGAAATGTTGGTGTCTGTTTAGCGTTTAACCAGGTATCAATCTGATCGCTCTCTCCGTGGCCCCCTGTGTAGATGTGATGTAGTTCTTATCAAAGCCCTCCTGTCTTGTTGTGACAGCCCTGATATTGTTTATTGAGGTGGATGTCAGGTTTAATTAGCAATCGATATGGAAAGCGTTTTCAGAGCGCGTCTCTGACGTCACATGCGATTAACGTTTCTCATTGGTCTCAAATTCCCAGAGCCGAGGCTAATTATTGGAAGGTTCGTGTTGATAAAGTAGAGCTCATCCTCCTCTCCACATCATGTCCCCTCCTCGCTGGCCACACTCGCTGCATGTTTTTTAAATTCACATCACCAGCCTCAAGACGTCGTTTCCTTTTGCCTGGGAGATGATGGACAGCAGGATACTGGATCCACCTCATGCCCAGTTCGGAGGCTCTCTCGGTGGGATGGTGAGCTTTCCGTACCATCTAAGCCACCACCATGTTTACGAATTAGCCGGTCATCAACTTCAATCTGCAGCGGTTCCTTTCTCAATAGACGGATTACTTAACGGTTCCTGCACGGCTTCAGTGGTTAATTCGAACCCTCTTTTGTCGTCTGGCTGCGGTATGAATGGAGATAACCAACAGTACAAACTGACAGGTAAGCAAACGGCAGAGACAAGGCTACTTGTACAAAGAGGTGCTTGCGATTAAGTATAGGCTACCATTTTATGCAGGAAAGCGTTTTTAAATGGCACTTTAAATGGTATTTCTATATTTCTGGTATAGCCTACTGCAGTCGATAGCATAGAAACAAGGCTCGGGAAACAAAGAAGCGATCATCTCCATTAAAAATGTTGTTACAGTAACAAGGCAGCGTTTCAGTTGCCAAAGGGCGCAGGGTGAGCTCTCAAACATGGACGTGCTTCCCAAAAAGATGCCACAAAGAAAATAATCACATTGTTCAATGTTACTGTATTATTAGTATTATTATTATTATTAGCATTATTATTATTAACATTGTTGTTGTTGTGTATTCAGTCAAGATATCAAATATTGTACTTGATACTATACTTGATACCATACATATGTTAAAACTCCTGGCAAAAAAGAAACTAACATGCATCAGCTTATTTTATGAGCATTGGAACATTTATGAAAGAGTTGTGATTTAGACATTCTAATTGTCTTTCTGGAGAAAAAAAAACATGCAGCTATATTTTGCTCTCTTACACTAGATTCGGGAGATCCAGACAAGGATAGCCCCGGTTGTAAAAGAAGACGAACTCGCACCAATTTCACTGGTTGGCAGCTGGAGGAATTAGAAAAGGCTTTTAATGAGAGTCACTACCCCGACGTGTTCATGAGGGAAGCACTGGCCCTGAGGTTGGACTTGATAGAATCGAGGGTGCAGGTAAATATTCTAAACTTTGAACTTCATGCCTTGTCCATTTTCCATGTTGTGTTTTTAAGTCGCTGCTAAAGTTACATTGCTCATGTAGAAATCATCACGTGGACGTGCAACTGTAACTATTTAACAATGCTGTAAATAGCAAAGTGTAAATCATCAGAAGTATGACCCCCCCTTTGATGTTAGTCTCGGGTGCCGAACGGTGTGTAGCCTAATCAGGTGTATTGCAATCCTTTTAGTTGCACAATACAGTTATATTTATTCACGGTGAAATTATTAGCGTTAAGAAATATGTCATTCTGTTTTAACTTCACTAAATTGACCTGACTTGGACTCCAAGCCTTTATAGTCCCTTTGAGATCGGTATAGTGTGTGTGCATACCAAAAATGCATGAAATGGTAAACGTCAGAGAGAAATATGGGGAGACCGAAATGAAATATAGCATTTATTTTTTTATATATATATAAATAATATATATATATATATATATAAAATATATATATATATATATTAGAGCACTATTCTTTTTAAACGCAATTATTGAATGGACATAGAGAAATCTCACATGTGCATAGCAATAGGGCCTTATCGGGGCCTACCTACCAGGTTTCTCATCCAGGAACAAATGGCAAAGGTCTAAACACGAATCGCAGCAAAAAACATGGCATCCATCCCAAAACAGTACAAACACAAAAGGAGTAGTTTAATATATATGTTTTCCTTTTTTACTTACTTTTTGTTAGTTACAGTAACACTATGCAGGCTACAAATAAATTACAAATAGGCCTATGTTGCCTCTGGAATCGATTTTTAGCGAGTCAACATTTTCATGATGAAATAAATTTATAGTAGCCTAACGGCCTATTTTATATTTATTGGTGACAGATTACTTTTACAATAATATACGATTAGGTTTTTAAATACCACCTTCCATGTGTTATCATCTGGTGACATTATTTTGTGATGCCATAGGCCACTATTTAAATATAAACTAATAGGCTATAGGCTACACACCTTAGCATAAGCAAATGCTATTTAAATGTTTATGGCTAATATGCTAATATTATTGATATATTTACACTATACATATTGAGACTGCGGTGAAATCAATTAATTCACATAACAATGTAACAATGTGGAAATGAAAAACACCGGAATTTTGGTTTACATGTTTTTATTGTTTATCTGTCATCTGTATGATTTATTTTCAAGCAATTTATTTGGCTTCTCAAACAAGTCAATTGCAACATTCAGAATTAAATTTCAAAGAGAATGAGGACACATGATTGTGGACACATTCACAACATTTTTGTCTTGGACATCGTCACAGAACGCTGTGGAGATTATCTGCATATACCTGCTAGAAAAAAATGAAATGGAAATGAATATTGCTTTTCTTCGGTGTGTAGGTATGGTTCCAAAACCGCAGAGCTAAATGGAGGAAAAAGGAAAATACGAAAAAGGGTCCGGGGCGACCTGCTCACAACTCCCACCCAACCACATGCAGTGGCGAGCCCATGGATCCGGAGGAGATCGCCCGGAGAGAGCTGGAGCGCATGGAAAAGAAGAAGCGGAAGCAGGAGAAAAGACTTCTGAGGTCACAAAACAAACTCTTGGCAGGGGAATTATATCACACTCCAGGATCTGACAGTGACAGTGGTGTGTCACACGTAACGGACAGCGAGCAAAGCTGTTTACTTAGTGAGCTGGGCCGAAACCAAACGCAACCAAGCTGCGACCAAACCCAACACAAACTCCAGAACCAAAGAAACCCAAACCAAGACGCGAGTGGATCTGAGCTGGACTCGTCCGACAGCAGTCAGCAGTCAAACTTGGGTTCCAACAGCAGGGCCTCCACCATCCAGAAACTTAACCCTTTCAGTGTGGAGAGCCTCCTGTCTGACTCAAGGCCAAGGCGTAAACCCACTGTGGATTTCCCAGCTTTACCATCCCCTAGACCTTTGATAGGGAAGGGACATTTCTTACTCTACCCCATCACACAACCACTCGGTTTCATTGTTCCACAAACATCTCTGAAGCCATCAGCATCATGCCCTGACTCTGATAACGCCATTCAAAGAGCGTCACAGAGTGAAAGCTTAACAGCAAATTTGGGACATAAGAACAGCATTGACTCCGACCATGGGAACACCAACGCGACATCAATCAAAGGACAAGTTAATCACTCTGTTAGAAATACAAGTTCGCCCAACGGTCCAACCCACATTCCCTTTAACAACAATCAGTCTGCAGGAGGTTGCAATGAAAGATGCCTTCAAGAGAAGGAACCAGACAATGTCGGTCCCGTATCTCCACCTCGAGACAAGTCTTTAGCAGACTATTCAGACACAGCTGAGCCGACGTCTACCAACCATTCCTCGGACACAAACAAAGACTCAGTTGATGTAGACATGGGATAATATAGGGTTCTTAGTCGCCGCTAGATAGGGGTGATAAAGTAAAAACCTTCAAAAGCGTAACCGAAGAAAAAAAAGACATATCAAAAACATTTCATTTTTTTGCTGACATGTTTAAGCTCTGATTATGGGGGACTATCTGTGTGAATATTTTGTGTACATGTGTGATGGGCTATCAAATGTTTATTGGAAAAATTAGAAGCAGACCCCTTGTGTAACAAACTGTAAAAAGAACAAGACAACAGAAATCCTCAGACGTTGTATAAAGTATTGAAATATTTATATATGTAAGTTTTTCATAAATAAATCAATTGTATACAATAAACCTAAAGCGTGTGCGACCCTAAATAGCCTTTATGCTGTGGGTATAGGTAGCTCTTTCTCTTAAAACCTGATGTTGTATTTCTGTGTATTGCTTTAACAAATTTATTCATCTATAAGCCCCGCTGAAATGAGGTTACGAGCCGGAGGCGAAAAGACCCGTTCGACTCCTGCAGAGTTTTGATATGAAAGTAATTATTTTCCCGGTGGCTACTGCAGGGATTCAGTTTATTTTAGCCCAAAGGGTTATAATACATTACCGATTTCTAGTGATATGAAATCACATAAACTTCCAAGAATAATAGAATTAGCATGAAAGGCTGGGGTGTCAAATTGAAATAGGAAAATAATAGTCTAGGCAGCTGGGAGTGTGTTTGTGCATATTGGATAGGAGATGGGAATTCGTGGGGCGGAATTTTCATGAGCTTTTCACTTTGTCAGGGCCCTTGTAGCCGGCTATATTAAGATAGATGTTCGATGATATCCCTCATTGTTCTGTCGCTTATATTGATGTTCCTGTGTTATCAGCCTATTGATCATGCGTCGCCCGTAATAGGACGGGCGAACCAAACGTGCCTATTTACAATAGCAGAACACATTTGTTCTAATAGGGTTGGCGGTCCCCGGGGAGGCTGAGGGGGCTCCAAGACATCTGCGCCTTGACAATATTAGAAATGTTGACCAGATCTAAATTCGAGGTAAGAATAAAAGAATAGCCTACATCCATGGCTCAAGCTGTAAACTTTGAGGGATATATCCATAACAAGGCCTCCAATAACACATCTAAAATTCAAATATCAAAGGCATTTATTCTGCCCATCCTGGTCTGTTTATAGCCTTGTTAAATATCCTCGAGCCCTCCCACTCTCATCGGGTCTTGATTTGCAAATAAATTGAAAATAATCAGAGGGACAGCTTTACGTTTGAGCTGTCGCAAATGAATTTCTGAGCCCGTGTCCCTTTCAAAATATTTACATAATTTTCAACCAGCGACCGCTGTTTGCTTAGAATGACTAAAGACTTTAAAATGGATAGTTCCTATGAAGCAGGGCATAAGCAAAACACATCAAAATATAGGAGCTGCAAAAATAGCAAATAATAACCAACGAGCCCACAAAGGCTATACTAGAATCCAGAGACAGGAAATCAATAAACTAATAAAGCAATTATTTAATGGACAAAGAGCATTATACATTGCCCGGAGGGAATCCCCTGTCCAACCAAAAACAATAACGTTAATAATGTATTCTCCACGTGTGCTCCACGTTATTAACAAAACCTCTGTAGCATAGCACAAAGGTATCGTTTCTTCTTATTCTCTTTCAGTCAGCTGCGAGATATATGCTTCATTTCGGTCAATGAATTGCCTTTTAGATTAGACCCATGAAAAAAAAGCAAGTGTTTGGAAATTGTGAGTTGTCTGGAGGTGTCCTTCAATTTGCTGCTGTTTTTTTTTTCCCTCATTTTTGGAGCGCGTTGGTGGGGGCTGTTCATGTATAATTCATTTGCAGTCTGAATAGGAGTATCGCTGGCTGCACACTGGTGGCCTTAAGGTGAAATTAGCGATTTGCTTAAGTAGTTAAGCTTTTGCCTGAAAGCAGCACGCTGTATGATTCAAGACAAACTATCAATCGATATGGCCCAGGCAGCCTCCAGGAGATGTGTCCTCCATGAATCATACTTTATGAATTCAATTTCTACCCGGAGAAATTTTCAATTTGAACGCCGGATCATTATGGGAGAGTGTAAATTGTTTTTGCTCTATTATGCATCGGACGCCATCATTTTTCTTTCTAATTACGGAGGTGTCAGGTCGGGCTGTCATGCAGGCGCTGATTTTCAATTTAACTGATCATCATGCATTCATTTTCCCATTTGATAAATCTGCTATCTCGACGCCGCGCCATGCCTGGAATGTTAAAAGAGAGAACAGCAAAGTAATAGGCGTGTGTATGCTGCAATAAGTGCAGATCAGGCAGCTAATTTAGCACCTCCCGATATTCCATCTCCATTTCTCATTTCCAAGTCTCAGAGGGGAGAATAGCTGCCCAAAGGCAGCCAGCTGAAATTCAACACCACAGTAAAACGACTCTGAAAACGCTTGTTTTCCACAACACATTTCCAAATTAGGATATCAAGCTTAATTAATGCTAATTGAGTTCCTCAATACGTGTTATTTTTATTTAATAGAAACAAATTTGTGCAATTAATTATGAAGGTGATTTTCAAGAGCCTCATTTGCTAGACCCAGACTCCCCCCGCCCCTCCCTCTGTAGCTTTGTAGATTAATTTCCTTTGTCAATTTGTATTTTCCCAAACTCAGGGGTGAGCCCATTCCTAGAGGAGGACGGACAAGCCATTAGGCCTAGTCCAATTATGACCATACCTTCTTTTTGTATTTCATATTTTGGGCTGAGGAACAAAACAGATTGAATTGAGACTATTGCTAGGAGGACACATGCCTGGCCTATGTCGCCAGGCCCATCACTAAAACAGATGTAGGATTTAGTGATTGGGATGTTGCTGCTATTTCTGAGAATAGCAAAAATGAAACAACATCAATGGTCTACTTCAGTTTACGCGAGCCAAACTATAATTGAAGGAGGCAAATAGCCACTCTGATTGTGATTAACAGGGGAGAGAAATGGGTTATAGTGACCTTAGATAATTAATTGGTTTTCTAGGCTGAAAAAGTTCTTTAATATAGCCTAGCGTTCTTATGCTCATTCTCTCGAGATTCAACAATCCCAAATGCTTAATAACAGACGGCTAGGTTTTTTGGGGGTAGATTTCTGGGGTTCTATAAAGTGTTATGTAGACCAATAGATGTTACTTCTAAATCTATCTGGGACATTTGACAATCAATGTAGGTCTTCCGTCATTTGTTTAGAGATATGGTTCCAGGAATAAACAGCATGCGTAAAAGCAGCACCACAAGTTGTCTAACCAGTTCCGATGTGATACGGTTTAACAAGATTAACAGTGCAATGAGATATTCTCGTCGTAATCACAAGGGGAGATCTATTTTAAATTTAACTATATTCAATTTTTATTGATACAAAAAATGACAAACCACAACACGTGATCCAGAAAAAATCAATTTTGAAATCGACCGTAAAAACAATGCAAGTGCCAATTCTATCCCAGGGTTGGGCGACAAAGATAAGAACGCCATTGTCCCCTGAATTAATAAGCCTATAATGTGAAATAATCCTAAAAACGCATGGAAGGCTAGCGACAGGACAGAAGCCAAATGTCAAGTACCGTTTTAAGCGATTGTGAGAAAGATCCAAGTGGCTCTGCTCCTTTTTTGGCTTTCAGTAGGAATGCCTTGTAACAGTGAAGTCTAATCACTCAGCACTACTCATTCCTATTTAAGTATGGATGCATAGCACGACTACTTAGAGCACTTACCTCCAGCCAGACAATAGCTGTAACACCTTACTTGATGTTACATTAATGATCACATGCACAATTACAAATGCTAAACACAACACATTAGACACCAGTGTGCAAATTGGAAATGTGTATGCTGCTAACATAGTCTGATGTGCCTTACATTGTATTGGTGCAAGATGCATTTGGCTAAGACAGTCCCTCCATTGCAGTTGATCTGTAGTGAAAAAGGGGATGTGCCATTCTTCTCTATTACTCACTTAAGCTCCCGCACAAGGCCTATATCCATGCTGTGCGCCCACATACCCAAGTAGGCAATAACAGAGTGCTTAGATCCTCCTCTGACTGGAGCAAATTGAAAATTTCTTTCAGCTAATGTTGACAGATTATGAGTAAATCTACCCAAACTGCTGGGGTCTGTTGTTTAAAGTCTTCTGAGTATATTCAATAACATTTAATTATCTCATCATCTTATCTGTCGCCTGTCCGCTTTATCTGAAAAATCATACCACAGTAGACTATAGGAGACTGATTTACCAAGCAGTTATACTGGATGAATCTCACACCACCTAAAAAGTGGACTCATAATAAGGTTGTCATATGGCCAACATGCCAATAAACACCCAGAATGACAAGAATTGATTTCTTAGACCAAAGCGTTGTATAATGTGAGCTACCCAATGCATGACCCATGAATAAAAGGCTCCCATATAAAGAAAGCCATTAGATCGGGTTTTGATTTTGAAGTATTTGACTTTACATGTTGCTGACCTGGGATATAATCTGCATCATAAACATGACCTCAATATTAACACCATCTCCCATGGTCATGGTGGTTATTAAATACCCAACCGCCTGTGACTGCTGGCTTGCCCATCTCCACTAATTATCACCTCATGAAAAGTGTTTCATTATGCATTTTCATCACATAAACCCAGGAATTCGGGCCAAAGGATTAATATAACCAGCCTTTGTTGGTTATCTCTTGACAAACTAATAATATGGCCAAATTCAAAGCCACGACCAGCATAAGATGTGAATTTAAACAGCCTTGTTGCAATGCTGCACACACCGCAATCGGGACAATTGAGATAAATACATAATTAACACACAGTTTTGCTTTAGCCCTGTTAGAGTTTCATAGCAACCGTCGCTGAACTTTGGAAGACATCAGTTTGATAGTCAAGATGGATGGAGACGCACAGTGAAAGTTCTATGTTTTTTGTATATACTCAGTTGTATAAACACGTCTAATGCATTAAGTATTTATTTCATATACTTAACCATAACAATAATAGTTCAAAGACTGAGATCATAGTATAGGGTATCATTCCTATAAACGGTGTACTTCAATTTTCAAATGGAAAATCACACCTCTGACTACCACACAGCAAGCTGAACAGTAAAGGTGTAAACGTGCACTATTTGCGATGGCAAAATATTTTCACCCAGTAAGTGATTGATTTCATAAGGACAACTGACCTACTGGTAAATTCATATTTTCAGGGATGCTGTTGTAGGTACTTGCATATAGCCTATTATTGCCAGCTTTAGACTTTTGATGACAAAATACCCACAGCTGGTTATGTGCCCATATCTGCACTCAGACCCTTTGATATTGCCTATAAAGGAGGGTTCTCAAGGGAAACTGTCACCTGGAACTTCAAAAGGTACATTGCAGTCAGGAAATGCATCTGCCTTGGTCTAACTGATTCCGTCACCTGTAAATATGAATGTGGAGAGCTGTACATTTCACACAGTGAGAACCATGATGTCACTCCACAAAGAAGAGCACGCCCAGCAATGATCCTTCGTGCCCTGACTGTACACGATATCATATCTCGGTCTCTTTTGAGAGACGTCATCAATTCCACCATCAACTACCTCAGTGTAAACCCAGAGTAAAACAACATTGACCCACCCCAACTCAGCAGCCCACCCCAACTCAGCAGCGCATACAAATAAAAGGCTACATTGGTGGCCACTTGTAAAATAACATGGAGCAATCCCCAACAAGCCTCCTGGGCTGCTCGCGAAGCCCGCACGCTTCTCACCTGTGTCGCTGTGCCGCGCCGCGCCTTGCCACACCGCGTGCCGCGTCACGTGCCTGCCGACTAAAGCGCTCGGTGGCGGCGGCGGCGGCTCTGGGAAACCCTGTGTAAACAGGCTCCCTGCTCCTCTGTCTTCCCAGGGAGTCGTGTGGCCCGGAGGTTAATGAGGCGTGAAGTGTGAAAACTTCCTGAGATGGGATGAGTTAAACACTGTTTCCAGATGTTAAGGCAACACTGTCCAAATCTATTTGTGGCTGTCGGGGCTCCTTATATGCTTCAGATGACTCCAGTTTATTCCGAAGATGAATCGGGAGGACTCCTTCACCCCTTGATCACTGGCATTGTTTGCTGCACTTGGCACAAGAGGGATGGACGTCCACTTTCCTTCTCTTTTCCCCTGGCTTTCCGATCGCTGGCTAGGTGCTAAATTGAATTAGATGAGGTCTGCGCTAGTTCAGATCACAAACTAGAGGCTGCATTCAGGTTAATTTGTGTGGTCACAAGAAAACAAACTTGTATCTGTTCCTTCTCTCCTTCATTTTTCGTAAGACAACTGAAGCAGTAATCAAGCCTATGCCACAGTATAGTGCAGTGCATTTATAAAGCAGATAATGAAAGTGAGTGAGACAGAATAGGAGCCGCTTCTGACAGGCACACCTAATAACTTTGGTAGTACTACACAATCTATTGCTATGATGCTTGGACATTTTTGATTATTGTTCCTTTTGTATAGTCAGATCTTTATATGTTCCTTGACCTCCGAGTGACTTGACCTTACATGATACAACATTGATAGAAAATGTATTCTGGTTCTGGTTGTTAAATACTATGAAGTATGATATATGAAATATGAAATATGAAGGTTTGATCATGATATGCGTACATTAGTTTGCCACAGTGTCATTTTGAGCATACTGGCCTTGCAAATATCTTTAGATTTATAGAGGTCATGAATATAGGGTGATGCCACAGGTTAAGCTTTGTCACGGAACTTATTAAGGAAAACTGTTTTCATTGGTTTGGGTCAAGCCCAAAGCACAGCAGGACGTTAAGAGGATCGCCATAGGGTGTAGTTAACCCAAAGATAATTAGTTATTATTCCATACCTTAAACCGTATGAACCTATTTCATGTCATTGAGAGAGAAGACATGGGTAGCAGCACACTGCATGAGACGGGCCGGCTATGAATACCATCATCTTGGACACTTCACAGCATGTGTAACGCACTGAGCCGCTTCCGCAATTGTAAATCTAAATGCAAAGCTGTTTCATTTCCCCCTATAATGGAATATATAAAATGTTATTTAGAGATATTTTAGTGGGGCCATTCTATTTAAAGGCTATAATGCATTTTTATGGTCTTAAATATTTGGCGCTTACTAGATGGGATATAGATTATGTTGTTCAAAGCGAGCTCTTTGACCCGACATGCATAATTTCATGGCAATCCAAAAGGCGTTTAATGTTTGAATGAATTAGGAAACCTAAGTCACCTAAGATAAGGATTACAACCAAGTATGAAAATAATAATGACTGTTTGTGTGCAGGTTTACACAGAGTAATGCCTAGAGTTGTGTTCTGGCGGTGAGCACACAAGAAGTGCTATTTGACTGAGTAAGCCCCAGTTTAGTGTTCACAGGCCCAAGTCAGAGCTAACATACATTTTCTGGTTTCAATTAAAATAGTTGGCGTGAAGGTCCTGACATGCCCTAAAATACGCAAGTCAGTGAGCAAGTCAGCCTTCAAGCTCTCTCTCTCTCTCTCTCTCTCTCTCTCTCTTTTTCTCTCTCTCTCTTTCTCCCCCTCTCTCTTTCTCTTCACTAAACTAGACCCTGCAAATGCTCTTAACACATCCGGGGCCAGGACCTCAGATTTCACTATTACACGCACATTATTAAGAATTTAATCCTCGGACTCCCTGGTTGTACAGACATGTACAGTTTTTTTTTCTTTTTTTACTGTCATTAGGTCTCGAGGAAGCTCAGGCGACGGGTACCTCTCAGACCACTTTCCACTTGGGGTTCGGGGGTTCTCTCTCTCTCTCTCTCTCTCTTTTTTGTCTTTTAATGGCCCGGGGGAAATCGGGTCTAACTGGGCCTGAAATGTCACCGCGAGAGTGTCCTGGAGAGGAGCGTGTTATGGCCCTGTTGCTGGTCCAATCGATCGCATTAGTGCAAGAGGAAGTGGGGGAGATCTGACGACCAGGAGACACTTCAATACTGACACGCTTCGTCTGAGAGCTCCGGGCACGCTACTTAAAATAGTGTTGGGGAGGGGGATGGAGAGAGAAAGCGTCCTGCTTCTGCCATACAGGCGGGTGTGATTAGTCATAAGGTATCCCATTGTGCAATGGCTGGAAGAAAATTAGAGATGATAGTAGGACAGAATCAATACTGTTTACCTCCCCAAAGTGTGACCACATCTATCAACTGCTTAACGTCCACAGATCGCTTCTCCTTCTCCCTCTCCCTCTCCCTCTCCCTCTCTCTCTCTCTCTCTCTCTCTCTCTCTCTCCCCCTCTCTCAAAGCACATTATTGGCTGCTGGAGAGGAGCCTGAGGAAGAAACATTTTAGAACATAACATTCATTTTACAGCTATCGATAAGCAGCTCAGGCTTTCAAAATAAACGATTAAGGCTGGGAAGAAATAATTAAAGCACCTCCTACAGCTTTTTAAGCCTGATGTATGGGCGACTACGGGACATTTGTTTCCCTACCAACAAATCGAGATTCTCTACCCCACACTCAGTGGCAGATAGGAATTCAATTAAAAGTAATATATGTAAAGCACCCATCAGAGGGAGTTCCTGCCTGTGTTTATGCGAGGTGCACAAATTGCGTAGTTTCCTCTTTTGCTGGATTGGCAGCAAAAAGGGAGATTGAGATTCAGTATAACCTAACAAAAAAACGAGAGTTTGCGTGCAGTATGTAGGACAGTGAACACATATCAAACGTGCTCTCCCTCTACTGCTGTTGTGCTCAATGGAGTGAATGCCCCATAGACATGCATGAACATCAGCTCCATCTCATCTCATCTCATCTCATCTCATCTGCTTTCTGTGTCCTGTGCTCTGCTCCATATTCCCAGCCAGGTATGATTTTTCTAATCCACGGTCCCACCCCATCCCCCCATTTTGTCACGCTTTTAGCATTACAGCTTCATACAGTTTGCTTTTCCCCTCAGAGTCTTGACTGTTGTTGTGCATGCTCATATCTAGCAAAGGGCTCATTTAGTATCTGTTGATATGTTGATGTGTATTCATTCATCAACCTTAAGCATAAGGCCTCTAGTGAAATGTATGGCTGTTCCTTGTAAGCCTTGAGCTCATTTCTAGAAAACCCCCTACTTACTTGCATGTTTACGTTTGTGTATGAAAAACATGGAAATTGAGGGCAATGTCACACGTGAGAAATCTCAGATCCTCTCTGAGTGGATTCACTGATTCACAGTGTAGAAAATGAGACATCATGTCGGCAGTTGTCAGCATGTTCTGGTCCTTTGAATCGCTGACTTTATTTTAGAGGAGTAAACGTAGCTTCTAGATATTATCAGTTGAAAGTGTAGAACTTCAGTTGCATTTGTTTAGTCAGTTGTCTTCCCTGGCAACAACCTGCATTTTATGTCTCACATTATTAGCATGATCTTGTCAATCAACCTTGGAATGACTCCTTATGAGGGATTGATTGAATTTGTATTTTCAATCTGTTTCAGTGGGCTGTTTGAAATGTACACTTACTGCAGGTCAGTATGAACAACACGGAACATCATTCAGAGACATAGCTCACTGTTTTATAAAGCCACACATAAAAAGACACGTTGACAGATTTAATAATTTTAAGTGTGATTGAATAGAATGTGCTGGTGAACAGTATTATATTATTGAAAATATTCCCCATGACAGTGCCATTCCATAGCAGCAGGCATTCTCCCTGATTGCCCTTATTCTGTGGACAGTGTGATGTTGGGAGCTCCAATCCAATCTGTGGTAGGCCGGCTCTCCACACTAATCCCCAGTAGTAGTGATCAAGAGCTCGGAGGCCAGCAGGGTCCCTGCTCACCCCAAGCTGACTGTAATATTCTGCTCCATGCTTTATGACTCCAGCAAGGTCTACTTGCACATTCATTGGACAAGGAATGTATTGACTCAGTGCTTGCTTTAAAACGGCTGCTTTCTTTGTGTTGGCGGTGGCGTGTTGTTGCTCTGAACATCTTGTGTTCTTGATGCTTTTGATGTTGAGAGGTTTGATCGTTTTAAGGTTAAGAGTCCTCTTGATTTTAAAGCAGGGAATGAGAGAGTAATTGCATTGATGTCTTGTTTTTTTGTTGTTGTTGTTGTTAGGAAGGGAGGCGGAGAGGGGTCAGAAGTCGTCTTGCAGAATAGGCAGTAAAAGATGAGTCTCTTTTGTACGTTCACGATTACACTGGCACTCCCCTTATGTAGGCTACCACACCCCTCCCATTCATGAACAGAGGCAGAGGGGTAAAATATGCCCCCCCCCCCCACACACACACACCCTGCATCACCATCCCCCACCTCTACTTTCCCTGAGCTACCGAAGATGATTATCTCTATCAGCAGTTAATCTTCTAAGGTCAAGATTAAAGTGTGATCCGAGCTGAACTCTTTGTGTCCCCAATTAAAAAAAACGAAAGAAAATAGGGGGGAAACCAGAGAGAGGCGACAGCGGAGAGCGTTGATTAGCCCCGACTCCTGTATCTCAAGAGCTGCTGAGAAATAGAAAACAACACAATTAAATTATGACACCTGACACTTAGACCCTACCTCTGTGAACATCACAATAGACTGGCAGTGGAATGTGAGATACTGTCGGACCATTAATGTGTGATCACACACATTAACACCACTCATATATAAAATTCTCTGATGCTTTTTGCACTAAATGAGACCAGTCTTTGCCTAATATGGACTTTTAACAACTTTGGAGTTACTTGAAGGACACTCGTGTGAACATAATGTGATATAATTACCCCACCCTCCCCCCAGACAAACTTGGAAATGTACCTAGACATGTTGACTAGTGTTTTAGTTGTGACCTGATTAGCAGCACTTTGATTTTCAATAAAACTTTGATCTGGTTAAAATATTGCTGTGCAAAATCCTGCTGTATCCAAAAAAACATGTTTTTTCTTCCAATTTACAAAGTCAGTACAAAAGCACAGTACTGCACGGCATCAGAATAAAATGGATAGAACACATATAACTGTATTTGGAGAACACCCACACACAGTAGAACTACAAAAACATCTACACTTGTCCACTGCTCAGGGGATCATTGTGGGCACTGGATATTAACAGGAGACAAAATTAAAATAAAAGAATGGTCCAGGAGATCACAAGTATAAAAACACATTTAATTGCTATTGTCTATTATTAAATGCAATGTATTCTCTTCGTATTCTCGCCTCCTGTATAGTGTGTTTTCTTGACTTGGCATTAGGGCTTGATGCAAATGACACGTGACTACTCAAATGTATATATGCTATATATGTTCCCTGCATGTACCATTCAGGTCCACAGAACTGCCTTAATCTCGCCATTTAAAAACAGAGAAGGGAAATATTAAATGAAAACATCCCATGAATGTAACAAAAACACATAGAGTGGCATTAGGGTTTATTGTTATGGTCTTTTCTCCTCTCTCCTTCTTTCCCCCCTCTTCGCATGGGGCCTCCTCCAAGCAACGTAAATAGTTATTAGCACAGATGAAGCGTACAATTTTCACAGCTTTGGGCGAAATAAGTGACAGACGGTTATGACAACTGTGGTGGTGCCCACGAAACATCATCACTGCTCACAGCAGATAAGCTCAATCACACGATACAATCACGGACTGGAGACTAACGCCCAGCTATGGGCAGAAAGAGAAAAAGAAAGAGAAAGAGAGAGAGAGAGAGAGAGAGAGAGAGAGAGAAAGCAAGTGTGAGAATGAAAGAATGAGAAAATGAGTTTGGGACACTTTCCTGAATCTGCTACAGAGAGACGTCTCTCTCTCTCTCTCTCTCTCTCTCTCTCTCTCTCTCTCGCTCTGTTAATTACACCACTGCCTATTCTCACAGTCTCCAAATTGGCTTTGCTAAAATGATCTGCATTCGTGGAAAAGTGAAATGAATCAATTTGCATGCTAAATATAACCCTGAAAATTTGATGAAGGAGTGGTATTAATATATTTTTTCCCCCAAGTGCAAAAGAATGGCGGCCACCTCCAGAAATGTTCGCCCTAATAGATCTTTTAAAAGAGAAATGACTTTTCAAACACAAAGATAACAATACACAATAGAAAAAGCCTCTGTTATCTGGCTCGCTCTCTGCCACTTATAATAACTGCAATAAGTGGAATAGACCATTACATTTTGATTTTCAGATTTTTTTTCAAACAATTGCCATTCTGTCAGTTCAAATATTTGGTCATTGATTAACAACTGAGGATTTAATGACTATAGCAATTCTGAATTCCATTGTCCTATAAGAAAATCCAGCATGTCTCTCAGCTCAGAGTCTTAGACATGATCCTGCCCCACCACACACTGGGCAGAAGGGCTGGCTGGTTTGAGCTTTACAGTCAGTAGCACCACAGAAAGAGGTGAACTTGAGAAAAAGTCCAATTTTGCAAAGTGAGGCCTCTCAGACATAGACTCAGACTCAGACACACACACACACACACACATAATACATATGTGTGTGTGTGTGTAATGTGTAATATATATATATATATATATATATATATATATATATATATATATATATATATATATATATATATATATATATACTATTACACACACACACACACACACACACACACACACGCACACACACACACACATGTTTGTATGTCTATACACATACATATAGACATACAAACATGTGTGTGTGTGTGTGTGTGTGTGTGTGTGTGTGTATGTATATAATATATATATATATATATATATATATACTGTACACACACACACACACACGCGTTTGTATGTGTATATGTATGTGTATACCTATATATATATATATATATATATATATATATATATATATATATTATTTCTTTATATCTGGTGCCATATAAAAGACACTACTGGTGATCAGGGCAGGAAAGGGAAGTTACTTATGAAGTCCTCACCCTCCTGCAGCAGTTCTCCATGGCGGCCAGCAGATGATTCCTCAAGGTGAAATTTGGAGTTCAGTCGAGCCGCATCGATTTGGTGGCAGCAGTGGTGGCGGAGGGGCGGATGTCACACATGCACTGAACACTTCTCAATGACTTTGCCTCTCCCATTCCCATTTAAATTGCCTCTACTTCTCCCTGCCTGACACCTGTTTAAATCAATGTCTTCCCCGGCAGGTCAGGGGGCTGGATGTACCGAGGCGCTGGCTCGCCGTCCCTCAAATCCACTAAAATCAACACAATAATTGAAATATTTTCAAGCTGATTACACCGAGGCCCGAGGCGCGGCTGGTTGCTAAGAGTGAGCTCCCCGGTTGCTAGGGGGAGTAAATCATCCTGCATTATTTGATTTTTGTTACTGATATGAAACCGCTAGTCCCTCGATTAAATGTCTCACAGTCAAACACCTAGGGGACAGAAAGAGAGAGAGGCAGAGAGAGAGAGGGAGAGAGAAATGAAGTGAAAGAGAGAGGGGGGATGAGACAAAATAAAACAGTCGCCGTGAACCTGTCAAATAGCATCTCCAAACTTTGGCTCGGTCCTCAGGGCTTTTTCGGCACAAATCTGCCTGCTTATTTACGTTTGTTCCGGCTGAGATGACAAAGCCGAGAGAGACGGCTGATTGAGGGAAAGGAGTGGAGCGGAGATGCGGTGAAATGTCAGGAAATCACACATCAATCTGGGCCCGGACCAGATCATCAGCTCCACTAAGTGCTGTGTCTCACCCTCCAAACCCTCGGCTGATTGTGTAATTCAAGGATGTAATAGTGGGGAAAAAGAGTGGGCTTAGAACGATTTGGGGGTATTTGTTTTGTCAGACTTTTATTTACCGCTGAAGTGAGAGAGAGAGAGAAAGAGGGGGAGAGAGAGAAAAGGAGGGAGAGAGAGAGAGAAAAAATAATAAGACCGCTTAGTCCACAGAAAGCTACACCACCAGTTCATGGTTCATGGTTTCTACAAGCTACTGTTGAAAATGTTTGAATCTGTGAATCTGTGTTCTACGTGATCCAGTAGGGGGAACACAGCCCTAACCACTGACTGGGATCACTTCCAAAAATAATGCTTCTTAAAATACGTAGAGCCAAGTGCAAACAGGCCTAGAAAGAAGGCAATATCTCACCCTGCCATGGTTAATGAAACACAACATTAGAAACTCTGCAATGCATTGAGGGGCCGCACACTATCAGGTCTGCAGGAGCAACAATTGTAGACAGCAATTTTCTAAGAAGTGCATAGGCATCCTCATTTTTTATTATCATACAACTATTTCCAAACGGCCATGAACACCTAATCTTTTGTTATAGACGAAGGTCTTGCACCATGTCTGGACCCAAATACAATGGTCACACCTCGGCAGATTACCAACAAACACACCCAATCATGCACAGAGTCACTACTGATGCGCCACTTCTTTTAAAGGAGATACTCTTCTTTCGTTCTGTATATTGGAGACGTATGCTGTGATACAGATGTGAGCCATGTTACTAGACACTACCACAGGCTCATCCCTTCAAATCACATGACCTCCTCTCCCTTATGATCCTCTATTTCCATTCAACTGAAAGCCATCTTCAGTTAAAAAACAGAAGGCTTGAATACAGTACGCTTCAGTACGCTTCAGTATGCAAACATGCAAAACTTAGCCTTCCCATTCGTGCCATGTTGTCTCTGAAGCGATTCCATACACAGGGACTTAATTGACACCCTACCCCCGTTGCCAAAGATGTGTCGCTCGCCACCATTTGAGGACCAAACGGCACTGCTTTCTCTCTGGCTCCATGTTCAATTATGGTGGATTATTCCAGCAGGCCTCAAATGCTCTTTATCATCAATCAAGATGAAAGAGGCAAGAGCCTTCACTTGCAGAACCTCTGATGCCGCCAGATTACCAATTTCAGCTTTTAGAAAATTCCATTTTTTTTTTATTTTCATTCCCCCATTAGTCGGTGCATTGAAGAGGATTTGCTACAAAGACGTGTCAGACACATTGAAGGGGGTAGCCTGGTGGCTGCCTTTGCCAAATGAGATCAGTGCAGCCAATAATGGGAAGGTCAAGTGGAGGAACCGCCTTTCAATCCACTGACACCGCTGACGAGCGGACGAGCTCGTAAAAAAACAGGCCCCGTCGGCTTTTACAGTGCGACAATCTATACGGTAAATACACCACCATGCGGGGGCATATGGCTAATTGCGGCAGTGGTTCTCCGCGCGGCAACTTTCACCCCCGGTTCTCGATACATGGCTAAGGCATTTAGCGTCTGTCCCTTCTGTAGGGGAGGGCCATTGTCTGAGTGGACAAAAGGGTCGTGGAAGGAGGAGGGCAGGCAACCTGAAGGCATATCAGCATATTCTTTTGTGCGAAGTCATTCCCCTTGGTATTGTTTATGCTTGGACACAGATAATCCCCCCACAGCAAATCAACTGGAACATTCCGCCCCCCAAGTTCACCGGTTCAACTCAAAAGCAATTATGTTGAACACTGAGCACAGTACTCGCAGTGTTATTTCATGAAGTTGATCTGTTTCTTAGGGCCCAAGAAAGGGTCACAACTAAAAACAGTTTGATACTATGCAGAATGGTTTGGCTCACTTTCTGCCACATTTCCATTATTTTGTGATGTTTACGGGTGATTTTTAAGACTCCTTTATTAAGTCAAAAAACAAAAGTCATTTACTGAAAAGTCCACAAAAATAAATACTTTTTAAATAAATGATTAGTATACTGTATTCTGAATATTTTTTCATGCTTTATGCTTTATAAACATCTTCAGATTTCCTTTGTGTTTTCTTGCATAGATGATCGTTCCATAACCTTGTGTAAAAATACCCTGAACAGCAGCACAAGCATAAGTTATTGGCCCAATCCAGCTCCTTTTAATTTAAATCAGTTAAGTCAAGGCCTCCCTGGTTCCCTCCCTCTGCTCCCACACTGGCCCTATACACACACACACACACACAGAGCATTCCAGGCAGCTCCTTAGAGCCAGTCAAGGGTGATCAGAGGCACGCTCCTAAATAAACATGACGCCTGCCGACCGGAGGCCTTTCATTAGCCAGCAGCCCGTGGCCTGGCGCGTGGCAGCCGGATCGATAAGGCAGTCCCCCTGCCCCTCTCTCTCTCTCCCTCCCTCTCTCTCCTTCTCTCTCTCCCTCTCTCTCTCCCTCTATTTATTTACCAGCCAGCGTGGCTGAGTTGTCTTTTTTTAATAACCAGGGCCGCCTGTTTAACTGCTTTATTCGGGCCCAGTGTGAGACCATCTGGTCCCCCTGTCCTGTAAGTCTCTCCTAAAGCACAGGCCTGACAAGCAAGAGATATGTCAATGCAGTCGGCAGCACAAAGCAACATCTGCCGCGCCTGACACCCACTATTGTATGGCCATTTAATCTGTTCCCCCACCTCCTCCCCTTAACGGCACACAACAGTCCCTGGTATTATGTTTTGCCACTCAATTAGCATTATCATCCCGCTGAAATAGAGGCCAATTTACCTTTAATGACATCATTGTTAGATGAGTGACAGCGGTCGGGCGCGGCGGCTATCGCTAGATAAACGGAGCGCCGGCCCCTGTCTCCCCCACTGGCCGTCACAGAGGCAGCCCGAGCTCTGCCGCTCCCCCGGCCAGCCAATCACGGCGCGTCGACACCTCTCCGCCTCGGCCCCTCTCCGCCACCAACATTGTTTCCTCCAGTTCACCGAGGCAGTGTGCTGGAAAATTGAGTCCAGATTCATTAGGTTTCCAGTGTGCCGCTCGAGTCAGTTAAATTGATACATTTCCTAACAAAATTGAAGTGCTTTTGTGCTGCCTGCGGATGGCTGGTGACCTGGCTCGGCCCAGCGAGCAGCCCAAGCAAGCTGATGGATCCATTAGACCGCTTAGACTGCTTATTCCTCCCCCCCCCCATATCTGACTGACACTGTAAATCTGAACCAATTTCAGACTCTAATCACCATTACAAACCCCCTTTCCACTGTCCATTTGTTACTCTGCAATTCGAATACACTGCCCAGATTGGTCCAGAAATCCCCCACTTTGACGGAGCCAGCCTTTGGCTGCCGGCTTCCTGTGGCTAAATGGTTCATGACTGGGGAGAGGGGCCCTTTGGTCCTTTCAGGAGGAGAGGAGAGGGACGCACGGGCGGAGCAGAGTGGAGAGACCAGGGGGGCTTGTGACCACTACTGCGGCCACCGGGGGACCAGGGGTGAGACTGAGCGACCGAGGACGCACCCAGCAACACACACCAACAAGGCCTTCCACAAGTCACCTCAGATGTACAGGAAATTAAAATGAGAAAACAAACTAGGGAAAAAAGAGTAGAAAAAAAAAGAAAAAGAGGAAAAAGTGTGTGTGTGTGTGTGTGTGTGTGTGGGGGTGTGGCTGTGAAATTCTGGCAGATGATGGGCAAGGCTGAAGGCCATGCTGGCGGCGCTGAGGGAAGGCTGTCCTTTGAATAACAATCACTATTTTAACACCTCCCAAACATTTCCTCATCCGGCAGGCCATTTTGACTTGTGCTTTTATCTGCTCACTCAAGCACAGCACTCAGCCCCGGCTGGGGGATATTATTTTCCTGTTGGGCCCCCGTCATATAACTCTGCTTAATATGCACTCTATAATTTAAGACACTCGAATAATAACCAGAATACTCTCACACTCGCCGAGGCCATATGCTATTTCTATTTTATCAACCTTCAACTTCGCTCAACTTCTCCGGGTTCATCTGTCCATGCATTAGCATGTTTACCTAAAAAAAAAAAAAAAAAATACACACGACACGACACAAACAAACAATGGCGAAGCGCTGGAGAAAGTGAAGAGAAATACAAGACAAGGGCCATTCATTATTAATGCCTCCTCAAATACAGGCCATTCAGTCGCGCCGTCCCTGCTCACACACTCATGTTCTGTGCACCATCCAGCTCACTCATCAAGCGCCGTGTGTCTAATTACCGTTGCCCCCCCCCCCTCCCCGGATCCTCCAAGTGCAGTGGAAACACATTTTAATTGATATTGAGATGTTTATGCCCTCAGAAAGTAATTAAGATTTTCAATTAATCCTGTCTTAATTTCTGGACATCTTGCCTGCGTGTCCTTGAGCGTCCAGCGATTAATTCCCCAAACCTTTTTCAGAGGGGGAAAAATTGAAAGAACTTCAATTTCTCCCGTGTTGAATCGCACAGCCCTGTAAATGACCTCATCCAAGGCTACATCAACATTTAAATTAAAGCAGATTGCAACTCAATTAAATAAAAATCAAGGTGGCATCATCGCCCGCACCCCTAGGGTCACCGGAGATGTTGCCGCCATGTTTCCCATTCTTCTCTCATTATGTGGCTGTATGTGTAAAGGTGTCTGAAAGAGAAAGAAAGAAAGAAAGAAAGAAAGAAAGAATGAGAGAAGGAGGCTTCTCTCACACAATAAGACCTGAATGATAGCAGATGCTCTCTGCCTTATGAAGGTGTGTGCATAGAGGCTGCTGTGTCTCGGCTGTTTGGACCAGGGGCTCCCAAGTAATCAATACCGTGGTTCCATAAGAATCAATTAAACAGCCCACTCGCTGAAAGTTCACCCTCCACAGGGGAGAGCAGAAGTAATGAGTGCGCTGACCTCCCTTCCTCCCTCCATCTCTCTCTCTCTCCCACAATGGCTTGTTTTATTTCCACTTGTTTTATTTGTTCAAGCAGCACAGCATACTGTAATGCACACACACACACACACACGCGCACGCATGCACGCACACACATACACACACACGCACACGCACACGCACACGCACACACACATGCACACGCACACGCACACACACACATACAGACACACACACACACAAGCACGCACGCATGCACACACGCACACAAGCATGCACACACACACACACACACACACACACACACACACACACACGCATGCAAGAACACATGCACACGCACACATATGCACACACACGTGCACACACTGGTGCATAGTGTCCACATAGTAAGTCACAACCACCTCTCCATATCCTCATACTCGTTGATTAGCCTAAAGTCATCCCAGTGTGTTCTCAGCAAAGTGAAAATAAATAATGAAAAAAACGTGTGGTCCGGATATTTCTTTAGGGAGAAGGAAGCAGCTCCCTAACGTCTATTATGAGCTCCATGCCCTCTCACTACTCCCGGACACACACACATATATGAAATCAATGTGACAACACTTTGGCCTGTAAAACCCTCTGTTGCCATGCAAAGAGATGAAAAGAGAGAAAGAGTGTCTTAAAAGAGAGAGAGAGAGAGAGAGAGTGCATGGGGGAAGGGGGAGGAAGAAAAAGGAACAATTCATCCTCGCTGGCCTCTCGGTGATGTTTTCCTCGCACGTAGAATCACCTGCCCATCTAGGCCACAAAAACGACTGCTTGGGGATTATGGTGACATAATCATGGCTCTGGCCTGAGAGTGCGGGCTGAATAGGCTTGAACCCTCTTTGCCACCCGGAGATAACATTTGTCACTGGGGCTCCCCTGCTCCTCATTCATAGATTAGTGGACTGCCGCCTTTCAGGACGTGAAATAGCTTTGGCACAGCATCCTGTTTATTTTCACCACCCTACCTCAACCCCACAGCAACACACTACACCCCCCAACACACCAAATAATACAGACCTCCCTGGAAGAAGAGGAGCATCTTGTTTCTTTCTTGAGAGTGTCATCCCTGGTCCTGACTGCCGTGTGCATGTAGTTCAGCGCCTTCCTTTGTCTGGCAGGGGCTTTAGGAGATGGGAGGGGGGGCTGAGAATCAGTCCCAAAATGTGTGGCTTGAGCCAGATCCACAGCTCATGCAAAAAGGGGAAAAAAGCTCTAAGGTCTCATTTAATACCTTGACATCATGTTACCCTGTTAAGCAATGAGAAATGCCCACAAAGGGGGATAGTTCATTTGGAATAACACACTCCTGGGCACATTAAGCAATTTTTTGCCCACACAATCACTCTATCACTGGAAGAAATGAATAGGCCTTCCTCCAAAAAAATGGAGTCAACTTATTTAATCTCTGTTACACTCTCCTATAAAAATAGAAAAAAATATTGGTGCACATAGGGTCACTTCAATAGCCAGTATAGCACTAACTGGTTTGACAAGCTCATGCAGACAAACTAAACCCAGCATTTATTTTCAATTGTCCCACACAGACAGTGCAGTTTACAGAAGGCATCATCTGGCCCGCCGCCTCAGTGAGGAACTTTAATCAGAGCCAACAGTCCTTGCTGTCTCGACTTAAAGAGATTCTTTGCATCTTGAAAGGGCAAGAGTGTAAATGGGATGTGACATTTTATTTGTGCATCACTCCACTCATCCGCTGTAAATAAATAAATATCAGACCCATGACAGGCAGAAGACTGCCCTCTCTACATTACTCTTGCTGGTTAACTGTCACACCATTAAATCCCCCCCACCCCTTCCTATCTCTGTCTTTTTCTCTCTCTGACATGTCAGCTCTTCTCCCTGATTGGTTAAGAGATGTAAAGTGAGGGAGTACTTGCCAAACAGTTTCCGAAAGCATGAAATTGACATTGTGAATCACATGTGACATGGTGACTTCTCAGCCAGTGGGTAATTGATCGGCATTTAGGGCCACGAGGGGCGGAAGTCGGGCAGCGGCGCTCAACATGCCCCCCCCCCCGACTGCGCACGCGGTGTGGTGTGGTGCGTCCGCTCCTGCCGGCCCCTGCCGACGCCTCACTCCTTCCCCTTCCTGTGCTCTTCACGTTCTTTTATTTTTCCCTCCTGCCTGCCGCTGATTTCATCTTCAATTTCCACCTGAGGTGTATGAAATTCAGTGGGCTCGCCGATATCACACTCTGCAAGTGAGACCCTAGTTAGAGTGCTTTCATGTGGTGGATCTCTCCATTCAGCCTAATTAAATTGAGCTTTTTAATCTGGCTCCTTTAATCCGGAGTCTTGTGCGCGGGGACCAGGGTGATGTGATTTTGAAAGGGAGCGCTCTTGATTCACAAAAACA
Source organism: Alosa alosa (assembly GCF_017589495.1). NCBI lineage: Eukaryota > Metazoa > Chordata > Actinopteri > Clupeiformes > Clupeidae > Alosa > Alosa alosa. The sequence goes on from NC_063194.1 coordinate 25,256,611, forward strand.
TTCTTATCTCTCTCCTTCTTTTCTCTCTCTCTCTCTCACTCTCTCGCTCTCTTTTTTGCTTTTCAAATACAACTGGAGAGTGTGGTTTGTGCACTTAAGAAGACAACAATAAGATCTTTCAGCCTGCCGCTGCTTTTGAGTGGGGAGAAGCAGAGAAAAAAAAAACGAATTCATTCAAATGACTTGGAAGAAATGCATAGAATCTCCAAGTGACAGGGTATTTAATAAATGCTAACTTTGAAATCTTACAGACGAGAATGAAATAAACACATTTCAGGCTATAACCTTCGAGTCATGCCACTCAAATATTTCCTTTGCATGGGGAATGTTCTGAATTGACTTAAACTTTGCAGATGCCAAATGAAGTGCGCTTGATGTCTCCGAAAGCTTTACATCATGTAATACTATTGAGACAAACTTCATGGTGCCAACTGGGGATTTGGCTGGGACACATTTTAATTCTCTCCCCTCTTATCTTGTGAGCACATTTGGGCTGTTAAACCTGACACGAGGTAAAATGGAGAGGGGAAATAAATACTATTGTCCTCTCTGGATGGGTTGCATTCACACTTGCCCATGTTAAAGTACATATGGATAATGGAGGAGGTGGTAGTGGTCGGTAAGCTTGAAACATCAAAGGCAATAAGTATCCACTTCCCTTCCACTGTCTTATACCACTGCGCAGGGAATTCATGCAGGTCGGTCTTTAAGATCCTGATCGGGGTGGAGGTCGATAAGGCTTGTTCTAGCTGGGTATCCAGAGATAGGGGTCTTACCTGCGAGTCATTTTCAGCATGATCGGCCTTATCTGGGTTCAGCCCGGCTCCCCTGGTCACTCTCTGCCTCTGTTTAACACCGCGCCTCACCCCTCTTCACTACCCCACATCTTACCCAAGCGCTTCCCTGGATGCTTGTTTGCAAGGGATTAGACAGATTTTTTCTTCTCATCTCATTTTCTTCCCTCTTGTTTGTTTTGTCGTGCCGTCCAGATTTGGCGACATCACTGCTCAACTCGTCGCCAATGCCATGGTTGTAATCAACACAGGATAGTTGCCAAGACACATTAGCACACATAAACCTGCACAAACCAGGTTGTGTAAACATGGACGAGTGGCTCCCGAACAAGGTCCATGGCAGAGAGAGAGGGGGACGGACGGATGGAGCGATGTGGTTAAGGTCAAATGAAAATACCTTATGCAAAAACAGCATTGCTATAAAGGAGGCAGAGGGAGAGAGAGAGGGTGGGGAGAATTAAACTAGCCAAGAGATCATCGCCATGAGATTCCGCCTGCTCGGATGGCACTGGAAATGAATGGAAGAATGAATCTTTTAGGCAATTACCTCGTTAGATTGAGAGCAGAGTTCCATAATTTATCAGGCTGTCGAGATTAAAGTAATCCACAACACAGAAACTAAAGAGCTGATCTCATAATGGATATTTTAATCATGTCCCTCGAAAAGAAAGAAGAGCCTATTAACTCCCCATTTCAATTTATAAATAAGAATATATATATGTGTAGGACCCTTTAGAAATATGTGTTACTGGACCCGTTTCACTATTTCCCTATTTCCCTATTTCTCTACATTTAAGGTGTAGGACTCAATTTCCCAGAATCCCCTAATTTAGTTTTCTAGCAGTTAATTGCACTAGATATATATTTTCTTTCTATGATTAAACCAATCTCTAATTCATGTTGTTCATGGTGGTTGTCTAGAGATCAATAGGACATTAGATTACCTTTTTAGGTAAAAAAAATAATAGTTTCCGCTGGAGGGAGGAAGCTCTGATTTTTCCTCTAGAGGAAGTGAAGCAGCAGCTACGCTTCTACCGGGAGGAGAACTAATGTTTGGAGACTTGAAACTGTGATGTTCGGCCCAAATATTGTATACAGTTAATAACTCTAAAAGCTAGTTTGTTGTTTATGCATTTTAGTCCAACAAGTTCGGTTTTATATCGAAGTTAAGACTGTTTCTCTTCGACCAACGGCAACAGCGTGGTCTCCATTACCACTCAGTTCTGAGGCTAACTTGAAGCTGAGGCTAGTTAAGTAGCTGACTTGCTGTGTGCCTGGACTGTGGTTCGCCAGAGACTACCGTTCCGTGTGTGTGTGAGGAAAGCAACGGACAGACAACGAGTGAAGCTGAGGTAGCCTGCTCAACCAGCTATACCAAACGCTTGCTGGGACTTCGTTCTACTGGCCAGCGTGTGAGGTCACGCGCCATTTTGCAGCAGTTCGAGGTTGCGCGGAGTACCAAAGTGAAGCCAAGGAAAGATAGCGACATGGGACTGTGTAAAAGCAGCCTGCGTTAATCGTTTCTTTACTAACATGGATTACTGACATTCCTTGATTATACATTATGTGCACCAACGGACGACTGGGCCCCAACGTTAGTTTCAAATCCAAGCTTTGGTTTAGTGTCATATGGTACTATTTTAACTAATAGGCCTATTTGAACTTTCACTTGTTGTGCAACAAAGACACATATTGAGTAACACGAATTGTCATTGACAGTATTATGGTGTATTTCATGTAGCATTGTTCAGGGTAAAAGTTTAATTAATGTAACCTAACTGGTATTGCATAGAGTTCGAATTATTATTGAATTGAATTACCATACATTACTATTTAGAAGTATGCTGTAGGAAAGGCTACAATATAATTCATTAAAACTTAATTGAAAGATAGTGATTGAACTTTTAAAAAGGGTTTAAACTTTTTGCCATATTATTTTCTTATGTCATAATAAACTGAATTCTAAAAGTTAAAAGATAAAGGGTACAATAAATGTTTTATGTTTTAAGTCCCTTACATGGTTGCATAGTATTTCATTTAGGATAAGCCATACAGGTAGAAGTAACTTTAATCACTTTACATTTCTGAGGATTTACACATTTAGATCAGGGCACTGGTATAGTAATTCTTCAGTGGAGGCAACATAACAGTTAATTATTCTATTGACATTTTTTTTCCTTCTACCTTTTTTTTTACTAGTGTTACTATTCCCTAACTTAAATGGTAGACGGTAAGTCCAGCAAATTGAGAACCTAGGATCCTGTTTATGTTTAGTCTGTTTATGAATGTGACTCCAGTATATGTTGAGACATAGGGGAGAAAAGAAAAAAAGGGTTACATTTTGGAGGCACTGCTGGGATAGTCTTGTTTACCAGATAAGTTGAATCAGTCTATTATTGTGTTATTGAAAACAGTGACGTTCATTTATTGTCTTTAATTGATTATTGCTTGTTGCAAATGACATGGAGCTTTCTAAGGTTGTGGAGTGGAGTCGAGAAGAGAATGTTAGCCTCTCTTGTGCCCTTGTTTTGGGCAACGTGCCCATAGAAGTAGTGGATGACACTATCACAAAGGTGTTGAACACGGTGAAAGTCTTTGGTCTTACAAAGATATGTGGTCGCCGTGGGGACATTTCTGGTCGTAAGTTGTTTGTATTAGTGCAGACTAGCACTGATTTAACTCCTGATGCTGTACCTCCGGAAGTAGGCATTGAAGGAGAAGCAGGGCCTTGGATTGTACATTTAGTTCAAAGTCTTGTAGTTCCAGATCCTGAGGCAGATTTCCACTCAAAGCTGTTGACACTGCTGCAGAAAGAGGGAAAAACCCTAGAGGATGTTAAGTCCATTGTTTCTAAAGATCCACCTCCCAAGCCGGAGGTGAACATGGATTTAGTGAACGCTATAGGTAGGCTAGTAGACAAGTGTTGTCAGGGATCTCCCGATGGGCCTAGCTATAGAAAATTGAGATTGTTTTCTGGGCTGAAACCTGTTCCAGCAGGTGAAGAGGAATATGATGCCTGGATGGAGCAGGCTGCTCAAATGATAAGTGAGTGGCAGTGTAGTGATGCAGCTAAAAAACAGCGCATTGTTGAAAGTCTGAAGGGACCTGCTGCTGACATTGTTAGATTTTTGAAGGTCAGCAATCCTTCAGCTACTGCCACAGATTATCTAGCCGCTCTGGAGACAGCCTATGGCACTACAGAGAGTGGGCCAGACCTCATGGCTAAGTTCCGACACACCTATCAAGAGGATGGAGAAAAGCTGTCTGTGTTCTTATACCGATTGGATAAGCTACTTCATCGAGCCCTACTGAAGGGAGGCATTGCTGTTGAAGGCATGAACAGAGCGCGATTGGAACAGCTGATTAAAGGTGCACTGACCAACAACATGGTTGCATTGCGTGTACGGATGAGCCACACTCTTCAAGATCCCCTTTTTTTTCCCAATTGATGAAAGAGGTGAGAGAAGAAGAGAACTGGGTCAGTGCCAGAGAGGGTGTGAGGAAAACAGCTAAAGTTGCCACCTCAACTGTTCCTGCAGCACCTGCAGTTCCTGAGTTAGACAGTCTGAGGAACGAAGTTCGAGAATTGTCTTCGCAAGTGTCCAGACTGTTGAGTGTAGCTACAGTTACTTCGAGTGTTGAAGTGCCAAAGACAGAGTCTGATGTCCGAGTGTCTGAAGCTGCAGCTCAGAGGGCTCCACCTAACATGAAAACACCTAGATCCCTTCCACCAGGTGTTTTTTGTTACAAGTGTGGTGAAGATGGACACACTAAGCCAGAATGTCAGGGCTCTGAAGACTTGAGACGAGTTAATCAGAAGTTGTTAAGAATGCATAAGAAGCAGGGAAACTCCGCCGGAGCTCGGTGAGGGAACGGCGCGGGGCTCCCAAAGAATTGCGTTCCACAAATTGTTCCTCTGCTGCTAATACTGGTTTTCCTGAAGGCTTAGTGGGACCTACCTCAGTCGTACCTGTTCAAATAGAAGGAGTGTATGCAAAAGCATTGTTAGATAGTGGTTCACAGGTCACAATTTTGTATAGGAGTTTTTACAGTACCTACCTGAAACATTTAGCTCTTCAGCCTGTTGAGAACCTTGAGATATGGGGATTAAGTTCCCATAAATACCCTTATGATGGTTATCTTCCTATCAGGCTTGAATTTACTGAAGGTGTGGCTGGTGTCCCCCAGACAGTTGACACCTTAGCACTGGTGTGTCCAGACCCTGTGAAAGAGGAGGGCATAGCCATTCTGGTAGGTACAAACACCAGTTTAGTGAAAAAGTTGTTTGACTCCTGTAGAGAGAAAGCTGGTAAGGGATTTTTAAACACTTTGAGCATTCATCCCATGATTAAAGAAGCTTATCAGTCCATTGCCCAGACAGATGTTTCACCAGATGAGACTGGAAAGCATGGAACAGTCTGGTTTATGCAGCATAAGTCTTTGACCCTTCATCCAGGCCAACTGCTACATGTTACCGGTGTAACCAAGTTTCCTGGTGATTTCAATGACAGTTTAGCACTCATAGACCAGCCTAAAGATATGTCATGTCATGATGAGCTCCAGGTTAGGCCTGAAGTGCATCCTGCATCAGTTGTGTCCCACAAACGTATCACCGTGACTGTCAAGAACATCTCTGCCAAGGAAATTGTCCTGAAACGAGGAACTCCCTTGGCTCATGTCTTTCCTGTTGCATTGGTGCCACAACTGAATGCTAAAACTAAAATTGAATCATCTGCCACGCTCAATGTGAGGTCTTTTGATTTTGGAAACTCTCCTATGCCAGAAAGTGCCAAACGTCGTCTATGTGAGAAGATGATGGAGAGAAAGGATGTCTTTTCATGTCATGAGTGGGATGTGGGGTGTTCCAGAAGTACCAAGCATGAAATAAGACTGACCGATTCAAGACCATTTAGAGAGAGATCTCGACGCTTACCACCTGCTGACCTGGAGGATGTGCGGCAACACTTGCAGGAACTTCAAAAGTATGGCATCATTTCGGAATCCCGAAGCCCATACGCATCGCCGATTGTGGTTGTTCGCAAGAAGACTGGGAAAGTAAGAATGTGTGTGGATTACAGAACTTTGAATCGAAGAACTATACCTGACCAATATACCGTTCCAAGGATTGAGGACGCTTTACACTCATTGTCTGGAAGTAAGTGGTTCAGCGTTTTGGATTTGAGGAGCGGATACTACCAAATACCAATGAGCGAGGGTGACAAGGAGAAAACGGCGTTCATCTGTCCGCTGGGCTTTTATCAATTTGAACGCATGCCTCAAGGAATCTCCGGAGCACCTGCAACTTTCCAGAGAGTAATGGAACAAACCATTGGAGACATGAACTTCCTGGAAGTCCTGGTGTACCTCGATGACTTGGTTGTCTTTGGCAGAACCGTCGAAGAGCATGAAGAGAGGTTGCTAAAGGTCCTGGACCGACTGAAGGAAGAAGGCCTAAAGCTGTCGCTGGATAAGTGTCAATTCGGCCGAACCTCCGTCACCTATGTAGGGCACATAGTGTCTCAAGATGGAATATCCACTGATCCAGCGAAGATAGAAGCTGTCGTCTCCTGGCCCAGACCTAAGACAGTGACAGAGCTCAGATCCTTTTTGGGATTCTGTGGCTACTATAGACGTTTTGTGAAAGATTTCTCGAGATTGTGTCGCCCTCTTAATGAATTGCTTCAAGGGTATCCATCCCATTCACGATCAAAGGAAGTTAAAACAGGAGAGCCAGTCAACAAAAAGACCTTCTTCAAGCCCTCGGAACCTTTTGGCTCCAGGTGGAGTGATCGATGTGAAAGCGCTTTCCAAGAGCTGAAGACCCGGTTGACACAGGCGCCAGTGTTGGCATTTGCTGACTCACAGAGACCCTACGTGTTGCATGTTGATGCTAGTACGGATGGCCTGGGAGGCGTATTGTACCAACAATATGATGAAGGACTGCGGCCTGTTGCATTCATTAGCAGAAGTCTGTCTCCATCAGAGAAAAACTACCCCGCACATAAACTAGAGTTTTTAGCTCTGAAGTGGGCTGTGGTGGACAGACTACATGACTACCTGTATGGGGCTGAATTTGAAGTGAGAACAGACAACAATCCCTTGACCTATATTCTGACATCGGCGAAACTTGATGCCACCGGCCACCGATGGTTATCTGCTTTGTCAACCTACAACTTCAGTTTGAAATATAGGCCAGGGCGAAACAACATCGATGCAGATTCACTGTCAAGACGCCCACATCTACGTTTGTCATCTGTTGATGAGTGGCATGAGATGGCAGTTCCTGAAGTACGAGCACTTTGCCGGTCTGTGTCAACAGGGACAGGAGCAAGTCACTTCTCCTATCCTGGTGTCATTTGGCAAATTGGAGCTCATGTCTCTGCTCTACCCAAAGCCTATTGTCAAACAGCAGCTGTGGTGACAGACCAGTTGCCCAAGTTCAGCCCAAGCGAACTGCTGGCAGCTCAGAAAACTGATCCGTGCCTGAGTGAAGTGTTGCTTGCTGTGCAGCAGCGTAAACCTGCTGACAGTATCAAGATAGACCATCCAGACGTCAAACTCTTCAAAAGACAATGGGACAAATTCTCAGTTGAGCAAGATCTACTCTATCGAACACTGAGGTTGTCTGATGGACGAATAAGAAAGCAACTTGTGCTGCCAAAACAGTTCCAGAGTCTTGTCTTAAAATACCTGCACGACCAGACTGGACATTTAGGATTTGATAAGACATATGCCCTAGTCCGCGACAGATTTTTCTGGCCACGTATGAAAGTTGATGTGGAATCATACTGCAAGACATGTGAGCGGTGCATAAAGAGAAAGACCCTGCCCCAGAAAGCTGCGCCCTTGCTCCATATGCACAGCTCCGGGCCACTTGATCTTGTTTGTATTGATTTTCTATCTATTGAACCAGATAGCCGTAATGTGTGCAACGTGTTAATTGTAACAGACCACTTTACGCGTTATGCGCAGGCTTTTCCCACACGAGATCAGAAAGCCATAACCGTGGCTAGAACATTGTGGGAGAAATATTTCATCCATTATGGTCTTCCAACACGCATACATTCGGATCAAGGCAGGGATTTTGAAAGCCAATTAGTGAAAGAAATGTTGACAATGTTAGGTGTGAGAAAATCCCGAACTTCTCCCTATCACCCACAAGGTGATCCACAACCGGAAAGGTTTAATCGGACACTTTTGAATATGTTGGGGACACTAGACCCAAAGGAAAAACAGAAATGGAGTCAGCACATAGCTCACCTTGTACACGCATACAACTGCACTCCAAACGAAGCCACCGGATTCTCACCTTACTTCCTCATGTTTGGAAGAGAAGCAAGACTGCCGGTAGACGTCTGTTTTGGTGTGTCTGCAGATGGTACCTCAACAGCTTCGCACAACAAATATGTGTCAAGAATGAAGAGAGAACTTCATGCAGCTTACCAGTTGGCTCAGAGCACAGCAGCCAAGATGAATCAAGGAAATAAAGAGAGATATGATCAGAAGGTGCGGTACCATTGCCTGAGTCCTGGAGATAGAGTCCTGATTCGCAACCTTGGCCTGAAGGGGAAGCACAAGCTAGCTGACCGCTGGAGCGCAAATCCTTATGTGATCGACAGCCAGATGTCTGACCTCCCTGTGTATCGTCTGAGACCTGTTGAGGGGGCTGGGCCAGTGAAGGTGATGCACCGAAATCACATTCTACCGTTAGGGCAAGAAGTTAGACTGAGTGCCGATCCTGTGCCCAGGCCTGCTTGTTCTCCCAGAGCCATGAGGCGAAGGAAGGCTAAGGAAAACAATAGGAATCCCGCACAGTTTTCTGATTCAATAGTGGAGTCTCAGAGAGAGTATTGTTCTTCAGACTCAGAATCTGAATTCGGGGCTTACCTGGAAGACCTTATGCACGTTACAGAACCTGAAGTGATCGAGACCTCTGGACCGAAAGCTCCAGAATTAGTGCCTTTGGAGCCAAACGAGGCTGTTGTAGTTATGGCAGAACCACCAGCCTTAGAGGCTAACCCTACAGTTGAAGTTGATTTACCAGAACTGCTCTCTGAGTCTGAACCGGCTGGGTCTGAGGCCGAAGATTATGAGTCTGCTGCTGAACTACTGGCAGATGAAGAGGAGCTAGCTCTTGCAGAAACTATAGGTAGTCCAGACTGTGGTTTAGAGAATGTACCTACAGAAGAGTTGTTTGTAGAGAGATCTGATCCCCCGTGCGTGGTTAGAAGGTCGGAAAGAGAGAGAAGACCTGCTGAAAGGTTTACTTATGATTCTTTAGGAGAGCCCACTCGAGAAACTGTGACCTCTAAGGGTTGTAGTGTTCGTTCCGCAGTGAAAATAGAAACTGCTCAGTTTCCTGATCACTGTCATAAAGTACATGCCTGGTGGTGCAGTCCTCAAGCTTTATGTAGGACTTGTATAAATGTGCTAAACCTTTGTACTTAGACTCAGCATAGATTGTTGACTATTGTTGACTGTAGTAGTGGGTTTATGTGAGCCTAATTTGGTGTTTAACTCTAGTACAGCATGGGGGCATGCTGAAATTTGGTGGGGGGAGTGTGTAGGACCCTTTAGAAATATGTGTTACTGGACCCGTTTCACTATTTCCCTATTTCCCTATTTCTCTACATTTAAGGTGTAGGACTCAATTTCCCAGAATCCCCTAATTTAGTTTTCTAGCAGTTAATTGCACTAGATATATATTTTCTTTCTATGATTAAACCAATCTCTAATTCATGTTGTTCATGGTGGTTGTCTAGAGATCAATAGGACATTAGATTACCTTTTTAGGTAAAAAAAATAATAGTTTCCGCTGGAGGGAGGAAGCTCTGATTTTTCCTCTAGAGGAAGTGAAGCAGCAGCTACGTTTCTACTCGGGAGGAGAACTAATGTTTGGAGACTTGAAACTGTGATGTTCGGCCCAAATATTGTATACAGTTAATAACTCTAAAAGCTAGTTTGTTGTTTATGCATTTTAGTCCAACAAGTTCGGGTTTTATATCGGTTAAGACTGTTTCTCTTCGACCAACGGCAACAGCGTGGTCTCCATTACCACTCAGTTCTGAGGCTAACTTGAAGCTGAGGCTAGTTAAGTAGCTGACTTGCTGTGTGCCTGGACTGTGGTTCGCCAGAGACTACCGTTCCCGTGTGTGTGTGAGGAAAGCAACGGACAGACAACGAGTGAAGCTGAGGTAGCCTGCTCAACCAGCTATACCAAACGCTTGCTGGGACTTCGTTCTACTGGCCAGCGTGTGAGGTCACGCCATTTTGCAGCAGTTCGAGGTTGCGTGAGTACCAAAGTGAAGCCAAGGAAAGATAGCGACATGGGACTGTGTAAAAGCAGCCTGCGTTAATCGTTTCTTTACTAACATGGATTACTGACATTCCTTGGATTATACATTATGTGCACCAACGTGACGACTGGGCCCCAACGTTAGTTTCAAATCCAAGCGCTTGGTTTAGTGTCATATGGTACTATTTTAACTAATAGGCCTATTTGAACTTTCACTTGTTGTGCAACAAAGACACATATTGAGTAACACGAATTGTCATTGACAGTATTATGGTGTATTTCATGTAGCATTGTTCAGGGTAAAAGTTTAATTAATGTAACCTAACTGGTATTGCATAGAGTTCGAATTATTATTGAATTGAATTACCATACATTACTATTTAGAAGTATGCTGTAGGAAAGGCTACAATATAATTCATTAAAACTTAATTGAAAGATAGTGATTGAACTTTTAAAAAGGGTTTAAACTTTTTGCCATATTATTTTCTTATGTCATAATAAACTGAATTCTAAAAGTTAAAAGATAAAGGGTACAATAAATGTTTTATGTTTTAAGTCCCCTTACATGGTTGCATAGTATTTCATTTAGGATAAGCCATACAGGTAGAAGTAACTTTAATCACTTTACATTTCTGAGGATTTACACATTTAGATCAGGGCACTGGTATAGTAATTCTTCAGTGGAGGCACCGCAACAGTTAATTATTCTATTGACATTTTTTTTTCCTTCTACCTTTTTCTACTAGTGTTACTATTCCCTAACTTAAATGGTAGACGGTAAGTCCAGCAAATTGAGAACCTAGGATCCTGTTTATGTTTAGTCTGTTTATGAATGTGACTCCAGTATATGTTGAGACATAGGGGAGAAAAGAAAAAAAGGGTTACATATATATAATTTTTTTGCACCTCTGTCTGAAATTACCAAGGCATCCCACAAGATATTTTAGTGGATTATATTGATGCTTTAAAATAAATTAAACCAGAAACAGTTTCAGACTAAAGCTATTACATATTCTATGTCATTTTTTTTTTGCACATCAACTTTTCAGTGAGCAGTAAGACCCTTCGAAAAGAGTGAGATTCTAACTGGCACATATTACATGCATTTGGAACGAGGCGCTACTTGGACTACACAGCTCTGAAAAATCCCCAAAAGAGCTTGACAAGTGACAAGTGTATTGACGTGAAAAAAAAATAAGACGAGCTACACATCAACATTTATTTAAGTGTTGGACATTGCGAACGGATAAATAGCCTGTTGAGGATCGTTTCTATGACAGCGAGGCAGGTTTACCAGGTATATTTACACCTTTGTCTCGGGAGGACCAGCTTTATTTCAGGACCCTATGAGAACCCCAGGGTGGACATAACAACAGTGTATGACACGAACAGTCCCTTCACTCATTTACACCGTCACCCATAAACACAGTTCAAAGCCTAGCGTCTCGGGGGAAATGTGTGATATCTGGGGCCTTTAACATCACACAGTATCTTTAACGTCTGATGCCTCTTAATCTACATCTAAAAAATACCCGTTTGCTGCTGTCTTTGTCTAGAGCCTTGCGCTGAACGGAAACCTTGTTTGCGAAAGTGCGACGCAATCCTTTGGGTTTGATTAGGGTATCAGGGAACACCAAATGATGCGTCTCTAATCCATTCTTCCGAATCGAGACACATTACGCACCCAAATAGACCAAATGAGTCTGTACACCTTCATTCAGATTTGTCCATCATGAAGTAAACAAACAACAGCGGGGTGGGAATTGGGTGTGCTGGGCCCCCCGGAGCCCCACTCCAGGGACCAGCTACAGGGACTTCTCCATAGTTACTGAACGGCAATCGGGGACACTGGGTTCCCATCGGAAATTGATCCAGGTTGCCAAGCTTTAACAACAGCACAGAGGAAATACGTGGATTGGGAGAAGGGGGAAAAACATACATACATACACAGGCAGAGTTTTAATCAAAACAAGAAGCCTGCGCGTGTAACGTATCAGGCACAAGTAGCCGCGGTCATTAAAGGTCACTGTCACAGGCCTTTTGGTAATCTTCCTAATCAAACATTACTCAAATGATACAGTCATATGTGTGGCCAAGAAATGCAGGGGAGAATGTGTTGTCGTCCCCTTTATCGACACCTGGCCGTGACACTCACTTCAGTGGCCACAATGTTATTTCTTTGAGAAGATAGTGCCGTGTGAATATATAGATACACATTTGTGTGGGCCTGTGTGTGTGTGTGTGTGTGTGTGTGTGTGTCCTGGAGATGGAGATGTGTGATTATGTTGGCCAGTCCTATATTGTGCCGAGAATGAAATGATCTGATCTTTAAAAGGCTATTGTGGATTTATATGGGGAAAATAGCCATATTATCATATGGTGTCTCTTTGGTTTCTCTGAGTCAAAGTCATATCCGATGATGATTGGCTTTTTGTGAGGTGTTCTGATGGGAAAAAAGTCAAGGCCATTGCTTCCCCATCTCCATCTCGCATTGCATTGGCATACGCGGCTCAATGCACCCCAGTTTTGGCCAAAATTGAAGAGCTTACACAGAGGAAAATAAATAGATGGTTGAATAGCAATCGCCGGTGCCCCTGAACCTTTTATCAGTGGGAATCTAACCGCCGTGCTGTTTCAGAATTTCAGTTTAGCTTCCGATTAAGGTATGTCCCAGCATTTTATTCCCTACATCTCTATGCTTCATAGCTTTCAAAGACTTCTGGGTAACTGCCTATTATCCGACAGTTCCACTCCACTGACCCTGCCAATAAAACTTTTCATATCCCAATAAATGAACTCGATCGGCGCGTTCTAAACATTTACACTGCGCTAACAGATCATCTCCAGACCTTGGAATTGGCTAAATTCCCTTTTCCTGATGAATATATAGAAGGAGATTAGAGATATGATAGCTTTTCAGATTGCTGCGCCCAGAGAAATTAGTTTAGTGAGCGTTTACAGAGGCTAAATTGGAACCATTAAATAGCGGATTGAATTGATGGCACATTCATTGTCTCTCCATCGGTATCACTGTAAAATCAATTAAGCGTCACTTTCCCATTCCCAATAAAGTATGATTGTCAGCCACGCTTGGCTACAGGAAACCCTGACAGTCCCTCACACTGGAACACCATGTGAAAACAAATGTGTGTGTGTGTGTGTGTGTGTGTGTGTGTGTGTGTGTGTGTGTGTGTGTTTATCTTGCTCTCTCTGTTTCTCAGTGTGTATGTGTGTGTGTGTGTGTGTGTGTTTGTGAAAGGAAGGGGGGGCATATGATAGCAAATCGTGACCTGTAATTGTGTGGGGAAAGCACAATTGTCTTCATCAAAAGCCAAATGTGCACGGTATGGGCTATTAGCTTGAAATACTGCTTAGGCCATCTGGAGAGAAACTCATGGATTCTTCTCCCACCTCCAAACCCCCACCCCACCCACCGCTCTCTAATGTCATGATGTTTCTGAAGGACAGAATGGGATGTTTATTGAATCTTTATTATTATTGTTGTCTGAGCACCCTGTGATTTTGTATACGGTGGCATTTTTACAGCAAACTCTCCGATGGGGAGATTACGTGCAAGGGAGAGTGTCTCCTCTCGCATGCAGAGGCATGCTGTGACTAATGCGTGGCATTATTTTGGCTCCTCTCTCGCCAGTCACCGTAGCCCATGAAATACAAATGTGAAAATCAAAATAGAGGCGTTATTGCGCTATTTCTTTTTTATAGCGCGGCGGACGCTCCCAATATGAAATGAAGAGCAGAAATGTCACATTCATGTGGGAAATGAGAATGCAGTAATATGGACTCGTGTTGAGATGGCAATCAACCACCGATCGTACAATTGGTATTTCTTTGCACCCGAGTCTACAAGGTGTTTGTTTATTTTACTGCAACCAACCAGATCCCAGAAAACAAAGAGTTTCAGAATTGAAAAAAAATCCCAATTAATGAAGATGAAATGGCAAAAGTAGGTGACTGTTGCAGATGAAGCTAATGACTGACCAACACAGGCTTTGAAACTGTCCTCTCATTAAGGATGTTTGAGACAAACGTACAAACTTCTCAACATGATACAATGCCTGCCTCAGTTTAAACTTAGTAATTTATAATGACTTTGATCACCAATTAAGTTCTAGTGAAATAAGTTATAAACTAAAGTCATGTCATTTTTATTTGTTTTAGAGGCCACAGAGACAGTACTGTAAAGTATGTCATATAAAATGAATGATAGTCAGATAGAAGTGCACATATTATTTTTAGTCTTCTTAATATTTGAAAATTCAAATTGGAATCATTGTCTTACCTACTCATTCTCTGGAAAGTAGAAGATATATTGATAATTAACATTTATATTTATATTTATATTTAATAGTGTGTCATCTTGAGCATCACACAGTGTTTTATTGATATTATTCACAACTTTAAAGGTCACATAAAACTCAAAAGTGACACACCTAAGTACAAATCTCAGTTAAGAGTAAGTGTGAACAATAACCTCAGATACAAAATCATAAAAGAGAACACAGTTGCTAAATTACAGTAAGTACTTCCAAGTGTATTGAGCCCATTTCATCAGATCTGCTGGTAGTGTCATCTGTCCCTTAATAATCTTAAACAATCTGTGTTTGAGGAATATGTTTAGAGATGGTCAGCTGTTCTCGTTTCTGCAGGCAAATCAAACAGCATTACGCCTGTCAATTTGCCAGAGGCGTTGCTGGAGCGTCCTCTGAGATCGAGACTTTCATCTAATTTTGCCTTCTAATGAAATCAAACGAGCCGTGTTCGCACACCCCCACCTTTCTCTTTCCCCAAGAATCCTATTATCTTTACATTGACTGAGCCTTCAGCAGCAGATTGCCCAAAACAAATGCCACGGGGTTTTTTTCTTACCCCGTGAGAGACATATGGGTGTGCCAGGACTGTGAGCGGCTTCATCATTGCATATGCTGCGAGAGTGATGGAGGAGATGACATGCAGATTGACGCCAACGTGGGTCCATAACAGATGAAGACCCAGGGAGGACCCCAGGCCCAGTGTTGAGTTTGAACAGTCTGGGCAGAGAGAGAGAGAGAGAGAGAGAGAGAGAGAGAGAGAGAGAGAGAGAGAGAGAGAGAGAGAGAGTTATTAATTGGTGGGTGATTAATATGTTTGTGCGAGGCGTTGCCAGGATACTGCAAGTAGTAACCGATGCTCCTCGCCATCTCCTCCTCATGTTCCAACACCCAAACGACGAGAACTAGCCACACCGAAAAGCTCATTAGAGGATGAAAATAAGATTGTCCACTCAAATGGAAACGAATGCAGAGTGTGGCGAGCATATCAACACACTGTGGCGAGCATATCAACACACTGTGTCTCACGCTTTTTATTTTTTTCCCCTCTAACTTTGCCACATCCAACTGAAGCCTTATGGCTAAGAGGCGGACCCAGTATGTTCCACTCACTGAGGAACTGAGTGCCATCGTGTCTTGGCCTTGTTTCTCCACATGCCTTTGGCATACTCCAGATGCCTTCTTTGGCATCTCAGAGATGAGACCTGGTGGCCAGGCACCACCTCCACCACCGTCTCCATCCCTGAGAAAGCTGTGCTTGAGTGGGGTGAGAAGGGAGTCGTGGTGGGGGGTTGGTTTTGGGTTTCGTGTGAGATTGACGACGGGGGTCGGGGCTGGTGGGGCGGGCGTATCGGCTCCGGGGTCAGAGGGACACCTCAGGCAGCGCATCGTCCGTGGACCAGCTGAGGAAGCCTTTAATGTCAGCGAGACGGCCGTGGGTGACGAAGGTGAGAAGGGCCGGCAGCACGCTTTCTCACGAACCTGACTGACCTAGGGAAGAGAGAGAGAGAGAGAGAGAGAGAGAGATGGCCTGTCCATTTCACATGGAGACATCTGATGTTCAGGGCCTAGCCAGCAGAGTGAAAAAGTGTATGAGAGAAAGGAAGAGATGGTGAGAAAGAGAGAGAAAGAGGGGAAGAGATGATGAGAAAGAGAGAGAAAGAGAGAGAAAGAGAGAAAAAGAGAGGGGAAGAGATGGTGAGAAAGAGAGAGAAAGAGGGGAAGAGATGATGAGAAAGAGAGAGAAAGAGAGAGAAAGAGAGAAAAAGAGAGGGGAAGAGAGAGAAAGAGAGAAAAAGAGAGGGGAAGAGATGGTGAGAAAGAGAGAGAAAGAGAGGGGAAGAGATGGTGAGAAAGAGAGAGAAAGAGAGGGGAAGAGATGGTGAGAAAGAGAGAGAAAGGAGGGCCCGGTGTTGTGCTCTGTCCACAGGTGCAGCACAGATGCCAGGGGAGCGGGAGGGAGAGCAGGAGGAGCGAGCGCTGCACTGGGCCGCACCCCAGGGCCACAGGGGACTCCAGCCTGGACCGGGGGAGCAGGAGGAGGAGGAGCAGGAGCAGGAGGAGGAGACGGCTCAGAACTCCCACCACTCGCGGAGTCCCCACATCTGTTTCTCCACCCCGTCCCTCCAGCCGTAATTACCCCATGGAGGGAGCAGATGACCCAGTCAGTGGCACACCCAAGCCCAGCACCAGCACAGTGTGTGTGTGTGTGTGTGTGTGTGTGTGTGTGTGTGTGTGTGTGTGTGTGGGGAAGGGGGGGTGGGGGGTGGTTCATGGGGCTCTGCCTCGCAATTTGGGCACCAGATTGGATGATTGACACCTTTGGACATTTTTGCCATGTTACTTAGAGATTATGGCAAACACCTAATTTTGCCGACACTAATGCATTTTTGGAGGTATCTATACATAAGATAACAACTATAAATATGAACATATACTGCACACAAGTATAATATAAATATATAAATATTCAGAGTGGCCCCATTTCCAAGAAGAGATTTTTCCTCAAAACAACAAACAGCTCATTAAAATAAGTAAATGCAAAATCGAAATGTGCAGCTGAATGCATTTCCAACTAGAGCCAGGCACATAGTGTTTTCTAGAGTCACATAATTACAGGAGTCCACATTATCAGATGGAGAGACACAGATAAAAGCTCAGAGTGGCGGTAATGGAAATCTGTTTGGAGAGGTGTGGACTCTAATATCTAATTTTGCCTAATAAACTATAACTGATTTAATCTCCACCTTATCAGGCCAAGATTTCGCCACTTTCCCTTTTAATTGGCTGTTTTGTAATCCCGATTCCCGACGGGGCTTGCGGTCTGTCTCTCCCTCCAGAGAGCACGCGTGAAATCAGTTTGAAATGGTGTGTCAATCTCATTCTGAAGTGGCCATCTGGCCGGCATACAGGAGTGGCGGAAGGCACCGCGAGCCACGGGGTCTCAGCCAGGCAATCAGTGGCAGCTTTCTACAATGTGTTAATGCAAATTTATTAGAGATTTCCTATCGGTCCCTTTAATCTGCCCTGCCTGAGTCGCCGCCGAGCAGCAGAGACAGCCTGGACACAGGCAGCACACACACACACACACACACACACGTGTGTAGTACACACACACACACACACACACACACACACACACACACACACACACACACACACAACACACATGTGTAGTACATACACAAGTACATACACATACATATAATATATCTATCATGTACTATGTGTATAAACATAATGCACAGACATACATACAGACTTGCATACATACATACATACACACTCACACACACATGCATACAGGTACATATAAGTACAAATGTGTATTAACAACAAACACACACACACACACATACACACTCCTGCATACAAAGGAGATTTGAGAGACCTAGCACTTCAGTTCCTCTATGTGAGATGACTGGTAGCCCTCATGAATAAAACATTAAAATACAGACATGTGAACACATTCCCACCCATACATGTTGTGTGTTTAAGGCAGTGACAGTTCATTTCTCCATGTGTGGTTTTTAAATAGTCCCTCTACGTGTGACCAACTAACACATAGGTAACTTAATTCAGCACAATTTGTAATAGCATTGTTACAGATCTCATTCCCTTATCCCCGGCGCACACAGAATGGTTTAATTTGAGCTTAACTCCACACCTGTATCTAATCTCACTTCAAATGGTGTGCCATTACACGTCCTTATGATATTCTGGGTGATGTGGAAAAAGACTGTGTTTGTTTTTGGATCTGTGGTTTAGCAATGATTGGTGCAAGCAGAAAAAAAATCACCTAATTTGCTCAGTTTTGTCTTTTTTTTTCTCTCGAAGCTCATCTATTGAGAGCGTACCATAATGCTATCAGTCTCAGTGAATTTAAAGCAATTAAACGTACACACAGGCCAGCAGTCCTCTCAAAGTTACATTATCATATCTGCGTAAGGCAGGAAAAGGGATTTGTGAAAGTATGTATGCTGAACAGCAGCTCCATGCAAACCTTTGATTTCATTTAAACTTGAAATGTTCTTTAACAAAAGCGGAGAACTGCTGGATAAAGAAATGGAGAAAATACTTTCCCATTATTTTTAATTGGACAAGTGCTTTTACTCTGTCGAGAGCGAGGCTCCGAGAGATAAGTCAAGTGAGCTTTTCAGGCGAGACCAAAAAATAACTTTCTTTTGCAGTTTAAAGGGCTAAGATTTAAGTTTTTTTGTTGAATGATGATGGAAAGAGGCCTTTGTAAACAAGACTCCCAGGCTATGATGCTCCGAAGTCTCATAAAATCGGGAACTTGGGCTTGTTCTGTTGAATCATTCAATAATAGTGCGCTATTATCAGTGTTGCCGTGTCGACTCAAGTTGAAATTTCCATTGATAAAAGCATGATAGAACGAGGCAGGCCCCTTTCTTATAACCAACTCAGCCATGGTTTCCGGAAACAATAAGAGGAGCAGTCGCGAGATACTGCACAAGTCAATATGACATTAATCAGTATGAAGGACATTTTAAATGGTGAACTGTTGCAATCCGGCTATCGTGGTGGAGTGACTCCAGTGCAAACACACTCATCCAGCCTGGCAGAGGTTAGGAGAGGTAGAGAGAGAGAGGGAGTAAGAGAGAGAGAGAAAAACAGAGAGAGAGAGAGAAAGCCCCGGCATTATTGCGAGGCTCTTCCTAGGAGCTATGGAGGCTGTCATTAATCCCAACTGTCTGTAAAATTGAAGTAATAAAAAACCCACTCACTGCACATCAAATATCGCCGTCGTGGCGATGCACCCAGGAAAAACACAGATCCTCCAACAAATAAAGAGATTTATCTGTGATTGTTTCAGTTAAGATTCCTGGGCACCCTGTGTTCCCTTTGTTATACATGAGAGAGACATTACACCCATGGCAGCACATGACCTCATTTGCCGAGGAGGAGAAATTTAATTAACAAGGCAAACATTGTCTGTGACAATGCCTCTGCTGAGACACTGCACTGGCGTATAGCTGCCACCTTTTCAAGACCGTCCAAAATGCTATCACCACAGCCCGATAACCAGCCCCCTCCACCACTCCCCAACCATCCAACCCCCCCCCCCCCCACACACACACACACACCTGCAAAACAAAACAAACAAAACATTCAAACAGTAGTGCTCAGTATTGAATTGTAGTCAATATTTTTTAGAAACTGAAGGACTACCCCTCCCCCTCAAACAGCCCTACCATACCAATAAGAGAATAAACACAGCATAATAATTGCTCCAGCACCCGTCCCCCACCCCACCCCACCCCCAGTCCCCCACCGCAGCAGTCAACCAACCACTTGCTCATGAAAAAAAGATGTGTTGAGTTTTGGGCACCCGTGCCAGCTGAGCTGACAATATGCTGCTGGTCTGCAGCCACATAAAAAGAGTGGAGGGACCCTCCGTGGCCTCTGCATCATAAAGCCACCGAGTCCTTTTGTGTGTGTGTGTGTGTGTGTGTGTGTGTGTATGTATGCGTGTGTGTGTGTGTGTGTGTGTGTGTGTGTGTGTGTGTGTGTGTGTGTGTGTTTGTATGCGTGTGTCCCAACTAGAAAGTGTTAAAAATGGACACTGGATGGACAAAAATGGACACAGAGATGTGCGGTCTGTGCTAGTGGGCACTGGGCAGGGAGGGGGTTGGGGTTTGTGGGGGGTGGCAGCAGAACCCTGCCTTATGATGGGTATTCATCTGTGAGAAGAGTCCATTGAGCTATATTTAGGAGGCCCCCCTCTTGGCTTCATGGGTAGTGGACAGGACGAGGTAACATGGCCTAATGGGGACGAGGCCTGGCCCTGGAATCACCGCCATCTATGCCGTGATAAAACATCCAAGTGTTTTGTTGCTGTTGTTATTGTTGTTGTTTTTATCGTTACTTGCCCAGGAACAGGAGCCTCCAGCCCTTGTCCATAAATACACACCTAGCTCAGCCGCGCTAAATGGAAACCCCCCCATGTAGCGTCGTGTCATACCGCTGCAGTGCCTCCATGTCACGGATTAACACTTCCCAAATGCTAACATTTATCTATTGTCCTGTCTAGTTCAATATCTCCAGCGGAGGGAGTAGATTTTTTTTGTCGTCGGCTGAGGGTGGGGACCAAGCAATCACAGCGAGCCGCTCTGCAGACACACACTCCAGGGTGGTGGCGGTGCATCTCCTTTCTTTAGGGTGATTTGTGTCTTACTGAGGAATGGGACGAGGGGACCACTGATTGATTGTGATGGGTATGACGGTTAACCTTCATTGCCTCTCCCTCTCTTGTGTGTGAGTGTGTATGTACATGGGGAAACGCCTTGTGTGAATAGTAAATGCCTTCCACGGTATATACAAAGATACACACACACACACACACACACACACACACACACACACACACACACACCCACGTGTGCAAGGTCTTTTTTTCACCCATTATTGCAAGAGCAATGCCTCAACAGCCCAAGCAATAACAGAGCCGGTGCCCCATTAACCAGCCTCCCATTCATGCTAATGATTTGCGCCATTACTCTTTCACTGGCTTTGTCTACTGTGCCATTTCTGTGACTTATGACACCATATATAACATGGTATCATGTTGGATGTAGAGCATGCTTATTATGATAGAAGGTGCAAAAACAGAGGAGTGCACAAAAAAGCATCACGGCAGCACAGAGGTGTTGATACTTTATTTATTTTGTTCTCTTTTGGATTATCCAGTGCGAAGGCATGTAATTGGGTCTGCGATAATATTAAAACTCGTGGCTAAGAGAGAGAGAGAGAGAGAGCGGCATCAAAAAAAGGCAGAAAGCACAGCAAAACAATTTTAAGCCTAATTTGGTATGAGACATGATTGGCCCAGTGGCGGCACGCAACACAGTCAATTACGATAAGGATTAAGCGCACGCAATCAAAAGATAGAACAAGATAATGTGGCAAGATACATTTGGAAACACAAGCAATTAATTGAGGAAGCATGACACACGAAGCCGCTAAAGACGAAGGAGGAGAGGGGGCTTCAACACTTCATCATTATTAATGACAAAGACGACTGATTTTTCCCAACTCTCTCTCTCTCTCTCTCTCTCCTCTCTCTCTCTCTCTCTCTGTCTCTCTCCTCCTCCTCCTGCCCTCCCCCATCTCTACCCCCTCTGCAACCCCCAACACCACCCCCACACACTTCCGTCTAACCCCCCTTCCTCTTGCCATCGTCTGCGTCCATACTGGGGGAGAGAGAGGGGGAAAGAGAGAGAGAGAGAGAGAGAGAGAGAGAGAGAGAGAGAGAGAGAGAGAGAGAGAGAGAGAGCATGCCTTATGTTTTGGGAAGGCCAGACGGAGCTGTCAGGGAGCCGTCCAGCTTGCATGGCCGCTGTCTATTACTCATGTGACTAGTGAACCCACGAGGCAGAAAATGACTGAGTTCACAAGGTGATTAATGAGCTCCCGGCCGCCGGGACGTCAAAATATGACGCCAATTGTTAAGCCCCTAACCTCTAGCAGGACAGGTACTATAACACATTTTCATTGGAAATCAATTTACCATTTCTCTTTCTCCATTCAAAAAGAGCAGACACCTACAGTGTCTTTATTTGCCACTATCGCATTAGTGTACTTACAGCATATTTACACCTGTATGGAACCTCAGAATTTCCATTTTTTCTAGTGGGGATGTTTAAATCCATATTAGGATTGCTGCACTTTGGTCTTAAGCATTAGGGCAGTTTAGGGTACAGGCTATAGGTGATTGTAGCGTATGGGGGTGAAATTAATTCGATTCATACCACATTGTAAAGGATCCCTGGTGTCTTCTTCCATAGGTAGACAATGACTTCCTCCTAGGAGAGAAAGTAACAATACATTAAATTAATTAGCTTGCCCAAAAAGGCCTCCCATAAAAGCCAATGATCCAGCAGTCACCTTGCTCTATTATTGGATATTCGAGAGAGAGATGGCCAAGATGAAGCCATCAGTCTAGCTCGCAGGGCAATAATGATTCATCTTTATCTGCCATGGTGGAGAACCTCATTCCAGCCCCGGCACTAGCCTCGCTCCAAATTAAGACCACATGTAAGCAGGCCTCAGTGGTGGTCAGCGGGGGTAGTCCACAGGAGACACCCACAACAACCCACGATACTGAAGGCTGTACATTTCATCTGTACGTCCTGAGTCGGGAAAAGTCAACTTGACAGAGCACAGGATAGTTGATAAACAGGCTATCTAGGGCACACTCTGTGCAAGATGCCTCTCATGGGGACTGCCTTAAAACCCAAGGCATTACAGAGGAACCCAAAGCAAATTATCCTGACAGGGACGAAACAATAGCAAATTGGACAAATGATTTAATGTGAGTGCCTCAGTCCCCCAGCAGGACCCGGTTGTTTGTGGCACTCGTAGGGAATTGGAAATAAGAATAAGCTTTTGATGGTAAAGGTCACGCGAGGCAGTATACAGCTCGCGCCGTGGCCTCCTTATTGAAAGATCGGGGATAGCGGTCCCCTGGAAACAATTCGTAGTCCCGCGCTCTCATTACAATGTTGTACTTAATAATGCATTGTGTGTAAAAAGGGAACCTAGTTTTTTTCCATTACTCAGGAGAGGGGCCTTCGGATCCCCTTCCACTAGAGGTCTGGAAGATTTGAGGGACAATTTGGGAGACACCGCTGACAGCCTCGCAGACATGTTGTTTCTCAACTCAATAAATCACGGCTCTTAACGTATTTTGACTGTCATAACGCTCTCCATCGCCGTGTGATAAATAGCCTCGGTGTTTCTGGTGGCAAACGAGCTTAGATCAGCGCAGAATTCCTGGATTTACGTTACCAACAAAAAACATCTATTTTTTATGACCCTGTCTTTGGTGTGCACGATGCCTACATTAAACCGCACGTTCATTCTTTTTATCTAGCCTGGACCGAAGCCCCAGTCTAATTCTACCGCATGCCTTACTGTCGTGCAGCTCCACTAAATCAGCACTTTTGAATTTTTTACACTAATGAGGAAAAATGAGTGTCCCCGAGGTGCTTGGCCTCCGAGTGCGAGGAGGAATTGATGAATTGTCCTCTTTTACATCTGTTATATCTCACTTCTCCTTGTTGCCCCGTGTTGGGGAAAAATCAATTACAACTATTCCTCGTTTTGAAGGTCCGAAAAAATATTTTCACAACTCGGCAGGCCGGAGGCCACTGATTCTGACGAGGGGCTAAGATGAGCCTCTTTTCCCAGGGCAGGACGGAGGGAGGGAGGGAGAGGTAGTGAGAGGTGAGGTTTTTAGAGGTAATCTAGTCTAGACTGTGCGCTCTGTTCAGCAGGAGGTGGCCATCCGTGGTCATTAATCACACCCGTGCTGACACTGGAAACAACCCTGGCCCCGACGTAACGACCGCGGCTAAAACTCCTCCACACTGAGGCGAGCGGCAGGGCAGAAAAGGCACCTGGAAATGTTGTGTGCCAGTGTCCCTCTGCTCGGGTGACGGGAGCGTAGCTGTTGCTGTTTTTTTTTTGTCTTTGTTTACGTCTCCAAACCTCCCTCTCATCAGACACGCTGAGTGGGGCCCGCGATTGTTGTTTGAGGGGTTGGGTGGGGTGAGGGGCCAGGGGGACAGTGGGGGGGGGGCACTGGCCATTTGGAGTGACTCCCTCAGTCCCGCCGACCAGCAGGGAGGCTGGCAAGTAGGCTCCGGTGGCCGGGAGAGGAGAGGGGAGCGGAGTGGAGCAGACTGTCTGCTAGTCCCATCTCCCAGGCCCTGCCCTGCCTCATTAGGGGCCTCCGCTTTGACACCAACAAGCCCGCCCACCACCACCACCCCTCCCCTCCCCTTCTGCCGGCGCAACAAAACACACAAAAGAGAAAAAAGGAAAGGGGAGGGGAGGTAATGGTCATTTCCAGGCCAAACAAATCACAACCACTTCAGGGCTCATTCTGCACTGGAATCATTTTGAAAGGTCTCTTTTCCCCCACCTCTCGCATCCCCTCCTCATCTCTCTCTGTGGCCTTGGATTGTGAGAGGCAAAGGAAATTCCAGCGTGCTGATACCTCTATTAAGGGGAACGGCGGAGATTCTGAGGGGATCAACACGGCCGGGGCACCTAAGTGAGGGAGAAAAGAGGAGGAAAGGAGTGGGGGAGGAGGAGGAGAGGAGGAGTGGAGATGAGGGGAGGAGAACTAGGAAGGGGGGCATTACCATGCATTTGCATCCCCTGCTCTCCAGACACTGAGTCCAATTGATTAATGGAGACAGGGCTTGCAAAGCCATAACTGCGTTCCTGTTCAGGTTAAGTGGTGCTTAGATTGTTTTATATTGCCTGTGATTAGAGGATGAAGCTGAAGGGTTTGATCGCTTAGAGTTCATACCCTTCCTAATCAGATGGGGCCCTTTTCGATCTGAGCTGCCCTGGCAACTTCAATCAGCCGTGCCTACACCATCCCCGCCCGCCTGACAATCCCATCAAAGCGCCGGAGAGCGGCCATGACACCATAATAGAAAGAAACAGGCAAATGTATTTCACATAAATAAGCCAATCAATAAAACATAAAGCATGCCGTGCTGAACAAGTGCATGACTCAGGGTGCACTTAACAAGCATTTAGCAACTGTTTAATTGAATTCAGGAACAACACATACACACATACATACAGACATCCCTATACACGATAAGTGTGTTATTTGTGAAACCCTATATAATTGTGTTAATACTCGGACAAATGATGAAATGACCAGTGACTTCACCCCTTCATCAAATCATATTCAGTGTATATTAGACAAAGGCTAGACACAGTCACAAAAACAATGGGAGATACTTCTTTGATTTCTGTGTGAGAAGAAAGAGAGAGTGTGAGAAGAGGACAAACACGAGCGCAGGCAGGATTTTCTTGGAGAGTGCACTATGTGAGGCGGACACGGTGTTATTACCGGAGCCCCTGGACCCTGCCCTGTGATGATCACCTCTGCTTAACCTCTTCATCCCACAGCCTGCTGCTAAAGTTTAGCGCTGTGCGCCGCCGCCACACAGAGACAATCAGGGAGAGGAAATAACACGGCTCTAAGCCTGTCACTCCCAGATGCTCGTCCCGCTCACGGAGGAGGGCGAGGGGCCAGACGAGTGGCCTGACAGCTACCGGGGTCATCCCTGTCTGCTTACTCCCACACTCAGTGTGTTAACCTACATCTCCTCTCTGCCAATGTAGATAGACAGAGAGAGAGAGAGAGAGAGTGAGAGAGCAAGAAGGCGGGTGCAGATTAGAGGAAGGGGGGGGGGTTTAAGGGCAAAAGAGAGAGAGAGAGAGAGAGAGAAAGAAAGAAGGCGTACGAGGAAGAGAGGAGAGGGGGTTTAGCGCAACATGAGAGCAAGGGAGAGAGAGAGAGAGATGTTGTGAGAAAGTAGGATAAAGGGGTAAAATGAAGAGCGAGTGATTCGGGTGAATCTTTGGCAGCTCGCATGTCAAGGGAGAGGCTCATGGCTCCACTCCTCTTCCCTTTCAAATGCAGCGGGTAAGTATTTTAATTAGTTGGCTAATTGTCTAAGTAATTGGTAGACAACTTAGCTCAAAGAGTAATCAATCTCAACAGGGCCGCCTTCTATCACATCAAAGGATCTGTAATTAACACGGCTGACTGTGGGACGCTGGTGAAAGCGAGAGCCACAGTAGCGCGAGGCTCCGTGATCCCAGATAAAGTCAGTGCTGCGCTACGCTGTGCTGTGCCGCAGACAGGAGGTGCTGTTTGGGTGTGTGCAGTGTGCACCAGGGCCTCGTCACAGGTTATCGCTGCCATTTCCAACGCACCCTCCAGCTCCAACAAAAGCAGGAGTAGATTTGGAGTTGAAACAATAAAACAAACGACACAGACACACACACACACACACAGGCATACACATGCATACACTCCTGACTACACACACACAGGCGTACACACGCATACACTCCTGACTACACACACACTCAAGTGGAAGCTGGCACATGGGCACCCCTGAATCACATTAATTGTATTTAATAAATGTAGGTAGCAGTGAGTGAAGAGTAATGTGTTTTCCATACAGCGGGAGCGGATTTCATTAATTTGGTCCATTTTCTCCTCTTTCGGCTGTTTAATTAACACACTCACCGGTGGCATCTTATGGCAGCCGTGTGCCCAGTATTTGTTGGTAAAAAGCTCTTCTTTAGTCATTAAGAGGAAGCACAGCGGAAGCTATTTGTGAAAATCCATATTTTGTTTTTATCTGATGTCAATTTTTTTTAAAGCTTCGTCATAGCAGCGGTTTCAATATGCATTACTCACGCACACCCCTTGTACTCTTTCTTTGTCCCTGTTCCAGCAGTAAGCAATTATATATTAGGGATGAAAAGGCTAATCATTTCTTAAATTCTTCCATTTAGGGATTTTTTAATCTATCCATTGTGGGAAAACAAGACCCATAATGAACAATTATACAAACAGTCAATTTCTGTGTTGTGCAGAAGACTTAATTAAAATGACTAATGAAAAATGAGGTAGGTCTAGTGTGGAACCTTACTTATCAATGTTCAAATAGGGGAAATGAAATACATTGCCTTTTTGCATTAGCAACCTAATGAAAATGACCTGGATTGTAACATACACTATGCTTCAGATGAGCTCATAACCATGGTACTAATAACTAAAACCCATCCACAGTTCAAAATATGTCATGAAATGAGTATCTGGATGGCACAAATGCATATAATTAGTCTATAATGGACCGCTGGCGCATCACCACTACGCTTAAAAGTTCAATTTACCTAGATGATAGAAAAAAGGGAAGAGAGAGAGAGAGTAGCCGCTCCCTTTATTTATTTACAACCGACATTTCTGCTCCAGCCTTCATCAGGATTGGAGGATTGGATGAAGCGAGGCCCAACCAACAGAGACACCAAAAACAAAAACATTACTACAATAACTGTAAACAAAATGATTTGCTCCTCACGGAGTGTGCGGCATTAGCGCTGACTGGAGCCATGGAAGCGGCTGATTTCCCCTCAGCGGGGACCTAAGGTTGGGTGGCAGGCGGGAGCGGTGTCTGCGCAGTGTGTGGGCCCCAGATTTACTCATCAGCCGGGATCAATGTAGATTCCCTACTCCACATCACTTTGATCTGGCGCAGACAGCAGGGCCTCTATGTTATATTAATGAACAACAGGCACCGAGAGTGAGGATGAGGGAGTGTGTTTAGTTAGCAGCTTGCTATACATACTAAATGATCAGAGGGGATGTCACTAGGAACGACTTCAATATGAGGCTGAGATGGCACCACAGGAAGCATACTATTACTGCAGGAAGTGATGCTTGAAATATATTTTATTTATTGCTATTCCGCTATTTTCACTTAGAGCGAGAGGATTTCTTCATATCCAGTTTACATATTATGATCATTTCCATAATCTGCTTCGAGCTAATTTAATATATACATTCAATTTGTTGTCCTGATACCTCATTGGAGGATAGAGTTTTAAATGATCAGATTACAGTGCTGGAAAAATGACACCGTGGTATGATTGCATGTTAGCCCAAGTGGCTAATTACGGGGGAACTACCCAGAGAGACAGGCAGTTGAGGAAATTAAAACAACCCCCACACCACAACCCACCCCACCCCCCTCCTCGCTCCCCTCCTTCTCAGCCGTTTTCTCCCTGCAGCAAGGTCCAACCGAGAGAGTGGCACTGACAGATTGACAAATAAGGTTAATAAGTACTTTCCTCCTCTCCTAAAGGCTAATCAAATATTAATCCTTGAAGTGTGGTCAGCAGAAAAAATAACAAACAATCGGTGGGGAGGAATTGATTGCATTGATTCTCGGGGTGGAAGGTTCTGAAACCTCCCCGATCTGCCACAGTGTTTAGAAAAACATTTGCACAGTCAAAAGGAAACATTTTAGCCAGTTTCTAAGACTAATTCCATATGTGCATTTTGCCACTAAAAAATCTTGCTCTTCAAAGATTCGAGATTTGACAATATAAAAAAATTGTAGTTTTTACAGATTTGTATATAAATGACAAATACAAATGCTTATATAATGTCATGTCAAACCTTAGTAATGAGAGCTCATACAGTAATGAGTTAAGGAATCTGTCCCAATGATTACTAGTTATTCCACTGCATCCTTCTGCACTGCACACAGAGGAGGCTGACTAGAGGTTATTGAGCCATAAGGCTGTGTATCTGCAACAGCATTTCCAATAAGCAGGTTGTTAGGGCAGATAACTATAGAAATGGAACAAACATCCTCAGATAGTCAGTAGATGTAATGAGAGAGAAATCATCTGAGGACTGGGGCCTGCTTTTTTTACCTCATTTATTATAGCCTACAATGGATTCTATAACTGGCCAATCAATTAAATGCCCCCTGGGTGGGGAGGAGAAAACAAAAGGACAGTGGAACTTTTTCCTGAAAAAACACGACGAAATGGATTTAGTTCGAGTGATATCGGAAATAGACCATTCACTGACTATTTGTGAGTATCTGTGTGACACTGGATTGTATTTCTATGTCCACTATTTTTCAACTCTCCTGCCAATTGACTCTCTCTCTCTTCGTCCCTTTTCCCCCCTCACTTTTTTTCATCAATGCTGCTTTCACTAATCACAAGCCTTAGGACATATTCAGGCCTAGTGGACCCATGCACACACGTACACACACACACACACACACACACACACACACACACACACACACACACACTGATAGGGACAAAATTGGATCCTGTGTGAATGCAAAGCAGCTTATCATCCAACATTTTCAGGCAGTGCTCCCTCCTGGAGCATATGTCAACATCATTTATTAGATGTGGCATGGGACTAAATAATGTATGATCACAAAACGAGAGGGGGAAAAAATGAATCTTTCCCAGCAGGTGGGTGGAATAATATTTGGAAAGAATATGAAAATTATTAATAGAAGCCCTTCAGGAGGAATTATTTGTTAACATTATCCTGTATGTCATTGTGGGTGGGGGGCTATAGTGGTAGCTTCAAATCTATGATTAATCATATAGAACATTTTCAATAATAATAATATTACCAACCGAACGGTCCCCATTTACTGTTAAGTCCATACAAAACAGGCCATCAGTCAAGTAATTACCCCCATGGATTCAAATAATGGTTAATCACACTTACATATTCACTGCCCTGTCCATTCTGAGCCATGGGGCCAGATAACATTCATCTCCAACATTTTTCTTATCACTGGCATTACTGGGCATGTGGCATCTGTAATCACACTAGCATACCAGAGTGGGGTTTAACCTTTATCCACATGTTTGCTTTCTGGAATAAAAGAAAATAAAAATCATGAAGATGCTGACCTGCTTCTACCTTGTATACCTGACACAAAATCTACTGTGAATTCCTTTTCTGCACCTACAGAATAAAAGTGTTAGAACATACTGGATGCTGTGAGTATTTTGTCACTGGCAAATCCATGTGTTGTGTTGAATGAGAGGTTCCCAGGCCATGGCAGTGTGTTGTGCACCCTTCAGCTCCCAGCTTACCACAAACAGCTGAGTATGCAGAGTCTCCTTCTACATTAGTGTATAGAGGAGCACCCATTGCTGTGTATGATCAGGATGTAATGTTTTTGGCCCCTCATCCTCAAAACAATACACTCAACACACTGCAACCCTAAACCAAGGTATGCACTAGGCGGCTGTGTAGATGCTCCGCTGCATTTCTGACTATAGATGCTAAAAAGAGAGAATATTTTCAAATATTTGTAAAAAAAAAAACATTTTGTCACATCCCACTGGTGGTGTGTTATCTCGGTGCATGTGTATTTCTGGGCCCAGCCCCCAAATCTATATTAAATACTAAGTAAGTATCTATACTGCCAGATGAGCAATTCCTAAACCAAAATTCACTTCCGAGATTCACTCCGTAATTCTCCCCCATCTAACAGTATGGAACAAATCCCACTGGCTCTGGGACTTGACAAATTGCATTAAAAACACTCAATTGGTCTAGGATTGGATAGGAGCACATGTCCCTCTTCATCCCATTAAACATGAAGCTGTTTAATCTTCCAAACTTGCTGACGCATGAGGAGGAGAAAAAAAAAACACCTTCACCTATTTGTTGACAAAATCATAGCGAAAAAAAAAAAACTTTCCTTTTTCGAAAACACTTTAAGAGGTTAAGAAAAACAACAACAGACAGTAACGTCTGAGATAATTGGAGCGTTTTGTCCCAAGCCTAATTAATTAGCAACAAAGACGATATACGTCCATCAGCCCCACATATTCCTTCCTCAGTGAAGCGAGCGAGTGTGGAGACAAAGCCTCCGACTGTCGTATCATCCAAGTTACAGCTGAACGGCTTACCCCTCTGGATCATGTTACAGTCCTTTTGATTGCATGTAAACAGGTTTTGACATGGGTCCGCTTTAATGTGTACGACATGCAGAAAATGGGGTGAAAAATGCCTGCGCACAACTGAACCTGTCAACAGCCAGTACCTGCTTTTAAAATCTGTTCCCCCGTTTCAGGCAATCTGTGGGAACCAGGCCTGTGGAGTGACTAATCCTGTTTTTATCCCCCCCACCCCCCCTCCTGTATCACACTTTCAATTCCACTTGCTGCCTCCTTTGTGCGATTTTCATTTGATCTCGCTTTTAAAATTCAAAATCTATTCAAGGTTTTTTTTTCCTCCTCGTACTTGGTTTCATGCTGTAGCCATGAAGCCCCTATTTATGTACGCGCCAGATTTGGAATTGCAAATCAAGAGTGTGCGTGTGATTTTTTTGTAGGGGGGGAATGCTAGTGCAACCATCTCCCCGTCCTCATCTCTTTATGAGTCCTGTAGATTTAAAATGTTAACATGGGACTTTAAGCAGGCTGATCAGTGCGAGATTTGTCCGTCACTGGCCATGCAATTGAGTCACCTTCATGGTGAGCTCACAGGAGCCCAGCGCATAATCTACTGTGGATGAAGTTTCATTTTTTTTGGAGGTGGAGGTGGTGGGTAGGGGTGCACTAGTGATTGGATATGAGGGTCTTCATCCTCATCCACTATTAAAGTGTGGGGCTCAAACTGTGAGTGATGGGGAATGACTTGTCACCACCTGGGAAGTGGCCAAGTGAGTATGGTCATCAGCAGGAGGGATGAAACCTCCGATGAACATTTCTCTACCACGGTCTGCCCACTCCGCTGGTCAACTAAGAAACTAGACAAGCCTCTGAAAAGGCAACGTGGGACAACATGCAACATTTATACCCAAGCTAATTTAGGATAACATGGAGTGCAGATGTCAAAAGAATGATCACTGTGAAAAACAAAACAACCCTTACCCCCATCCCCCCCGCAACCCCACCTCCCTCCATGTGGAACTTTGAGGAACCAATATATGGCAATACAGGAAAATGAATCCCCTTCCCGTTTTTATCTGCCATTTTTTCCAAATGTCAGTGCATATTTTGTAGCCCATTCAGGCACTGGTTTCCAAGAGAAAGCTGCCTGCGAGACAAGGAAATTGCTTTTGAGTACACCAGACAATACATGTTCCAAAGGAACACTAAGTCTATATGCAGGAATTAATGGATTAAATCTAATAACATTTGCTTTTCTGAGGTTTCCCAAGTAATGACTGGAAAAGCATAAAATACATATATACTTTATTGGACAAATACTTGAATAAAAAAACAGCTTATCATGCAAGAGCAAATAAAGCCATCGATACCGTGTACACACATGATCCAAGCCTGGGAGATGGCATCAAACAGCACATGGTTAGAGAGCAGGGAGAAGCCAATGTTGACAGGGTGTTACACCAACAAATAAATGAATCTCTGCGAAAACCAATAGCAAATGGGAAAACATTAATTAGCATGTCACAGACTACTGACCTGTTGCTGTGGAAATAAATGTGTTTTTTCTAATGTTTCCATAAATTCGGTTTTTAATGTAGGCCTAATATAGAGAGGTAGGACACACTTACTTTTCTTTTGTGTGTGTGTGTGGGTGTGTGTGTGTGTGTGTGTGGGGGGGGGTCATATCCATAATGTAATATATGCTAAAAAATCATATTGCTGATGCTGAGGAAACCTCTGTGTCTATATGCAAGTTTGTTTCACAGCTTCTACAAAGAAATTTAATATCCAAAGAGCACAGTTGCTTCATTCTTAATACAAAGGCATATATTTTTAATAAGTGTGGTTGCATAGAAGTCATCAAAGGATTGCTTTCAAAATGTCACTGGGAAATAAAGTAAACTAGTGCAGGCTAAGCCATTTATGAAGAGTCCAGTGCATTTCTGAGCATGTGGCTTAGCGTGCGCACACACACACACACACACACACACCCTCTGAGTGTAAACACACAGACCATAGATAGGAGCCGGGGCGATGTCTCTTTGAGCCGGCCAGATCCACTCCACAGTGTTGTGCTTAGCCAGTAGATTTGCTCACGCTCGGCCCAGCTACACTGCGGCACACCGCTACACTGACTCCTGCCGTCACCTCTGATACCCCGTCAGAGTTTACTCAGCAACTACAAGGCTGTTGGCTTCCCTGGCATATGATGTATGTGTGTGTGCGTGTGTGTGTGTGAAACACACACACCATGCGGCCTGCTTACCCACTCACCCGCCTGCCTGCCTGCCTGCCCGCCACCCCGGCGCTGTTTGACATTTGTGTTGATATCGTTGTCGCCATTGAAGGGTGTTGCGGATAGGGGGGGTGGGGGGTGGGGTACTAGTGACAGGGATTTGTGTGCGCTCCTCTGCGGAGCTTATCATCAACATTTCAATGGCTTCCTTACATGACCTGTCATGGTCGACTCATCCTCACGCCTGTCATGCATCTGAGCTGTTTTGCTCAGGTGTTTGTGGTCAGACGCGGGCGTTTGGAAAGGAGTAGAGAAGAGAGGAGGTGCGCGTGGGAGTGGGGGGCGGTTGAGGCACGAGACGCCTACACTGTTTGTATGCACATTCCAGCACAAATGGCACAAATTGCAAAAAAAGAAAAAAAAAATCATCTCAAATTAGTCATAAATAGGATTAATGGTGTGTGGTGTATCAACAGTGAACACTCACCCTGAAGTTTTGTAAAAATATCCGCCTGTCTGACTGTTTTTTTAACCTTTACCATAGCCTGCCATGGTTTGTTGGATATTGAAATTATTTCCATAAAATACACTTGATAGGATGAGAATCAGGCTAGCATGCTTTACAATGGAGGGCTCGGTGAGCGAGGTTAATGCTAAAAGGCTGGGTGCCATTAAAATTATGCACAGAAACAGTCGTTTGCACATGAATCACTCTAATGGATTACCAGGATGGGCTCATAAATAGAGTATCAGAGCGAAAACGCTTAAAAAAAGACTAAAATTAGAGTTTGATCGCATGTATTCATACTTTGGCTGCAAGATGAATAAATGAAATCTCGGGGGTTCAAAAAGCACACCTGTAGTATAAAAGCACAGAATTAAATGACAAACCCTCCATTTATGCACATTTGGAGACTCTGGGTCTAATGGAGAAAACAACTGGTGGACCTGGCTTATGGTGCGAGACCCTGGACAGGCATCTGCAAAAACCCAGGGACCTCATTTTGTGATGAGGCTGCAGAGCTGGTGGGGTAATATGAGCATTTTCTACCTATCAGTGGATAATGGATTTGGTATTGGGTTTTCCCATGACATTTAGAGGTTAATATGCACTGGTTTCATGGTTACTTATTGACGGCTACCCCCGGATATTTGCATTCACCACGCTATTTTATTGACACCAGTGATTAATACACCGCCAAATCAAACAGGATGGCCAGGCCGAGGTGAAGAGTGTTTTGCTCACGAACAGGCACATCAAGCACATGATTTGCTTTCAGATATCCCAACCGTGGGCAAACAAACAGATATATACAGTATATGTAAATGTGAATGTGTTTGTGTCCGTGTCCATGTGTGTGTGTGTGTGTGTGCATGGTCGTGTGTTTGTGTGGATACATACAGTACGTATGCAATCTATGTATGTATGTGCGTATTACGCATCACATCATATATCATGTAAAAGCTGGCCCGCAACACTCAGCATGCTGTATTAAATGCTGTAAACTATCCCCCGATTCCGCTAACTGTACAGTAGCTTCCCACAGGCCTTTACGGGCAGTCAGTGGCCATAGGCCCCCACATTTCAACACTGGTTATGATAAACGGCACACATCTCCACACACACCGGATTTTTTTTCAGCCGTGAACTCTTGGGGTGTTTATCTTTCAGGGACGACACATATATGTTTACGCACCCTGAGCCGGCGTCTGGGGGGGGTGAGGTCATGCTGCCAGTGATCCCCCCTGCCCGGTGGCTTTGATCCCACCACTAGGCCCTGGCAGGAACAGGAGCAGGAAGAGGAAGGGGTGATTCTTCACGGCTCCAGTGCCCATCTCTGACCCCAGATTTGTTTTCCTCTCTGGTAATTCCCTGACAGCCCTGGCTAATCAATCGGCTCGGTGTCCGGTCACCCCCCATACTCCTCTCCCCCGCCCTCCTCCCAGAATGCACTGCTTCCTAATAGGTTTCCATCATCACCGGTCGTCCAGACAGGTGGCCCCCACCCTATTCACTCAAGGAGCTGCGGCTCCGACTCTGCACAGGCCCCAAAGTGATTAAACACACGCAAGTCAAACGCAATACAGGACACGGGGGAGCTGTTCTTTTCAACTCTTCACGCCAATATGATGGCTTCCACAAAAACAGTTTTGACCAGAGGTGATCAGAATTCTAGTGCCACTGTATAACAATTATCGCAGAAAAATGGTTTTGGTGAGAGGTTTCGGGCGCTGACACTTTGACGATTAAGAAATATTACCACATCACATGGTCCGCAGCAGCGCAGTATGTGGGGAATTTGTTCGAGTCGTAAAAAAAAAACGTGCCGTACATGATTCTCAGCTCCGTCTACAATGCCTCTTGCCAGCCTCTCATCTCTCCCCTAATGCCAGGCAGTTGTGCTTAAAATGTGTATAATTTCACGTCTACAGATTCACACGGCATGTCACCAAGTCGGAGTGAAGTACACCAGTGTTCAAAGGAGCTCTAAGATGGAGTGATGGGGGGCCGGTAGAGGCTCAAAGCAGTTGACACACAGCTGTCTTTGCAATAAATCTTTGCAAATCCACAGTACAAAAAAAAAAAAACCAGACTCAAGGATTCTTTGTGTGGTATTACTTCAGCTCAGAACATTTAACAGAAACTAAAAAATGCTGAGAAGCGTCTTCTTCTGTTTAGCTCAAGACTTTTTCTGCATGTGCATTGGGAGTGACTCGGGCAAACTGTTTCATGATGGCCGTAATCTTTGAAATGAGCTTAAGCCGAATAGCCTAACAAACAAAACCCGTGCTCACTGGCCCGACGAATTTGGCAGATAAGTACAGAAAGAGAAAAAAAAAATACAAATTAAATAAGCTTTGTATGGTCACTAGGCAAGGTTAATCTACCAGGTTAATAAATATAACAATTTTCTCACTTAATCACATGCATGGCCCTGTATGAGTCTCTCTGACTGCAAGCTATATGGGGAGGTTAGGATATAATTATATGATTGTATTGTCATTTCAGCTCACCCCTTTGGGTCAAGAACAAATTGCATCATTTAATATTTTAACTTTATATTCCCTCAGTCAGTGAAGGGGGAGGGGCACAGTCAAAGTTCACCTCCTTTTTGTAATGAATCTTACATTATTTATATCATAAATTATGAATGCACTTGAACCCATACATGCATATCTATAAATGTGAGACTCCACCATCAATTCACGTCTAGGGTGCTTCTGTAACTGTGAGCTCATCAAGTCAAGCTCTGAGTTGAGCTGAGTCTCTCACTCCTCATTGTCAACTCTTGTGTGCGGCCTGAAACGACTCGCATCTTTCCGCATAAAGGAGAGCGAAACTCACACGTCTTGTTGTCGGGGATTCGTCGACAAAGACCGTCCAAGTTAAATTGACAGCCGATTGAATGAATACATCTGGTAACTTTTCAGACAATACCACAAAAGCTGTGTGCCGATGAGCTACGTTTGAAGACACAATTCAAGCTAGATCTTTTTTTTTTAACCTACCCGAGCTTTATTAGCTTATTTGATTCCCCATTCTCCTTTTAGTTGATTCAATACATTTCTTATTTGCATAAAACTGGCCGGTAAGATTATCTTCACTTATTCGATCTATCCTAAGAGTCACCTTGTTCAGGATCTTATACGAATAATGAGATTTTAAATTGGGAGACACTCACAGGGAGAAGGAACCATTTACAGTTAATTCATCTCGCTGAGGTACATTGCTTAGAGGTATTGGAAGGTTTAGAGTTTCATTCAAGCATCATATTTAACAATGTCTGCCACCTCCACTTCACCAGCATTCAAATTTAAATGGCTCGAATTTGACTGATCCAATATTATGTTTAACTGTTGTTATTTTCCTTAAAGCAAATATTTTGGCTAAATCCCTTTCTTCTGCTGGGAGGGGTGTGTGTGTGTGTGTGGGGGGTAGATGAGAATAGGGGGCAGAGAGAGACGAAGAGAGACAGACAGTAGATGCAACATTAATTTCCTTGCATTTTTCTCTATATATAACTCTATATGTGATTCTATGAGATACTGTGTAAGTTTCCTATGACATACATCAACATATACTGTATGATCTGGGAGAACATGTGTATGATAAACTCCATTATCACATTTTAATTCTTAGAACCTATGGGTCTCAATTTGTGTGTGTATGTGTGTGTGTGTGTGTGTGTGTGTGTGTGTTCCACACGCACAGAGTGTAATTTGTGTGACTCGAGGTAAAGTTAATTGCCTTTTTATGACTCCAATTATATAACATTATGAATATACAGGCTTAACAGCTCATATGTGGCCTCTATTAACAATGTCTTTTGGATTAAATCTTAAGGTCTTCAGCATTCAGCTGTGTGTGGCTTGTCATGGATTTTAAATCCATACACTGGGAGAGGGGTAAAAGTGAAATTTTTAGTCAAAAATGAGAGAGAGAGATCGAACTTGAGCTCAACTACTCAAACCATCCTCCTTAAAGACCACCAGGAACACCAGCTCAAAAGGGTGACAGACAAACCAATCAACAACAAACACAACATAATTACTTCCGTCTATCCTTGAGCAGACACACACCAGGCGGAACACACACACACACACACATCACCCTGGTACAGCACCCCCACACACACACACACACACACCGCCGCCGACCATAAAACGCCACAATTGAATGAAATGAGTCACAGTCTCTCATCATTAAGGTATTAGTTTGTTATAATTCTAAGGCAGCAGAGAGACTAGGGTGGCAATGGAGAGATGGAGGGGTGGGGAGAGAGAGCGAACAGAAGAAGGAGAAAAAAAAACAAGCATGTGCCTGTCGTGAAGCACGAGCTCCTGAGGTGTTAACTAATCTCTGGTGGCCGGCCTGCACGCTACCTCCTTCTAATTGCCCGCCACATTTCAGCCTGGGTGTGAGAGCAGCCATTGTAGCGAGCGTGCTCAGTTCCCCCCCCCCCCCCCTCTCCATCCCTGCACTCCACCCCCCAACTACCTCCTCCCCTCTTCCTCCCCCTCCTCCTCCCCCAGAGGTCTCACACCTTCATTATCACTCTTTATTGCAGTGCCTTCCATGGGCACTCGGCACCAAACAGCCTGGGCCGATAAAAATAGAGCCCTTTTCTCTCTCCCCTCCTTCTCCTTTTCGTGGTTTCAGTTTTAATTACCAACACAGAGCTCGAGCTGCCGCGTCCTCGGCAGGCTGGCCGTTTTGTTCGCTAATTAAAGCGAGGAGGGAGTTTTTGCTTTATTGAAGGGACCCCGCACGCCACCGCCTCTGTCTCATCTATTATTAAGAGGGCAGGACAAATCAGTTTTAAATATAAACGCCGAGACCTAGCCAGGGACACACATGCGGCCTTGGTCAGAGCTGAACTGGACTGGGCTGGGCTGGTAAGGAACTGGCCAAGCCTGGGTGTGGGAAGTGTGTGTGTGTGTGTGTTTGTTTGTTCTGTGTGTGTGTGTGTGTGTCTGAATGTGTTTGTGTGTACGCGCATGTATGCTTTGTTGAGTATGTGTGAATATGTACGTGCCTGTGTCAATTTGTATGTTTGTGTGAGTGTGAGTGTGTGTGTGCGTGTGCATGTGTCAATTTGTATGTTTGAGTGTATGTGTGTGTGTGTGTGTGTGTGTGTGTGTGTGTGTGTGTGTGCGCGTGTGTGTTTGTGTGTGTGTGTGTGTGTGTGTGTGCGCGTTTGTGTGTGTGTGTGTGTGCGTGTGTGTGTGTATGCGTGTGTGTGTGTGTGTGTTTGTGTGTGTGAAACAGAGGGAACGGGGGACACGCCTCTTTCCAGGGGTCAGGGCAGACCCTCATCTTCCATTACGTCCACTTTGTCAGGTGGGGAACACACACAAAACCTGGCACCAGTCACACCCAACCAAACCGCCTGCTTGGCCCATCTGCCTGCAAGCGTGTGTCAGGCCAGGCTCTGTGAGTGGAAAGCCCCGTATATGCCCTGTTAAACGCACACAGGCCCACGCAAGCAGAGCATATACGGCCTCTCTGATTTAATTGGCCGACCCCCCCGTGTGTGTTCAGGCTAAAGCAAAAACGCAAATGAGAAAGCAGCAGGCAGGTAATGGCAGACTCAGACGTTGGGTAAGATTGATGTTCCACAAGCGTCTCTGACATCCCCCCGTCTTCTCCTTTGTCCAAACAGTGACGACCCCGACAGATGCCCAGGTGAAAGTGTCTCCTGTTTCCAACCAAACGAACGTGGGGTTGGAGGGGGTTGGCAGTGGTGGTGGTGGTGGTGGTGGTGGGGGGGGGTTGTATAGAAGAGAAAGAACAGCTGAAACGGCACAGACACGCAGAGCGTTTACATAGCGGGTCATCACCGCGGCCAGCTCAAATCGTCAATGCCGTGGCAGCTCCTAAACACCTCATGAGCCAGCCAATGGCTCCTCTCTGCAAAGCCAGCAGTCAGAACGAACCTTTAGCACCACACAGGCTCAAAAAATCCACTTTTCCAACGGTTTGCATCATTGCCCACTTTAAAGGATTTATTTATTTTTTTTTTTTTTTTTTTATTTCCTTTCTCACACATTAGAATGTTCACTCGGGTTAGTGCTGCTGGGTTTCTCTCTGGCCTTAACTAGATGAAGTGCAGTGAGCGGTCGAGGGGAGAATAATGAATTTAGCCTGGCTGAGGAGGCAATGAAACTTCCTTTGGCCTAACAAGCACCACGCATCCTTAAAGCAATTAGTCACTGTCAAATAGGGGCAAATGTAGAACCCTCCACTTGCTTGTTAGGTAAAAACCTACACAGGGGTCAGTGACATGGAGAGAAATATAGTGCAGCCACTGAATCACTGCTGTAACAATGCATAATTTCCATGTAGCTCCTCTAGAATGTTCTTGGCCATAACATTGTGTACAGCCCGTGGACCTTGAGTTAAACTAAAAGTTAAGGTCTACTTAAAAAAATAAAAAAATACAGGCACAGTTCTTTCTGTCCTCTGTGCTAGAAAAATCTATGTGACCTAATCAGTTCTAAGAGATGGTTAATGTTTTTTGCAACAGGGTATCCATCCATCATTGCAGGGTTACAAAATATAGAACCAGTATTTGCTATAAATATAAGCAATGAGGAACATGTAAGCTAAGCACACAAGCAGTAGCCAAAGTGCTTGTTTCACCTCCAACCCCCCATCTCTGAGTCCACCCCCCACGCCACCCCTTGTAACACCCTGTCATTCTGCCAGCTTCCCTCCGCACTCTGGTCCAAAATAAACTGTCACTTCCTCTCAGCCTCATGTGACACACGTGTCTGCTTGCTTTGAAATATAGATTTTCAATTACCTGCTAAACAACCACTGAGCTTTTACATTTTTGGCATCTGACCCCCAGGCCGAGCAGAGCTTTCTTCCTTGGACGCCTCCTGCCCACCCGTGCGCACGCCTCCCCTCGCCTCGCTTCTCGTCTCAGCTCTGTGGCTCGTGACGTAATTGGCTGGGCTGGTGACCTTTTTTTCTCTTCCTGCCAGGCCACACCTGCTTTCTCCTGGACCT
This sequence comes from Alosa alosa, assembly GCF_017589495.1. Taxonomy (NCBI): domain Eukaryota; kingdom Metazoa; phylum Chordata; class Actinopteri; order Clupeiformes; family Clupeidae; genus Alosa; species Alosa alosa. The sequence continues at coordinate 25,297,082 of NC_063194.1, forward strand.
AATAGTGGGTTGACATCCTGCTCAGTCAAGGCCATTTTCAGATTAGCTTTTTATCCCTGTGCAGGCAAGACCTGCAAAATGCAGGGATGTCTTCTGAGGAGAGCTGAACAGGAGTGGCAGCTCTTCCACAACACCAGTGGAGGTAGCTTGCCTTCATTCAAGCAATACACCTGTGAAAGAACAAAAAAACACTATGTCACAAGCACTTCCCCAAAAATATAATTGGAAAAATGGCAGTGGTAGCAGTGGAGGTTAACATATAGTCAGACCTCAGACCTTAGAAGCTAAGACCTTTTTTGCAGGACTTGTGGGGGACTATTACGTTGCATTTATGTAACATTTTGCTTTGCAGAATGTCTGACACTGACATTGCAGTTGCAACCAGAATAGTGAACATACAGTACTCCAAATTCAATCAATACACCATGAATGGAACAACCAATACTATCATGTGTCCATTTTTTAGCAGTAGTCATTTTCAGATGCAAGTCATCCCACCCAGCTGTACAAACATACTTTAAAAAGTCCACGCTCCAAAATAGAATTTTGCCATCTTTCCATCTCCCATCTTATTTAATTTCACGATGTGCATTTAAAAAGGTACATTTCTCTCTTGGATGGATTTTTTTCCAATATATAGAGGGGAGGATATATAGGTCAGAGACCTCAACGCCTTATCAGTAATTCACCATTGCTTGGTTATTAAGGACAGCTTAGGTGGAGAAGGCTGAAGTACCACGAGGGGTTAAGGTGAATTGATTGCCTGTGGACATGTTAAACATGACCCTGCCGGGGCGGCACTCCACTCCTAAAATGCGCCAACCTGTGCACCTCGCTGCAAGTAATCAGCTGCGGCAAAGGCTTTAATAAAATTCGGAGGGGCCCCAGAAATACCCCCGGGGGCTGTTTCCTACCAACTTGGAAATAATCAAAACCCCCGGCAAGAGACATTTGCGCCGCGTTATCGCACACAGGCATGGAAAATGTCTCTCCATATCACAGTGCCTTTTAAAATAATAACAAATACTCTTGCAGTTATTTTGTAAATACCGCGTGGTCGTTCGCTTTGACGCACATTTTTTTTTTTTCTATAACGGGAGGGTAAATACGTGGACTGATGGTCAAAGAACAATAGTTACTAGAGTGTATTGCTTCGCTTACCGCACTCACTGGCACCAGCTTGCTGCAGAGGGGCAATGAGAGGATAATTATGGGGTAAACTTGGGCTCAATCTGTCTGTACACCCCCTCCCCTGTTGGAAGGGGAGTTCCCCTTGATTAGCCGAACTCAGGGTGCAGCCCCCTTTGCGGATAGCAGATTGAAGTTCATCGCAGGGGTCTCAGCTGCCAGTGTGTAGCGATGAATTGCCTGCTGTAAGAAGGTGTTGACAGGAGCAGCTGGACATCAGCGAGTGATGAAAAGAAAGGGAAATTCATTGAGACCCGAGACAGAACGGTCCACTGGGAAAGGGAGGGCGAAGGGACGGAGAGAGAAACTGGCATCTGCTGGAGGAAGGCTGAACTGCAACCTGGCCTGGAGGTGTCATGGTGCTGCGCTCATGGGAAGAGAGGGTAGGCTAATAAGGGTCCCTTTGTCGATTTGTATGAACGAGTTGCTACTCCCATAAAGGGTTTAGATGTATAACACTAACACGAATATTAATACTACTAATACTACTACTACTACTACTACTACTACTACTAATAATAATAATAATAATATTAATGATGATGATGATGATGATAATAACAATAATAAATGTTATAATTAATTATAACAAGTATATTATTGTTGTTAGTGTTATTGCTATTGTTGTTTAATGAATTCAATTAAATTTATTGCAAATTAAAATTTCCACAGTGTATTCAAAAGGTTTTATATACTATGAATGTATATGAGCTGGGAAATGTCATTATCTTTTATCCATGTTTTGTGGAAAGACTTGAAAATAGCCTGTTTTGGCCTTTAAAAATCAAGCTTACCATTAAAACCATATAATGCATCTGAAATAATTTTTTATAGACTCATTCACCCACCTTCTGTATTCAGTGAAACTGCATTCACTCGCTCACTCACTCGCTCACTCACTCGCTCGCTCGCTCATTCCAGCCAGTTGCTCCCTCATGTAAATAAACCCTTAAACACTAGAGTGGAGCGCGGCGCGTTGTTTTCCAGTGAAAATGAGGTATTATGGTGGCTGCACTGGCACACTGCGCGCCCTGATCCTGCCAGTGCCCTGGGGTTACACCAAGCTCTATTGGTGTGATTTCACCAGCCAATGCATTAATGAGCTGCCTAACAGTGCAAATTAGCTTTTAATGGGTGTTACTTTGCTGGAGTAGGCCTACCACACGCAAAGGACCTCTCATTCACCATTATATCCTCCAAACACTGTCACAATATGAAAATGTAGCCACTGTGTGCTGTGAAGTCACTGATCCAAAGACAAAAATATATATTTAGAATTTCTAAACACAGCCAAACCCCCTTCCTATTACACCTTATGCAACCCTTGTTTAGATGCCCAATTTACTCCTGTTCATGAGTGAATCATCATCTTCATGCAAGGTCGCATTGGATAAACGTCTCTTGAATGTTGTTTTGTTTTTTTTCCAAGGCAGGTGAGCCTTGTGTATTGGTGGGGCCTCCATGGAGCCTTGACAGAGCTAGTGTATGATGAAAACACTTTTGCTCTGTGGCCACGTTTAGAAGGCCCAGTAGGCTCGGCGGTTACAACAGAAAAGGGGGAAGTCTCTGAGCATCCTTGACACCCGCCACTACTTAATTAGCTGCCATCAGCCCCTAGCCCTGAAGGAGAGGAGGAGAGAGAGAGTGACTAATGATTAATGATAAAAACTCTGTCTGAGCACAAGCTCTGACAAAAACAGAGCATGTCACAGAGTGCCCGTCAAAAAGCCAGCAACAGCAGGAGCAGGATTTCACCAACAACCCCCATCCCAGTACCCCCTCCTTCAAGCAAACGGCCCTTTGCAGTGTATTAAGCCACAAATGGTTGCAGAGGCAAGCTGTTCTAGTATATGACACCTCCACTAAAAGTGCAGAGCGTATTGCTAAATCAATTGCGGCATTGATCGCTAACTAATTAGGGGAGGATAAATGGCAGAAGTACACAAATATTGGTGTGCTGCTGAGCCAATAGACCATGCGTTGCATAAACTCAGTAATGGATGAGTGGAAGAGCAGAGGTGTCTGCTGAACGTTTTAGACGAGTGTTAGCAAAAGCTGTAAAACACCGAGCTAAATCACAGCACGGCTACTCCCAAGTGCAGAGCACTGCCCAATACTGTCCTAATCAAGCATATACTGTCATTAGTCTCCTCTCATGAACTCACAGTGACCCCCTTGCAACCCCACATCAAGTTGAGACATGGAGAATTCTTAGTGAACATTTGAATGGACCTAATGAACCTTTAACACTGGGCAAAGTGATTCTGAAGCTGTTCAGCTGTGCATTCTCATCATACAGTGCCTTTTTATTGTAGTGGGGAAAATGGAATGGAGGCTGATATGCAAAAGTTTAACATTTCATTTGAGCTCCAACAAAAAAAAGATTCTTCCTCTTTGGTTGAACATGTTTTGCCCAAATGTGATGAGGCCAAATCACCCTTTAATCCCATATTAAAAAGCTAAAACATCATGTAAGTCTCCTAGTTGTGTCATTAGACAGCACAGTTACACGTCAACAAACTCTAATTAGTTTCAGCTGACAGGGCATGTCCCTAAGGTCAAAGATCATGACTGCTTTCATGGGGATGATGGGAAGGGAGAGGGGTCATGGAGAAAGCAAAGGATCAACGTCCTCATTACTGTTAAATATGGCCTCTTTAAATCAAACCAACGACTATGGCACAAACATTTCAGTCGGTCCAAGCTTTGTTGGCGAGACCATGTCTTGCTTTGTGGTTTTCATGCCATCTGGTTTCTGCACACATGGTCTTAGGTGTTAGGATAAGATGCAAGCGCTCTGTTTTGTACACAAGAAGGCACTCCATGGCGCCCTCTCTAGGCATGTCACTGAACTGCTCCTGGGGTCAGCCCCTTGAAAGTGTTTCTCGACACACAACAACGCAGGCACTGCCGTCTCAGCATCCTCCGCGATTGTCATAACAGATGTTTGGGAAACCGTGGCCCTGTAAGCTTAAAATCTGGAGCAAACGGTAAATTAATAACCTCACCCTCCCCTCTAAGTCCCCCCAGTTCTTAGCCAATGCTAAGTGCCCTTGTTGACTCAATTGGATTAGTGTTAATATGTAAACACAGGAGGTAAAAAGAAGTAATCCTCTAATGAAAAGGAGAAATGGGAAATAAACAAGTCAAAATGCCGTGTTTCCCTGTCGAGTCGGGAACAGCAGCTGGATGGGAGCGGGAATGATTGAAATGGAGCCTTATAATTTTTTAGACCCGGGGACATCCTTAGATGACTGTTTTGACCATCCAGGGGAAGAGCAATTACTCGTTTGTTACTGGGTTGGATAATAGGAGTGCAACCTCTGGGGGATAAGACAGAGACTTGTTAATTATTAAAAGCTTACATCAACCAAACACCAGAGAGTTGCAATTATTAATGTTGTTGTTCTTGTTTGTGCTTAAACACCACTGCTGCTGTTAATATCCTCATTAACCAAAATGAATGATTTTATTACTCTTGATTTGGTTTGGGGTTTGTTAATGCATCTGAGGCGCATTGTCAGTGCTTACTGAAGGAGAAGAACTGCATGTGTTAGTCAGATGACTGCTCACCCTTTGTTCTGTTGCAGATAGTAGCTTTTTTTGAAAGCTTGCTAAATCAACCACACCTCCAAGTCACCCACAATATTAAAATATAATATTTACGCCATATTTTCAACGCACATTTTCTAAAACCCTTCACGGACCCCCTTTGGAATATTACAATGACAAGATAAGCTGGGATATGTATACACATAAATCTGAAAAAATCACAGTGACACTACAGGCCCAACGCGTCCTGATTTAGTGTGCCTGAAAATACCTGAGATTACTGCAAGTGGAACATTTGGAGATGGAGGCATGTCTTTATAAATCCTCGATTTGAAATGGACTGAGTGTTTGTGTGCATCTGTAGTACACATTTCATGTACTAATGCTGCCCTCGAAATGTCTCGTTGGCTCCATTAAGTCGCATTAACATTCATGAAAAGTTTGTATTCTGCTGTTGTTGTTAGAAAACGCTCAGTTATACTTTTATTCAGATGGTGGATTTAATGCAAATGCGCTTAATTGAACACATCCAAAGTGAATTTGTTAAAACACATAGGCTCCCTGTGTTTTCAAAGTTCACAAGAGGTCAATCACATTGCAAATGATTAATCTGAACTTTACTTTTTGAGCTCAAAGCACATTAATATATAATAGTGTCTTTTAATTATAATACTAATGAACAGCGTCTGTGTGTGCCAGACCTGTGGTTGGCCACTTACTCTGCTGTATTCCCGCTTTTCCTGCAGTGACACTGATGGTAACGTAACACACAAAGATGATACAAGGCTTTATCAAAGTAGAACACTCAGGCCGTGCCTTCTGATTTGCACACGTATACAACTAGAAATGTGAATTGCATGCACGTGGAAGGGAGTGGACATATTGGCCCAATAATTTTTACTATTTCAATAACAAGACAAAAGAGGTGTCGATCAGCACTCTGTGTATGCAATAACTCAAGCCCAAGTGAGTGAGAGGTTAAAAGGGCTCCCTGCTGATGCTGTCAATGCTTGTAAAGATTCCTTAGATTGGCCCTTGGTCTTAAGATCCCCCTTGAGAAAGTGCCTATAAGTGTGTTAGGCCACACAGCCGGGCTCGCGTGGCCACTGGGCGGTCAGCTGTAGGCACCTGCAGATTAGTCCAGCATGTGGGGCCCCACGAGCAGCAGACACAGGGACATTATTTCATTGGCATGGAGAATGGGGGCAGCCGTGGCCTACTGGTTAGCACTTCGGACTTGGAAGGAGGGTTGCCGGTTCGAAACCCCGACCAGTAGGAAGCGCCTGAAGTGCCCTTGAGCAAGGCACTTAACCCCTCGCTGCTCTCCGAGCGCCGCTGTTGTAGCAGGCAGCTCACTGCGCCAGGATTCACTGTGTGTTCACTGTGTGCTGAGTGTGTTTCACTAATTCACGAATTGGGTTAAATGCAGAGACCCCTCACGGGATCAAAAGAGTATATATACTTATACTTAGAAGGGTTCTTGTGCTGGACTACCTACCTGGCTCTTGAAGCACCAGACGCCAGTTTGCTGGTGACGAAGGAGACAGAGGACTCACAGAGAGGTCAGTTGTGAAAAGCACCGCTGTATTGAGCTCAACTCAATGCTCTCAAATGGCTGGCTAAGGAACAACATTCACTTACTGTATGTATATGGAGATATATATCACAGCATATGACGCTTTCCATCTCAGAAGGAGCTAAACAGATGGTCATGCGAGACTCCACTCCTGTTTTTGCGTTAGTTGTGGAAATCCATACGTAAAGCAAATAAGGCAATTTATCGGCCTAAGCCACGCCGAGCCTAATCTGAACCATATGCAATTTTAAAGGGTGTTCCTTCTATTAATGGGACCCCAGGGACAGAGGGGCTAATTGATGCAGCTGTTGATAGCTTTTACAGATGACGCCGAGATCGCCTCCCCCGTGACTCTTATTTCAGAGGCAGTTTTTAATGAAGTGCTAAACAGAAGGCTCTCTCTCTCTCTCTCTCTCTCTTTCTCTCTCTCTCTCTCTCTATCTATCTCTCTCTCTCTCTCTCTCTCTCTCTCTCTCTATCTCTCTCTCTCTATCTATCTCCTCTCTCTCTCTCGCTCTCTCTCTCTCTCTCTCTCTCTATCTCTCTCTCTCTCTCTCTATCTCTCTCTCTGTCTCTCTCTCTCTCTCTTTCCTTCTCTCTCTATCTCTCTCTCTCTATCTATCTCCCTCCCTCTCTCTCTCTCTCTCTCTCTCTCTCTCTATCTCCCCTCTCTCTCTCTCTCTCTCCCTCTCTCTCTCTCTCTCCCTCTCTCTATCTCTCTCTATCTCTCTCTCTGTCTCTCTCTCTCTCCCTCTCTCTCTCTCTCTGTCTCTCTCTCTCTCTCTCTCTTTCTCCCCTCCCCTCCATTGCCTCTTCCTTTACATCATAGCTTTGATTTGAGAGCTTCATTCAGCTTTTTTTCCCTGTACAAAAATACACTTAGACATATGGACACACACACACACACACACACACACACCACACACCACACACACACACACACACACACCACACACACACACACACACACACACACACACACACACACACACACACACACACACACACACACACACACACACACACACACACACACACACACACACACACACACACACACACCACACACACACAGGGAACATTGATTTATCTGTTAAATAACTAGAGCTTTTACAGCACTTAGTGACTGTTGATTTGCAGGGGTCTGGAGGAGAATGCTGAGGGAGGGAGTCGATGCCGCCACCATCTCATCCAGAGACCATCTCCAGTAAATAAACACTCGTCTGGGCAAATAGTGGCATCATCAACGCCCTCTCAGGAAGGTTGTCACGAATTTGGCTGATCATGCATTTTTAATGATTAATTAGGAACAAAATTAATTACGCTCAAATAATTAAAGGACACAGGCTCTGAAGTAGGATATGCGCTGACATATATCATAATATTTCATTACCCAAATGTCGTACTCATTCTAGCATGTGATGCACTAACCAAATGAAGCTTCTTCTTCTTGAGACCTCTCCTAGTCAATACACATAAGCTTAATCGACAGTGTAGAGTGTACTGAACATTTTGGATGAAGCTTCTAGACCTGTCCAACGCTTACCACATGCCCCCCCCCCCTTCTTTAATCAAACATTAGTCCAGCACAGACATCCACATCCCCTCAGTGGACTTAAATCTCCCCTGGACCTGCACAGCAGATGGGAGGAGAATGTGAGTTTAAAAAAGGGGAAATATGTTTAAAGACCAAACACTTAGTGGGAATTTCTGGCATTAAATACTCTGCGCAAACAGCGGGGCTAAATGACTATGGTTTAGTCTTTTCTCCCTCTCCTGGAGGTGGCTGGTCTGGGCTGGGAAGGAGTGGAGACTGATGGCAGTGTGATGAACTGGATGGGAGCCCTACCCTGAGGAGTGCTCTCCCATAGTCACTAAATTCTGCTCATTAATGTGACAAACCCAAACACTGAGGCAGTCAGGCGTGAGATTCAGCTGTGTACAGCATCTGGCCTGTACCAGCAACCCCACCACCAGCTATCCCTGAGCTCACATGGATATACACACACACACATACACACAAGCTGACACATATGCACACACATAGTTAAATGCACACGCACACGCACACGCACACGCAGACGCACACGCACACGCACACGCACACGCACACACACACACACAGGCAGGCAAATAATCATGCACACACCCACAGAGCACATCTACATATGCATGCATGCACATGCTCTGCAACCTCAATCAAATTTAAAACAATCAACTCCCCTTTCCTCTCCAATTCACCAGTCTGCCACCAAGCCCTATTAGTGTCTACCATCATCCTCCTCCAGTGATTTACAAATGAGCACAGTGAGAAGCCTATTCTCTCTCTCTCTCTCTCTCTCTCCCTCTCTCTCTCTCTCTCTCTTCTTTCTTTTTTTCTCCATTTCCTCCCTCCCTCCTCTTTTTCTCCCCTTCAATTTCCTGCTCTCCCCCTCTGTTGTATTCTCCCTCTATTCTTCTCTTACACTCCCCCTTTCCCCTCCCTCCCTCTCTCACACTCTCTCTCTTTTACTCTCCCTCTGTTTTCTCTCTCTCTACTACTACTACCTCTCTCTCTCTCTCCCTCCCTCCCTCCCTCCCCCTCTTTCTCTCGTTTCTCCAGTCAGTCTCTCACTCCATCCGTCAGCCGTCTCCATCCTGATTATCTGGAGACGCCAGTTTCAAAGAGACATCTTAATAGTGATGTCAACGTATTAATTAGAAGTGTTAATGAGCTAAAAGCAGCCCAAATTAAATTAATGCAGCAATAGACACAGAGTGAAATTAGCTTCAATTTCTGTAAATGATTCTGAAGTGTGCACAACATATCAGCCTGTCTGAACACTCCCATCCCCCACAGCTAATCAAGGACTACATTGCAATTAACTGCTTAATTAAAGCAACACTCTGCTCGGAAAATCCGGCACAATTAAGTAATGGCTGTTATAGCATGAAGACTGTATTTGTCTTCGAGAGGGGAAAAAAAAGGGGAAGAGAAAAAAACAGCAAAGAAAGAAAGAAAGAAAGAAAGAAAGAAAGGGAGATGAAGAAAAAAACAAAAAAAAAACAAAAACAAACTATATTATTTCGCTGGTGGCCCCCTTGGGGAATTCAGACAGCCAAGATGTGCCAAGATGGAGAGGGCTTGTGTGGTGGTGCTGAGAGCTCCAGCTGGAAGCTGTGAGAGAGTCAGTGACAGCATGCCAGCTCACAGCTCCTCGCCCGTGGTGCCGTAGCCATCTGAGCTGGCTGGGACTCAGACAAGTGCGCCGGCCTAATCATCGGTTCCATGGTATCTTCCCACCACTGCTCTCCTGTTGGATGGGGCTAGACTTTCTGACAGTTTGAGAGTGTGTGTGTGTGTGTGTGTGTGTGTTTGTCAGCTGAGGACCTCTCAGTTGACCTCGAGTCAATGTTAGCCATGCTTGATGTGTTCCAGTTCTGCTTCAATTGCCCAGTTGCTCGCGCCGTTCTCCGAGAGAAAGTTGTGGTGAGCGCAGCGCTATCAGGAAGAGCAGCCGTGGAGCTAACGTCTCGCTAAAGGCCTGCCATTAAAGCAGGAGATGAGAAGGGAAGAAACTGTGAGGGAGGAATAAAAACAAGGGGGGGGGAATCAAACTGATAACGACAGAAACACAGCACTGATTTCACTAAGATGGTGTACGTGTATGTGTGTATGCGTGTGATTGTATATATTTATGTGCGTGTGTTTGTGTTTTGTGTGTCTGTGTGTGTGTTTGTATATATTTATGCATGTGTGTGTTTGTGTTTTGTGTGTCTGTGTGTGTGTTTGTGTTTTGTGTGTCTGTGTGTGTGTTTGTATATATTTATGCGTGTGTGTGTTTGTGTTTTGTGTGTCTGTGTGTGTGTTTGTGTGGACCCCCACAGCTCTGTGTCGGGTTATTTACTAGTTTAAAAAGTGTGGGAGTGTGTGAGGGAGCTGTGATTAACACCCCGGCTCGTGGTGGCGCACAGGGAGCCGGGTGCAAACCCCACCCTTCAGCAGGTGAAGGCCGCAGCAGAGCATATGCCGGCGGGCTGGATGGGGCCCACGTCGCTCGCTCCGCTGAGACCGCTGCCGCCGCTGCCGCCGCTGCCGCCATCACTTCCTGGGGTTTGAGGCCCGACTGGGACCGGGCGTCACGCGCGCAAACACCATCTGTCAGGAACAGCCTCACCTGCAAGGAGCATTTAACAAGAGGGCGTCGAGTTCCACGCGTTCTCACCGCGCGCCTCGGTGAGAAAGGAACCCAGGAAACGCTCCTGAAGAGCTGAGAGAGACGGGTGGCGGTGATGGCGATGGTTGTCGGGTGGAGGAGGATGGAGAAGCGCGGGGCTTCCACTTTGATAAACTTGTGCCGTTTGCCCCTCTCCGCACGATGACTCTCCTGAAGCCCCTCCATCATCCATGTAAACATCAAACGCAGGCAGAGCAGCAGAGACAAAAGAGCAAGAGCCGCACGCGTGGCACAACAGAACACAGCGCTTCAGGACAGCTTTCTCACTGCTAAAGAGACGAGGAGGAGGACGAGGAGGAGGAGGAGGAGGAGGAGGAGGAGGAGGAGGGGGAGGAGGAGGAGGGGGGAGACTGGGGTGGAGGGGGAAAGACACCTGAAGTGTTTGACGCCAAATTAGGTTTTCAAAGACAATAATTAGACTTCCCTCCCTAAAGGTAAATTACCTGCTACCCAATTGATCTGCATTCTAATTATAGTTTGGAGCCTCTGAGCCATTGCCTGAGCCTCCCTTTCTCTTGTGCTGGTGGATGTTAAACATGTTCAAATACGTGTACATGTATGTGAGCTCCCGTAATCAGTTTTGCATGCATTCACAGCCATAATTGGAGGGAATAAAATGTGTCACATCACTTCGAGGCCAAGTATTGACACTGCTGGAGCCACATACCACTTTGAAGACATTTTATTAAATCAGCATTCTGCGAACTAAAAAAACAACACAGCCATTTGGTTGATGTGATATTTCAAGCACTTGGCTGTAAGTCTCCTCCAGCAATTCTGACTGAAATCCATAAGGTATGTTTGTGAATGAAGTGGTTAAAAAAACAATGACACATGCCAGGCTGGATCAGAATGTTGACATTATATTAGAGCACTTAAGCAGGGTTTGTTGTGCCATCTGAGCCACACAAGCGTCTATCTGGAGAATAGTCATCAGAGAAGCCGCTGGCTGTCAAAGCTTCCACCGCACTTGCTAGATAGGACTCTCTCATGAGCTAAAGTGTATTGCATCATGCTCGCTCCTGTGTGTGATAATGCACCACGCCATGCAAGATAGGCAAGCCCATCTGAAGCTGTTATTGCCCAAGACCACTGCTTTAGAGGACCAGGTCGAGTTCTGACACCTGACGTCTGGTCGGATGGCTGTAAAAGGAACAGCATTGGTGTTGCACATAGATTTGAGCCCCTTGGTGAGGTGGAAAAGAGAAGCCTTGTGCTGCCTAGCGGACATAATTAATGATGAAGAGGGTGGAGGTGTTTTTCCGTTTTGCCTCGTTACTGTGAGTCACACCTCCGCTTGGCGGCACTGTGACTGTAGAGGCGCACAGGCAGAGTGGCTGAAAAGCAGCCAGTCATTTACAATTCAGCCCACTGAGTGCAACGTTAATTAATATGTAAATTTCACATTGTTTGTTAGCACTGATGTCAAATTTTGATGTGAGCAGCAGCCTCTAAGTTAACAGAGATTTAGCGTAGATTGTGTGCTGGGTCTTTGCCAAAAGCCAGCCAGTCCATAATCTAATATTTTATAAGTAGATAGACTAATATATGTCTGTGCAGCTTAGAACTTGGGAGACTGGCTAATGATATTTTATTAAGCCACAGTAATTGAAGAGCCCATTTAAATATGTAATTAAGCACTTAAGCATAATTATGCAACTCAGTAGGATTCCAAATGAATTAATTAAAAAACGTCAATACATCAATTTATTTGGGATCCACTGTCTGTGTTCGACTTGTGATTAACATTTTAATAGGCTTCATCAGTACTGGAGTGGAAAGAAATCCACATTTTATTTGTCATTAACTACAGAAATAGGATGGAGACCTTCCATGCACGGCAAGCTTGCAAAAACGAAAAAAAAAAAGGTTGAACGACATGCGTTTGGTTCATGTTTTCATTATTGTCTCTGAAAGTAGCAAATGCTCACAAACTTCATGCCATGTTACCCAACACAAACATCATTCTGATTTAGTGTTTGTGTAAAATAACTGCATAAGCATGGCAAGTGCTAATGTTCTTGACTGGATGAACACAGCATAGTATAATGTATTACATTCTTTAATATGAATGCTTGCGTTTGTGAGCTTTTTGTTTACATGCACCATATGGATGTTAGAGTGTGTGCTTATACAGTATATGTATGTGTATAAGTGTCTGTGCACATAAGCCTGCATTCAAATGTATGTTTATATACATGTGCATAAGTGTGTATGTGAGGTGTGAATGTATGTGTTAATTAATTAGTGTACCTGTGTAGAGTGTATGTTTATATGAAGAGATCCAGTGAGTAAGTGAGAGAGAGAGAGAGAGAGAGAGAGAGAGAGAAAGAAAGAGAGATGAGGAAGCTGTCGGAGTTTGATGCATACCCCAAGAGCTGCTTAATTCCTCCAGGCTGCCGCTGTATGGCACGCCATGAGAGAGGCTCACCGATAAACACCCAGACGCAGGCCCATCTCCAGCCCCAATGGAGCACTTTACCTTTCTCCAAGTAGATTCAAGATATTAATTAAGATAAATCTACCTCAATTCGGAGATTCTGCCATCTGGTTATTTATCAGAATTATGTTAATCATTTCTGCAGGGCAGGAAAATTATTACCCATTTTGTGTCTAATTTATATTAATATTCAAAATTAAATAATTCAGTATTCAGCAGTCCATCTGGTTTGGCCACAGCGCACCTTGGCACCTAAGACTGAAACAGAAACTCGACCATATCACTTCTTGTACATAAGCCCACACACACACTCACACTCTCTCTCTCTCACACACACACACACAAACACACACATGTATGCACACACGCACCAGTGCACACACACATGCACGTACACACACACACACACACACACACACACGCGCCCACACGCGGACACCGCGACGCGACGCTGCACAAACACAAACAAACACACACACACACACACACACACACACACACACACACACACACACACACACACACACACACACACACACACACACACACACATACAACCACTGGTTTTACATCCCAAGTGATCTCACAAATAATAAGGTGATACCAACCCCATAATGCGCTTAAATAATCTTGCAAATGTATCCATTTGACCTCTACTTTTTACATGATTTGATACATTTCTCACCTCACAGGTGAATGCAACATTCCAGCCAGTAGGAGGCACTACGATAAACAGTGTTGAGATATCCACTGTTAGATCTTAGATATAACATATATTTATGTTTAAATATATACATAATTAGAAAAATGCAAGACAACAATAAATGAACTATAGCCTCAAGTGTGGCTAGAAGGTTTCAGTGTGGGAACTTGAAAAGACTTCAAGAAATGGTGAACATCAAGGATGGTAAACATATTGACCTACTATATCCCAAATGTTTATAGGATAGATTCAGTTGAAATATGATTTTTGGAATCGTATTGATGGGTGATCACTGAACTCTCTGAACATTAATGGCTTTGAAGCATGGGGAGCGGGGGTCTTTGCAGGTGGTGACACCTTCACTTCCAGTCTGATACTGCAATTATCCCCCTTACTGGCTTTGAGCTTGAGCTTTGTGCTTGACTCGGTGGGCTGCTGTTGTTTGTTAGCCGATTGTGTGCCCAAGGCCAAGGAGAGATGAGAAAGAAAGAGAGAGAATCACAAGTGAGAGAGGCGGCGGTGGGGCAGATCGCTTGTTCACGTGCACACACACACTGCCTTTGCCGCTGCGCTGCCTGCCCGCACCGCAGCGCTGCGCACACACACACACACACACACACACACACACACACACACACACACACACGCACACCAGTGTAGGCCAGGCACTAATTAGAGCCAAGACGAGGCCAGACAACGTGGTGTGATTAAATTTAGATCTTGAGGGAGATCTTGACCCACGCTGCCCCTCATCTAAGTGACATTTACCCAGGATAACCATGCCACAGCTGAGCCTTATTAACCTTCCCTGGACCTGAACACCACTGACTAGCTTAATTGGCGGATGGATTATTAAATAGAGCAACTTCAAGATGATTGAACATCTTACAGGATCTACAACAGGGTGGTTAGTGGGCCTCGTCCAGTTATCATTTGAACTCCAGCTATTAGTTGCAATATGACATTTAAAACTTTTTCTGCAGAACTTTAATTTGGGGTCTACAGTAAGGTGGATGTTTGTGTGTCCTAACTGCTGGACCATATCTTTCTGTTAAGCATCATCACTGCTGATCACATGACTGTGAAAGGGATAAGTCTTCATTATAATAGGAGGCGCTCCAGCAGTGAGTTCAGTGGTGCTAACTGGCTGCATATTTGGGGAGGACAGAAGCCAGGGATTTTCAGGAGTGGTCGTCTCTTTGTAATGAGAGTCAATTACAGTATATTCCAGAAGTATGACTTAACTTTAGAGGATAAATCAAGGTCATGAAAACGTCAATATTATGCTTGCATCAATTTGGTCAGAATCATTTAGTCCACAATTAATAAAACTGAGGGGAAACATGGTAACAAGTGTTCAGTTACTATTCAAGTACAGCATTTACTATTGTCAGTAAACTAACCGCATAACTAAGAGCCCAATGTTGTTCAGGTAAGTGTTAGATAAAGAGCGTGTGCATGTGGTGCCTGTATCCCAACAACTAGAGCAAGGTGATAATAACACCCAGCACACAGGTCCAGTCCCTGGGAGCTCACGCACTGCTACAATATTTGCCTTGAGTGTAGTGTTAGTTGCCTCGGAAAGTGTCCTGATAATAAATGCACATATATAACTATTTCCATGAGCATTAAAAAAAAAGAACTGAAATTTCCAACAAACACAATATAACCCTCCATAAAATTAGCAGTAAATGATATAATCCAACCATGCAGGACGCTGTGGTTTCTCATTAGCTCCCTGTAGGTCAGTGCAGTATTGTGTCAGACCTGTAGCGCTGCAGGCCCTAGTCCAGTCACACCGCTCAGACTCCCACAGGAGATCGTATGGAAATCACCGCACTGACCGTTTCACACCGTCAAGTGTAGCATATCAAAACGGTGTCAATTCCCCTCTAATGCTCACAATGCTGCTTAATCCACTCCTCCCATTCTAACAGGTTTTGGGGAGAAGGGCTAGAAAATCAGGTTACTGTTCCTTAATAGAATGTTGCTAAGACGCCAATAATGGGATGGGAGAATGGAGTTGAGGGAGAGAGAGAGAGAGAGAGAGAGAGAGAGAGAGGCTGCAGGCCAGTGAGGAGGCAGGCGTGTACGACACGAGGGCACCCAACCCCTCGGCCTCTGAGGTAAGGAAAATGTGGCGTGCTCATTTCTCTCCACCATAGCCAAAAGACTTTCCACTCACATATTTTTTTTTTTAGCTTGCCTCTCCTGTTCGCCAGGCCTTGCCGCCCGACTAGCCATGGCAAATTGTCGCTTTACAGGCGCAAGCGGAAGGCGGCCATATTTGAATCGGTTCTGCATTTAGGCCGTAAGTGGATCACATTTGAAGGCATTACCATGCTTGCTGAGACTGACGCTCTTTCCTCATATTTAAATAGCAGATTATTGCTCAGCATGTGATAAATGTCACCTCGGAGCATTGGCCTACATTATGTATGACATCTCTTCCACAGCCTGTCCAGCCCCCCTGGCAACTCTACCTTTAGTGGTGGTCAGTCAGGCCTGGGCCTCACCACACTGCTCACAAGAAGAACCATAATGGACTTTGCTCCAGGATCTGATGGCTCCTAGTGCTGCCATATAAAGTTAAGATTAGAAGACATCGTTGCCAATTATTGTCAAATCTTGTTTGGCAGGACTTTGTGCCATAGAATTGTGTTTTTTTGTGCTTCTGTTTGAACTGTTTACACGCTCATTATGATACAGCGCATGATAGCAACAAAAGAACCTCATAAAAAATGAAAGCTGAAGCTAATAATGCTCGGGGGTTGGGCCATTTGGCTGGAATGGAGGACAGAGTCTCTTCTCAGAGTCATTTCTGCTAAATGTAATGGCAAGGACCTCAAAGTTTTTCCTCAGGCATCCCCTCTGGCGCCTAAATGCACAGCGCCCATGGCCATATCCAGGCCATGGGGCTCAGCTCCCGAAGCGCACTAGCAGTGTTAAAACGCACGGTTTCAATATGCTCTGGGTCATTCTGGCTAAACACGTCTGCAAAAGACTGAAATTCAAATGCACTGAAACCCCAAAAGAATACTCTGCCAGCCTATAACCTTGAGATGCACTGCATTAATAACAAGCTGGCTGTTCCTTTTGCTCTATCATCACAACAAACATGCAGTTCTACTGTAGAACAACAAGACATTAGAACACAGGTCATGTAGAACATGAGTCACCCTCAGAACTGAGGCAAAGCAGCGTGAGCCGTGGGGGGATCCCCTGAAAGGGGAAATATATTAACATGCATGAGCCAAGCTAAGGAGGCTATAAGGATGTGATGGACAAGCAGTGTGATATACATACTATGGCCAAGCCAACATAATCCCTATGAATAAAGAGTTTAAGCCCTTTTGTAATTAGCAGTCTCGCTAATGTATGCTAGGTTTTAATGACCTTTATGAGAACAGCTGCTTTTGCCAGTGCTGTTCAGTCAGTTATTTTCTATATTAACCCGACTCAATTACTGTATGTCTCAGATATCCTGACACACACACTGGATGAGTGTCCTAGAAATAATGTTGTGGGTGTTTAATAGAGGGAGAAAGAGATTGAAAGAGGGAGTGTGTGTATGTGTGTGTGTGTGTGTGTGTGAGAGAGAGAGAGAGAGAGAGAAACAGGACAGACAGACAGACAGAGAAAGAGAGAATGTGCGGGTAAGAGATAAAATGAATGATCAAATGGTGAATTAAGAGAGTCATCTGTTCATCAGTGATTCACAAAAAGAAGGAAACCAAACCCCTCTGCAAGTGAAGCAACCTCACTATAAGAGATAATAAAACAGATAAGAGAACTACAGTTCAAAACGGTGATCATTTATTGATGTTGCCTATATGCAGTGGGAATTAGTTTTATTTCCATCACTCGGCTTCCCCTCCTTCTCCCATACTGCTAACACTATAGCGTGATCATCTTCACTGGCACACCACCACTGAATTTACTTGCAATAATGAACATCTTAAGGACAAAGTGATTCAGTAATATTCATTGCTCTGTTATGTGTTTAGTCCTTCACCTCCATGTTGTGAATCTGCAAATGATTTAGGTGGTTGTAATATTGTAATAGTATAATCAATGTTTTATATGGGAAATAGACTTGAGAGTCAATAAATAGTCGTCCACTCCCCATAGGATTTTTGAGTAATCTGTTTATCATAACTTCGGCCGGTCCAGAAGATGGATAGGGTCACCAGATATTCAATACAGAAGTGTATTCAAAGATATGAATACATTAGGAATCAGGAATATGTACAAAAAAGTACAGCAAACTGCCAACTGATAACAACATTAAAAGGAATCAAAAGTTTAGAAATCGCAAAATAAAACAATACATGATAAGATCAGGAGTCAGGAAACAGAGAGATAATGCAGAGCAGTGCTTCTACTCCATCCCTCCAAAACTCCACCACTCTAATCAAAAATACTTATCTACTATTTGTGCATGT
This sequence comes from Alosa alosa, assembly GCF_017589495.1. Lineage (NCBI taxonomy): Eukaryota > Metazoa > Chordata > Actinopteri > Clupeiformes > Clupeidae > Alosa > Alosa alosa. Next base: position 25,315,203 of record NC_063194.1, read on the forward strand.
ACACTATGACAGATTGATAGCCTAGCAGGCACAGGGAAGTCGTGGTTGTGAAAAAGTGAATGTAAGACATTGAAAATGTAAACATTAAGGTTGCTTTTGACATGGTTCAAAGTTGCAGAATTCTTGCTATGAAAACTTATACTGTTGTTTCTGGTGATGAAGTTTCTCCTATTGAAGGATTTAAACGCAAATCTGGATTACACCTGCTTTTGGAAGGCAGAGTGAACTTTCACTGAGATCTGCTCATACATACCATGTCATCTTTTATGGCACACATAGTGAAGAAATGATGCCTGACTCGTTAAATGAAATTCAATTCAATATCATGCTCAAACAATAGTTGCTCAAAGTAAATTGTTGTAAGTAACATCAAAACATATCACATACTGTGCTTTGGACAGATTGTAGACATATGTCTTCAGACAAATGTTGACATTCATTTGATTCAAAACAAAATTGGACGTTGACTTTGGGCATCAGTGTTAATTCATGCAAAATCCACACTGATGTTCCCCATTCAGAATGCTCAATTAAGGACACTTATCCTTTTTTTCCCCTCCCGTGGTCCTCATTGTTTGTCTTCTTAGATAAACAACAGTTCAGTGCATTCATCTCGTGACAGGCATTTGAAAAGCAAACATTTAGCAGCCAGCCATAGCCAATTAAAACTCATCTAAGTCTGTTTGGTGCTTTACAGTGGTGTACAGCACACCAGAAAACAGCTGCTAGCAGGAAGTCGCCCTCTGCCTGTTTGGTAGAGCCACTATTTATTGGCCCTGCAATCACCCATTGATACTGAGGACCAGAGGAGGCAGTGAGGAACTGGGTTCACAAAGCCTTGGGGGAGTTGTGGACAGATGAAGTCCTAATTTGTTAATGCAGTTGGACTTGAGCTCAGGAGTGCCAGGCATTTCACACTTTTGGTGCAAAGCCATGTAAAAGGGGGCACACAAAGCTAAACAGTCGTCATGGCTTTAATGCTATCAAAACTCTAATCTGGCTGGGATTCTGTGTGTGTTAACACTGCAAAAATGTAGCGGGCAAACACTCCGACAACACTGCATGAATGTCTCAATATATTAACCACACAATAAACAACCCATTCAATTCTGGGGATTTGCATGGGGAAATGCCAGCATTAGCAGGGAGTATGGAATGCATTTGCGTGAGATTGTGTGTCTGTGTGTGTGTGTGTGTGTGTGTGTGTGTGTGTGTGTGTGTTCACAGTCTCAATGTCTGCTTTGTGAGAAAAGCTTTCGAACATCTCTGTGTGAGAGAGAGACGAGAAGAGGAAAGAGGAGAGGAGGAGAGCCCTACTGTAGTGACTGAGAACACAGCTTTGCTGGCATATCACTGTGCACAATGCCATAGATTAACACAGTGTCAGTGCCGAGCTGGAATAAGCTAATTGCTTAATTAGCTGACCCAATTCGATAAGCTTCTTCCAGCATATTAACAGAAGCTATGTAACAAATAGCTGGGATTCATAAAAATAGGGTTTAATTACAATCATGGTTGTAAAATACAAAATGAGATGGCCAGTGCTGCTCTTTGAATATTATTGTAAATGAGAGACTATTAGCATCAATTTGAGTTTGATCATTCTGAAAATGAAAAACGAGCAGACAAGTGTCGTCTCTCTGCTCCTTTTTTTCTTTAACAACGTAGAGCCAAACACATCCTACCTTTTGATTGTTTTGACTGACTAAACAAATCCCTGTAAATAATTATTTAATTGGCCTTTTTTTTTCTGTCAAATAATTAGAGATTTGTTTGAAACAATTACGCGATGAAACGGAATGGGGCCACAATGTGGAAATAGAAAAGCAGGGTCAGAGGTCAAGGCGATTTTCTCATTAGCCTGGGTGATGAGTGAGAGATTCATTTACATTTCTCCTGACATATTTTACATACACAATCTTTCGCATAGCTCTGGGAGTTATGGGCAATAGAGCGCTATTTGTATAAGATGAAGTCATTTATATGCTAATTCATTGGAATGTAGACCTTTCAGATTCATTCCTTACACACACCCTTGTTTACCTATTAGCTCACATAGATGCAAAGGGACATGGTAATGTTATTATTTTTTATTTATTTAAAGAACACCAATAGAGGAAGTGGAAAAACAAGAAATGAAGGCATGGGCTGCAAAGCATTAGCGTTGTGTCACCTGCTATTAGCTTCTGTGCTTCATTCTTGGCTTGTGTTCAACAGGCACCCGAGGAGCCAAGTCTCCAGTCATACTTTAAACAATACCATTCACCATAATTTTCAATTGACGTGAAGGCAGACATATGCCACAGGCGGCATGACTTTTAATATCTGTCACTCGGGGTGACATAAACAGCGACGAAGAAATGTTCAGTGGCACAGCAAATTCACTCAGTCTGTGTGAAGCCGATGCCTGACTGAGACAGAAATGTAAGGCTTTTCATGTGCCACAATGTGCAGATTCCCAATATCCCTGAAGGCACAAGCAGCTCCAGTACCTCTAGGCATGCTTTCTGCTCGAAAAGTATAGTGGTGGTAAGGCTGGCCACACCAAACACAGGTTCATCTTGAGAGGAATGACAGATCATATTATGAGCTGGCCAGAAATGTTAATGTAATTCCACATGAGCCTGGCTTAAAGAGATTCAATCAAACGGCCCTGATACCTACTGTCGTTGTGTCTAAGAGGATGACATTCTTCCTCTCATTGTCTCTGTAATTCACCAAAATTGCCACTTAGAGCCGCTCGGAGTTGGCTGTTTCATCTCCGAGCTTCCTCTGGTCTTCGGCAGTCGGCCCCATTTTTACTTCTTCGAAGTGTGCTAGCACTTCATTAACCTTGCCAGGCTCAAGATAAGAGAGGTAGTGCATCAAAGCAGCTAGCCCGCAGAGAGAGGAGAGCACAGCGGCCTTCAAACAGACTCGAGCTGAGCAGCCCATGCAGAACACACAAAGGGCCCCTCTTCAGCAGCTCTGATGGCTAGGCTGAGGAGCTAGCGCTCATAGCAGCTACGTTTTTCTGTTAGTGTGAGTGGATCGTTATTTTTTTATTTAGTTGGGGCAATTGAATGGAAGGACGTTACCTTTGCCTGGATGATGTGTGGGGCACAGGCGCACCTCAACGGTCTAAGGAGCACGCAGCTGAAACTAGGGAGCACACAGAGTTGGAACACAGAAATACACACTAATGTGCACAAACACAAATACACACCAATGTGCACAAACACACACTAATGTGCACAAGCACAAATACACACTAATGTGCACAAATACACACCAATGTGCACAAACACAAATACACACTAATGTGCACAAATGCACACCAATGTGCACAAATACAAATACACACCAATGTGCACAAACACAAATACACACTAATGTGCACAAATACACACCAATGTGCAAAAACACAAATACACACTAATGTGCACAAACACAAATACACAAAGAGACAGAGGGTCTGTGGAACATAGTTGGGTTACATCATTGATTATACTGGAACATCTTAATATAAGTGCCAAGATACAATAACACCTGAGGATATTAGATCATGCATGCAGTCAGTCACACACAAACACACAAACACAAACACACACAGACACACACACAGACAGACACACACACAGACAGACAGACACACACACACACACACACACACACACACACACACACACACACACACACACACACACACACACACACACACACAAACACACACACACACACACTCAAATGATGAAACCTGCTAAATGATTTCAATATGTGTGCACAGTGATGAGGAGGTGCACACTTAGGTTTGAATTTGCAGCTGAATACAAAATGCCTGTCTAATTATAAAAGCATTATAAAAGTATGTTCAAGTGTTTCACTTTAAATATAACTCTGAGAAATGTTTCTTCAAATGTTGGTTTTATAACACAGTATATTTCTGGCTAATCCATCTCTAGAATTTCTTGAGAAAGAAGGCAAAATTATTTTCCTTTGGAAGGAAACTGCAAATCCCTGTCTGGATTTTGTTAAAAGGCTTAAAATGTCACTAAATGCCAAATCCAAGACTCCAGCTAGCATGTAGGTCTTTAAGATGTTAAGGCATTTGAAAGTTACCTGAAATTGATGAGGTTAATATTCTTATCACAAATTCAAGGTGCTGGGTGAGAGTGGTTATTGAAAATGTAGACTAGTGTTGCTCTCCCCATTACAGAGAATCACATGGCTTAGAACAAGGTGTAAACACCAGCTCCTCATCTTATGGTTTACAATCACAGCATTTCAGGAGTTCACAGCAAAGTGACGGGACATTGTGGAGGGAAGGAGTCTGTTTGACTGGTCAGGACTGGCTGTCCCTAACACCATGCAATTGTTTTAAGGCTCGTGGGGATCAAAGGGAAAACAAACATTAAGTTGAGGCCAGCCAAAACACCACATCAAACATTTTAGATGTTGCATCATAGATGGACTGTTACAATTATGAAATTGCCTTTACAGCAAACATGGGTTAAACAAACCTAACATTAAACAACATTTACCAGTCGTGAAGAGGACTATAAATCAAAGAACTTACGGCTGGATCATGATATATAAAAAAAAGAGAGTGTGATATACAGGGCAGAAGACATACAAAAACATCAACCAATGTATATTTTCAATTGGATTGAGGCAAAGAGAACCACCCAAGGGTGCACAGGTTTCTGCAACACCTCAAATATTCCCCCAAGCCAACACTTCACATCGGTGGCATGGATGCCGCTTCCCAATGGCTCTTTGTGCCAACGCAAGCCACCCATCTCTAATAGCGGGCAGAGAGATCCGTTTCCATTGTGAAGCAGTGCCTCACATCGCCAGTGTTGTGGGCACACGTTTAAAGTGAGCCACAAAAAGCCGGGCAGAAAAGGATCAAACGCAGACGCTTGTGAGCCCGCGTCGCACCCCGTGCACGTCCATGCAGAATGTGCGAAGTGGGAAAAAGTTGCTTTGCCACTGAACAGAGTCAGGCAGAGCTCTGCATTGCCGCTGATAACATGCTTGGATTAGGGATGTTTAAGGGAAGGGAAAATTATTCATTTGAGATGGATGAAAAGCTGCTCTTGTCAAGTCTCCCAGTCATGCACCTTATCCATTCCATTTTCTACTAGCCAGCATGCATATTTTTCCTCTCTCTCTCTCTCTCTCTCTCTCTCTCTTTCTCTCTCTCTCTGTCTCTTTCCGCAATGCAAATTTCTACACACCAAAAAACTGTGAGCGCATTACCCACTCTCACACATTCACGGCGAGCCCAGAAACAAGATGAATTCTTTTCTGTGGAAAATGAATTCCACATAGAAGTCAAGTAGGCAGGGAGAAAAAAAAACAAAGGCCGTTACTTTGCCATGGCTGGAATCATGTTTCATACTGTGCGTACACTCTAACACTAGCCCTAATGGCGGTGCACAGGGGCTCCAACAGTCATTATTGCCATACAAGATTCCCAACCCAGGGATGCAAAGTGCTGGAGATGCGTTGGAATGGAGCATCAGTGACCGGATTGCAATCCAGCTCTTAGCCCTGGCAGATCAAACAGCACATCCAGTGACTGCAGTCATGCTCAATTATCAGAATAGGCTTTCTGTCAGCCCCAACGTTTAGAGTGCAATTAATGATTAAAGCAACACAGTCTCTGCCTCTCCTCTCCCTGTGTCTGTATGTGTGTGTGTGTGTGTGTGTGTGTCGGTCTCTGAGTCTTATGATACAGAGAACATGTCAGGCGCTCTGTACAAATATTATGATCTCTCTGATGAGAGGAGAGGCTCCAGCCTGGATGGCCAATAAATTAGAAGCACGCTTCTCGTTTACTCATCACAACTAATGAGCCTGATAAAATTACCTCGAGGATCATAATTACAGGCGAGTGGCAGAGACATTGGCACTCTCCAATGTGACACACACACACACACAGGCAGGCGTGCGTGCACACGCACACACACACACACACACACACACACACACACACACACACACACACACACACACACACACACACACACACACACACACACACACACACACACACACACACACAGAGCCCAGACTGTGAACACACAAAAAGACAGACACACACAGGGCTCAGGCTGTGAGCATGCATACACACACACACACACACACACACACACATATTCAGTGGCTCTAATGAAGAGTAGCTGACAAACAACTCACCAAATGGCTTCTGTGCTTTTTGGTGGCACTATAAACACAACTGTACGGTCACCTTGGCGACCCTTTTAATATGCAGAGGAGTTGGAGATGGGTGCATCTATAACAATTACAGGATAAATCACAGAAAAGTTGTGAGGGTTTTTTAGGCGACCTAAGTGACTGACCAAAAGATCCTTTTTAAACAACAAAAACACAAGACAGTCAATACCCAGTCTGGCAATCTCGATATCTTGTCATAAAGAACAGTATGAGACCACAACATATGAAACATAATCAAACACTGTAGCCTAGTGTCTGCCATTACTCATAATCACATTCATGACTGTGGAGTAAACCGACACTTACAGTCATGAACACTGTTTTATCATACTGTAAATTAGGTTGCATTTTGATAGAAAGTTAAGAATAAGGCAGGCAGATACAAAATAGTCATTACTGAAAAAAAAAACACAGTCCCAACAGATGGATTCTAAATTCATCCTATGATTCAGAGGCCAAGCTGCCATTCCTAATTCCTTCATTATGCCCCCAATTCTGTTAGTGAGTACACGTGTGCTTGGAGTGTGTGTTTGTGTTATGTTTTTTAAAAAAATCTCTTTGCGCATCCACATTAAGTACTTGATCAGTAATGGCATCTTTTGATGGACACACGTGGCGTGGACATGAGAGCTCACCTCCGAGGATTTCATTTCATCAGCCATTCACGGGATGAATTGTTTTACTTATGAATATTAATGTCCCTCTAATTTGAGGCTGTTGTTAATGCTTGTCGCTAGGAGCCTGGCAAATCAGGTCCCATTCCTGTTAAAACCATGTATTAGACACCCCCCTGACACTAAGCCCTCGCCTTTGATTCTTAATTGCAGAAGCGTGAGCATTTGCAGGAGATGGGGCGCAAAGCTTTAATTAACTGTAATATCACACGCATTCAGTCTTGACTGTCACCCACATCACGTATGGTGCTGTTCCCCAGTATCATTCGCTAGCTCTTTCTCAGCGAGAGAGAGAGAGAGAGAGAGAGAGATGGGGTTCCCGAGTTCATGATCACAATTTCATGCATCTTAAAATTGGGGATGGGTGGTCTATAAGCAGTCGCATGATATTAAATGTGAGTAAATTATCTTAATGCATTTTCGTTCTAAAACCCATATTAAGTGATAGCCACATAAATGATCATTTTCAGGGTGCGAGCAGGAATGGAGGCAGCAGAGCCCAGTGAGAGAAAGAGAGAGAGCAGAAGAGGAGGCTGGGAGACATTCGGAGAGAAACTCAGAAAAATGGGTGACTACAGAGTCTTCTAAGCATTTCAAATGGAAGCTCCATGAGCTAACCGCTACATATTATAGGTATTTCAGTTGGAGGAATTAGGCAGAAAGACCAATACCATCACACTGCTATCAGGACAGTTACTTAGTCTTTGCACAGACACTGAATGCTTGAGGCTACCAGCTAACGGGCTATGGCTCTTTTAAACAACTACAAATGCATAAATGACATAAGCATGCATCAAAACCATAAAAAACCAACAATGTAAATGTAGGAACAATGCATACAAATCATGATTAAGTCCAAAAATAAAAGTAAGTTATATTTATTTTCAAAAACATGATTAAAGTTAAACAAATATGTTGTTTGTAGACATTACCATTCCATTCATCAATCAAACATTTAAAGATTTCATTCATAACATTTCCTTTGTTTAATAATAACCCCTTAAAAATCTTTAAAACACTGCTTTTGTTAAAATGGGAATTATACAACTGAACATCGAAAGAATTTTCATCGCAAGCATTAAAAAATACACAACTTAGAGGATGCATTACAGTGCATTTAGGTTTCATTAAACCTGGTTAATATTTAAACCCCCTTATAAACTGTACTGCATAAGCCTCTCCACTACATAATCTGTGGATGAATTTAACATTCCAAGGCATATATGAAATTAGCTCAGGCATAAGTAATTTGTGGAGAAGAAAATGGGATTTGCTGCTGAGACTGCTGCTGAAGCTATACTGCCCCCCTCAGCACTGAGATGGAATTACACCCCTGACAGCCCTTACAAATGTGAGTAGTGATGTAGCACTTTCCTAGTCTAATTGTTCAGTGATACACTGGCTACGACATTTCATTTTCAGAGAGACTTCTCAAAACATTCATCATATATCACTATAAAGACATTATTATTAATTGTGATTAAATTGCTTTGAACACAAATAAAGAGAAACATGTACGCCATTATTGTTATTATTACATACTTATTTACTCCATACCTTCATAAACCCAGATTAGTGCAGGAAAGTTATTTTAACTTAATACTCAAAAGAAAAGGGTATCTATGAGTTACATTAATTTCCTTTTAGGAGTAGAAAACGTGAATGTAGATAAAACAGACTAACATGAGGTAAAGTATATATTAAAAACACATATAAACAAAAATCAAACCAAAACAAAACCAAGACTACTGTGATGCATTCAAAAAACCCTGCTCTGCTAAGTGGTGGAAAAACCTACAACGGAACACAAACAAGCCAACATTTCAGTGCACCGAGTCTCAAGCCGTGCAGCACCGCAAAACATGAGCACCTCCAACAGCCTCGTGTGGGCCAACTGGGGACTAGCCCTTTCCCATCAGTCTGCTGCTGATCACCCCTCAGCCACCACCCTCTTGCTCTTCCTCCTGAACAGTTTGGAGAAAGATGACTGCCTTTTGCTCTTCGCCCTCTTCATACCTGAGGAGAGGAAAACAGCGCTCAGAATAATACTATGCACATACGTCACTGCAATAAGCTGCAGGTCAATATGTACAGTATGTGAATTGGGTTCTCTTTACCAAGATTCTGCATCATTTCATTTAACTGCTGGTCCTCCTCCTCTTCCCTTGAGAGAGAGAGAGAGAGAGAGAGAGAGAGAGAGAGAGAGAGAGAGAGAGAGAGAGAGAGAGAGAGAGAGAGAGAGAGAGAGAGAGAGAGAGAGAGAGAGAGAGAGAGAGAGAGAGAGAGAGAGAGAGAGGTTAATATCACGGCTCGGGCAGATAACAAATGTCTTAAGGCTGATCATTCAGTGAAGCAGTGAGGAGGAAAATGGCCGCTCACCTCAGCCGGTCCTGATCCAGGCCTTCCACGATGGCATTCCGGTCGTTGATGATCTCCAGGAGTCGGTCCATCAGCTCCGACTGCTGCCGGCGCTCCGACTCGCTCTTCAGGTGTTCTAATTCACCAGGCAGATGGGAAAAGGGATTCAACTAAAACCTCTATGGCCAAATGGGAAGGTTGTGCTTAATTTACCCAATATATCTACTTATGCACATCCTCACATCTATTTAAGATCACAGTGGAAATAAACACTAGGACTGTGACATAACCGGGCTACCAAAGCAGTGAGATACAAAATTAGCCAAATTATTTGTACAGCACTTTCATGACTGTATTGCAACTCAGGGATTTGAAGTAATTGCTAACTCCACCAGATGCATTGTACCCAGTGCACTGTAAGTGATTAAACGAAGTGAGCTAATGTTTTTTAAAGCCTTTGAGCAGTTCACGGCAAGGCTACTCTGAAATCTAATGCGCTCTCAGGTGCTCACAGCACAGGTTCCCTTTCTGCGGGCTCAGGTGTGAAGGTGTGAATGCTGTTAGCCGGGCCACCCTACCTGGCTTGTCCAGCAGCCTCCGCAGCTCACCCTCCACTCCAGGCTGCTGCTCCTCCAGATCCTGAGTTCTGGCTCTGAGATGGTTGGGATGAGGAACAAGAACCTTTTTTAAATTCCAATTCCACATTCCAAAATTTAAATTCCACTAGTACACAAAGACCATGCATCACATACAGTCACCACTGAAATGGTAAATAAGGATTTAAAAAGCCTGCATTAGTCACCGCATGCCACTACTACATGACTTTTCTCACCATCCTTCAGTCTGCTATATTCTTAACATGATTACCCCATGAAGCTAGACAGTAAACCATGATCCCAGGATGCAATGATCTCTCTGATGGTAGACAGAGAGATTGTGAGTGTTGTGGGGGGGTGCTGGGGGGGACCTACATGTAGACCAGCTCCGACTCCCGCCTCATGTAGCCCTGCTTCTTGCGAATGAGATTGAACCAGTCAACCATCAGCGGGTCCATAAGGAGGTCCCCTCTTCCCTCTGTTTGCACAACAAGGAATTCAGCAAGAAGTATACAAAAAAGAAAAACAAAATGTGCAACAAACAAACAAACAAACAAACAAACAAACAAACAAACAAACAAACAAACAAAACTAAATATACACAGAGACATAAGGTGTTTGACAAGCAGCTCCACTGAAAAGACAAAACACAGATTACTTTGCTGAAAAATGATACAGTTTGCACACAAACACCCACAAAGTGTACAATTTGCAACTCTGTAGAGTACCGGTACTAGCCATTTTCTTTTCCTTCTAAATTAACCAGCTGTTATTGACGGACTTTGCACTAGGGCCTTTAACATAGAAATGGAACCCAAAAACATTGCAGATAACTAGTCTGTTGAGACAAGTGACATTTCTGTAATCTTACACTCTTCATGCCCCCTTGAGAAATTCCTTCACATTTTATGAGGGCCACGTCTAGCAAACACATTGATGCTGTCCAGTGCATAAGTGGCCACTGAATATTGCCTCGGGGTTAGAGTTGGATACATGATGGCGCCGCCACCGCCAACGCCACCTCACTCACACACACACACACACACACACGAGAGGCAGGGTGTTGAGATGCAGGTGGACCTTTTTAAATCCCACTTGCTGCGATGGCTGCGACAGGTGAGTTGAACAGAGCGCCCAGAGATATTACTGTGCTGGGACTATGGTGACCTTGAAAACAGCCAATCAGGTAACCTCCCTCTCCCCCCAAACCCTCCCCTGTCAGGTCCTCCCCATATCTGTCGTTTGCCATTTCTACCCCCACCCTTCTCCCTTTATCTCCCTCCCTCCCCATGTCCTCTCATAGCCCCTTTTCACTCCATTCTCTCAATTCTTCTGCACTCTCCCTCTCCGTCTCACCTCTATATCTCTCTCTCTCTTTCCCTCCATCTTTCTCTCTCCCTCTCCTCCTTTCTCTCGACATTCCATCCTATGCTCGGGTCCCTGTGGAGTGGGGGGAGGTTCCCTCAGTGCGGTCCATGTTCCTCGCCTCATTTGGCCCTGACGGCTGGAAATGAGTCCCCTTTATTGGTCACATCCCTCCCCTTCAGGCGGCGCTGGGATTCCATCTCCCCGGCGGACCGGCTCGGCTAACAGGGTTGGAATGAGAGCACAGCTCCCTGAACTGCACACAGGCAGGGGTGTGTGCGTGGGCACACACACACACACACACACACACAGAAGAGAAGGGGCCGAGTCCTTTTTAGTATGTGCAGTATGGTACATTACCAAAAAAAAGGGTATCAAATCAAATGGGGGAGAAAAGAAACCCCTGGCAGTTTATTTGGGCAAAAACAGCCTGAATGCAAAATGTGTCCTTATGCCTGCTCGCTCTTTGACTGAGAAGATTAGTACTAGACCAATTAGACCATTCACAATTCTGCAGTTATATTAAGAACCCATACACCTGAAAGTCTATTTTAAACCCACGTCTAGGACGACACCACACACAGGGGATCCCTCTGGAAGCTAAAATGGGACCAAACCAAGTCTAAGATTAAAAGGAGCACATCTACTACTGCTCAGAGTCTTCACCAATTAAGTGCCATAGCTGCCCTACAGTGTGGATGACAATTACAGCAGCCTTAAGGTCATTACCTTCCTCACAGCTCCTGAGCCTCTTCTCCAAGTCCACCCCCTCCCTCTCCAACTCGTTCAGGTTCTCCTCGATCTCCCCAAGCTCCTTCACAATCTCATCCATCGGAACGTGATGCGTTTTGGCCTACAATGTGGAAGAGAAATGTTCAAAAATGGCGTCTTAGCCTGCACAATAATTGTCTGAGAATCACTAAAAGGGCTGTGATGAAGTCTATCAATCATATTTACATGGACATATTTATTGATATTGTCTATATTGCCTCAATTCTATTAATAATGAATGAAGTGATGGAATTCCCTTTCTGTGATAACAGATGACTTACTGGTGACCTCACTTTAGTGACAGAAGCCATTTCCTCTGATGAGTGATGTCCATTTGTAGAACCTAAGAGAGGGAAAAAGGCCAACATGACCATTCATGTTCCTATATTATGGAAGTCTAGAATATTCATCACAAGAAAAGTCCATGAATCAAATTAGTATGGAATAGCTTGATGGTGTGGCATAAGGCTTACCCTGTTCAACAGGAACTCTATGAGGTGTATGCTGTGCAGATGGAGTCTTGTGGTTGGTGGACTCACTTGGAGACATGCAGACAGTAACTGGGGTTACCCAACGCGGTGTAGGTCCAGTGGACTCACTTGGAGAAATGCGGACAGTAACTGGGGTTACCCAACGTGGTGTGGGTCCAGTTGATATAGAATCCCCACTCCTAGATCCTGCTTTTTGAAAAATAAATGCCAAACATATGGATTACATCCAGAGGGACATCACAAGGACGGAGGCAAAGACAGAGAAAACAAAAACAGTTTGTACAATCGATATTTTGTCTTGGCCTTCTTTGCAATTTTGTTAATTTATGTCCATAGTGAAAATATAGATACAGAAATGATATCTAAATAGGGCCCATGTTCTGGAGTTTTCCTTTCAGACAGAACTTACCAGCTCCAGCTGAACCCCTACGCGGCTGTTTGGGTGAGGAGGCTCTATAGGGTTGGAGTTGGACATTGCTGGACACAGGGGGTGTCCAACAGGACAAACCATTCGATGAGCTATTAGCATGGTGGCTTCCATTTTGTGAGCCTGTGGATTTGAGGATCACATTAAAGACGATTTCATCAATTGAAACAACGGTTTAATTAAAAAAATAAATTCAACCACATAAACATAATCTGTTTACAACTCATTCATTTTAAAACATTACCAAAGCCTGCAGACCCACGTCGCCGCTGCTTTGGAGACGAAGCTTTGACTCTGGAGGGGTCGCTGGCTGAGGAGCTACTGGTGACCGCAGCAGTCTGGTGGGAGGACGCTGACTCTGCTAAAGCTTTTTCACCATCACACACACAAATAAATAATGAATAGTGCCCATTTCATCACAGCTCGAAGAATAACTTGGACATCATACTAATGGACATGTACACAAAGACATGGCCACTCAATGTCCCAACCCTTTGGAGCACCCAGGCTTCTTCAGAACAAATATCTGTGCAGACATCCATCAGCCTAAACAGTGACTTATGCGAGTAAGGCACCAGACTCTAAAGAGGTAGGAAACAAAGCAGAGATATACAGATGATTCCAACAGATAAAAGCTTTACCATAACCCCCTGAGCTTTTCCTCCCAGGCTGCTGGACAGAGGGGGGTCTGTAACTCCTGGACCCTGATGAGGAAGGGCTGGTTAAGGGGTGGAGCTTATCAGAAGTGGTCGAGGTCACGGTGATGCATAGACTAGCCTTGTAGGTCATAGTAGGCTTGTTCTCCACAGGGTTGGGGGGCAACCCTTTAGCGGGTTCAGGAGATCTGGAAGAGAAGAGGCATTTTAGAGGATTAAATGAACGAGGTTCTCTCTGCATCACAAGCTTGGATCCTTTATTCAGTTGTGTGGAAGTTAAAGACAGGTTAAAGGGAGGGAAATAAAACAATTGTGATGTTCTCTGGAGCAAAAGATTTAATTGCATGATCCATTGTTGCTTGAATGTGATGCAGTTCATGTTGTGCAAGACAGCTCATATTGTGAGTGTCTGATGAGGACCACTTCATTCATGAGCATGCTCCAGGGCCATGGGGTCAAATGTGAAGGAGTAGCTCATTAGTCACCACTTCTGTAGGGTCTTCAATAAGCTCACAGTCTCAAATCTGAAAATGTTCCAATTCTGTTCCTATTCAGCCATGTTCAATGTGAGGAAACAACTAAAAACACGGAGCAGTTCTGTACTGCTGCTGGCATGCACCCCCTTACCACAGAACTGTAAGCAAACGCCGCATTCAAGACTTGAGGCCATTGGTGACATACTATTATGACCGAATTGCTGCCTTTGTTCTCTTTGTCATCATTCAGTCTGCAGTCAGTGATATGATGTTCCCCTCACCCCATTTTATCTTCTTCAGAGAACTGAGTAAATGATGCCAAGACGTGAAAAAAGGAGAGTAGAGATTTGCCATTCATTACCCACCACAACCGTGACAGAGCAGCATTACATAGTGACATGGCTCATATTTACCTTCAGAGCTTGAGTTTGGAAGAGAAGGATCAGATGAGGGCACGTCGGGAGGTGGTTGTGGACAGTGTGGATGTGTTTGTGTGTGTGTGGATGAATGGGGGCAAAACTGTGTTGCCCTAGGGCCCGGCCTTAGGCGCAGCACTCCTTGGGACTCAAGAGGACCGGGGACAGGGCTCCTGGCTGCACGCGGAGCCAGTCAAAGACTAAAGCGATGGGTGAGGCTGGACGCTTCAGACGGCGGCTAGAAAGAAAAATACCCGACCCACCCATCAACGCTCAGGCTCATGCTCAGCATCATGGCAGACCTCACCCGGGTGACTCTCCCCTACTTCTTCCCCTTGTGGATTAGCAAGCATTAGGGATAAACGATGGCAGCAGATCAAACTTACTTCAGGCTTGGTCCATTTGAGGCGGGCTGGAGCTTTGATCGCCAGTCAGCTGCAGAGACGTCTAAACCAGCTATGGGTTTGGCTGCAGGAGAGGAATGCAAAGGCAAGGCAGACAGAAATAAAAGATTAAATATAGTCTGAGCTTTATATAGCAAGCAGTAATCACCTTGTTAGAGGGACAAGAAAACCCCCGAAAAAAACAAGGACCATAAATACACAGCAGTCAGCTGCTCCTTTTTAAGATCTTTCAAGAATCCAAGAGAAAAGAAGAGAGACAAAAAAAGACCTACTTTAGCACAGTCAGAACATGCCTCTCTTTGTCTGCCTTTTCAGCCTCCCAGCATTTCAATTTCAGGTTTAAGAAATGTTTACCGCAATACTTCATCATTGACCTTTCCATGCAACATTCAATGAACTGCAATCTACAGCAAAGGTCATCTGCTGAAAAAGCCAACCTTTGGCACCGCAGGCGAGCGCAGAAGACGAGGAGGAGGAGGCAGTGGTGGCCACGGCGACGGGGCTGGGGGGAGCTCTCGCACTCGCTCGCTCTCGTTCCCTGATGGCAGCCAGCCAGAGGGATTCCTTGCTGCTGCAGGAGGAGGTGGAGGTGGAGGAGGAGGAACTGGTGCTGATGGCAGGCATGGGGGTGGGGATGGGGGTGCTAGTGGTGCTGGTGGTGGGGTGTGCAGGGGCCGCCCCACCCCCCGCCGTGCCTTGGCTGCGTTTCTCCAGCCTCCAGCTGGGCGCCCCGGCAGAGCACAGCCCCTTCCCAGACCTGCGGAGACGCATGCTTATTCTATTAGGTTAACAATTTACACAATTAGCTCGCCAACGCACTTTGTGGCAGTCGGAGCCACATTGGGTGATTTATGCTAATTGTCTGCTGTGTAATCAAATATGCTAATGAGGAAATCTGGCACCCCTTTTAATTGATAAAATAAATAACTAACAGCATAAAAACATACAGAAGTGAATATATTACCCTAGCACACAAGACATTAGGATATTAAATGATTACATTTGCAGTGACGTGGCGAAGATAGCAATGCCATCATTAAAACCTTTATTTTTTATGTAATTGATTTAAATTAACGAGACAATAATTTAGGGAACAAACGATGAAAAACCTCACCAATTATTATCAGTCCTGCAGCCAAACTGATACGCTGTGTTGTTATTGTTGCAGTTCCCCTCGCCCAGTTTCCTGCTGATCAGTGCCCGGGCACGCTCCTTCTCCTCTGGCTTGGACGGAGCTCTGGACGGGGCTGTGCCAGCTTCTGTTGGCATTGGCGCCGGCCGATGGGCAATAGATTCTCTTAGAGGCTGAGCGGAGGAAAGCGCCGGGGCTGGAGCTGAGGATGGAGCTGGAGCTGAGGATGGAGCTGGAGCTGAGGATGGAGCTGAGGATGGAGCCTGGGTGGAGGACTGGAAGAACTGCCGTCTGGCCGCCTGGGTCCTCTGCGCTGAGGGGGTCCATGGCTGCGGCGCTGGACTGGGCTCCACGGGCCTGGGAATGGCTTTCCCAGGGACAGTTAGCATGGAGGCGGTCTTTGGGACTGCAGGCTGGGTCTTGTCATCTTTCTTTGGCACCTGTAGCTGCACTGCAGGAGTAGCAGGAGTAGTGGGGGGTTTTACAGGGTCAGCTATGCTCTTTTGTGCAGCTCTGGGAAGTGAGGACTTGTAGCCATTCTGGTGTGCATTGCAGATAAATGTCCCTGGTTCAGGTCCTGTCTTGTATGCCCCTGGCAGGAGAGGGTTCGAGCATTCACTGCACCTATAAGAAAGATTCCTGAGTTAGGATTGCAGAAAAACACACTCTGTAATAAAAAAAATGAAGTTTATTCTCTATATTATATCAATGGACAGATGCCTTACTTGAAACAGCTCCTGTGGTACAATTTCCCATCCACTAGGTGGCGCTGCACCAAATGTACATGGGTCTTGCAAACAGCACATTTGCTATTCAGGGTGCCAGTTTTATTAGAGCTCTCCACTAAAACAGCCTTCTGTGAGAGCCAGACAACAGTGGATAAAAGTGGATTAGGCATTTTATACAGGCGACCTTTAGAAAGATGAGCAATGTAAAAAATTCTGTCTGTAATCTACCTCCCTGTTTACCATAAAATATCAATATAGCCTGCACTGCATGAAGCACAAAACAAGCACTATGGATTTACTATTATCTATATATATAAAATAATGGACAATATACAACACAACATAGTTAATGTACTATATACACAATACTCAATACAGTGACACAATCGGAACCAAATTCCTTGTGTACTAACTCACATGGCCAAATGAATCTGATTCAAAGTATAAAGCCAAACTTTGGCGCTCATATGTAGTGCCTTGTGAAGAGCTCTGTGGTGTCTTTGGCTGTACCTGTTGGGCAGCTGGTTCTGGTTTAAGCTGTGGTGACGGTTTCTGGATGAGTGGGGCTGGAGGACAGTTCTCGATGGCTCTTTTGTGGCTGAAGACTTTGGAAACAACCGGAAGGTTCTTCTTCTCGGACGGCTCCTCCTTGGAGTCTTCAGCAGGTCTCTTAACACCGCCCACCCCTCCAACTGGAGACGCAGCAGAGGAGCAGAAAATGACAGAAATTTAACAGAATGACAGAAAAGCCAATGGATCAAGTGTGCTGTGTTGTGCTGTGCTCTGCGTATATTCAAATCTCACTTAGCTTAAAATATAGCAACTGCCAGACTGGGGGGTGGTTAGACTAAAGCCTAGTTTATGCTCCCTTTTCATTCGAAAATGAATACTTTTGTTTCATGCGTTGATCCGTTTCGTCTGTATTCGTAAGCTTCGTAAGAACGGACAAAATCAACGCCGAGAACGGACAGAGGCTCTGTCCGTATCAGCTTTTTAAATCTCTGATGTTAACATAGAAGGTATACAACTGTGTCCCATCAAAAACATGCTCATATGCTATTTTAAACGACCATTTACTACCCTATAATTAGGCTGGGGAATAAAATGGCCCATTTTAGCAGATATTTAGCGCCCCCGAATGCTTATCAATAATTAAGTGACCTTTACGGTTATTGACCGCATCCGTTTATGCTCACTCATTCCCAAAATGTACTTTTATCTGCTTGGATATATACCACACCAGTATTCAAGAGAAACACAATGTACTCCATTAATGGATCTGGGATTGTAAATAGGGTTGGGCACCGAAACACGGTTCTAATATGGCACCGGTGCCGACGCAAACGGTAGTAACTGCATCGAATAACAACGTGGATTTCGGTGCTTAAATAGCGTTTTATTTTTATTTTATTTTTTTAATACGAGGCATCACTGCATGTCATGCGCCATCTCTAACGTCTTGCTCTGATAGCAACACATCCAGATACAGTTAGCTAACATAAACACTGGATGTATAAACCAGAGGGGTGCACCATATAGGCGAGTGGACAGTGTTTGACAGCTTGCGTGAGCCCAAGTAGCTTACTTTAAAGCGATATCGTGAGCTCCTGTCAAAATCTAGCAGTGCGCCTAACTACACACAAGCAAAAGGCTATGAAACAACATCAACAGTAGCCTATACTTTACACAATATCCTTGCTAATGTGCTAACTGGCATTTATTTGTAGGGTTGGGTATCGTTTGGGTTTTATCCGATACCGGTGCTAAATCGATACTTTTAAAACGGTTTTGGTGTCGAAACCGTGCCTGAACCGGTACTTTGTTTTTAAAATGTTTTAAATTAAAATGGTCTAAAGCATGAATTGCTTTTTTTTATTGATAAGACAAATTTAAAACATGAAATTGAACTGTTATATTCAATTTACTATCAATATCTCATTGCTGTTGTTAAAAATATCATGCCATTATCATAAGTTGTAAGGTGAAAACTTTATTTCACGGTGTGTTATAAACAACATAATGGCATGATATTAATCTTTCATGTGCATGAGGCCCATATAGCATCACAATGAATATGAAGATCATGTTAAAAGTTAGCTGGCAAAAACATAAATATGTAGGTTACATACCTGATGTCACTGAGCTGTCAAAGAGGCTACGAAACCATCTCCGTACATTATCGCTAATTAAACTCAGCTGACTGGTGTTAGCGTATAGCCATAGTTGCTGTTAAAATGCCTACTAGGCTAGTGCTGGGAATCTAAACACTTCAACACCGACATGTAGCCTAACATGTTAAAAACTATTGCGTGTTATGGGTTAAGACATGACATTTCTTGAAGCATTTGGGAACACACTGAATTAACTGGAAAGTAGAGTCCCTGTTAGATAACCTTGCTTGCAAATGCCATTGTCCATGACCTGGCAGTTCTATGGCAAGCTGTTTTAACATACCTTATGGCAAACCGCCTACACTGGGTAAACTTGAAAGCAGAGCTAACCATTGTGTGTGCATGCATGGCAAGCTGTTTTAACATTTAAATGTATTATTCGTAGGAGCAATGAGATATTGATAGTAAATTGAATATAACAGTTCAATTTCATGTTCAAATTTGTCTTATCAATAAAAAAAAAAAAAAAAAGCAATTCATGCTTTAGACCATTTTAATTTAAAACATTTTAAAAACAAAGTACCGGTTCAGGCACCGTTTCGGCACCGAAACCGTTTTAAAAGTATCGATTTAGCACCGGTATCGGATAAAACCCAAACGATACCCAACCCTAATTATAAACCACTCTAGCCAAAACAGAGAGCACTGTTGACACCATTATTTATTTCTATTATTTTACAAAGCTATGCAACACATTCAGGGTAACCAAGCACCATGTTTTGTACCTGTAACAACTGAGAATATAGATTAAGACATAATAAAAGTATCATGCTATTCGCAAACTATCTGTGAAAGTGTCACATAACAGCATCGTACTTGGGGAGCGGCCATTGAAGTAGTTGTAGTACTGGGAGACGTAGGTGAGAATGCTGAGTCGGTCAGGGATGCTCAGGGCCACCATATCCTCTGCATCCAGCAGGGCGGGAATCCCCAAGTGCTCCTCGGCCACATGAAAGGCCTGCAACAACAACGCACAGGAAAGCATTTGGTCATACAGTATGTGGACAGAGATGGGAAACCATGGCATCAGAAGGGGGGGGAAGAACACTCCAACCATTCACTAAACCGGTTGATTCTAATGAGCACAACTCTCCGGTAGAGGCAACACATGGTAGGACTTACTTTGTGAAGCCAGGGTTTCCCACCTCTAAATGCCAGCTACAGTGTTTCTGTTCCAAATGTGCTTCTAAAGGATTTGAAGTGTGGATGCAGCGTATTCTCGGGGGCCATGCTAGGAGTCATGGCCACTGAACAGCCCAGGCAGTGTTACACATACAGTACATTTCCTTTCTGAGGTTTATCAGTGAGCTACAGCTTTTAACCATTTAGAAGATAAGAAAGTTACATAGATGGGAACCGGGCCTCCTTGATGTCAATCAAACTAGGGGACATGCGTCAGTGGCCTGGCCTGGCGGAGGCCGAGGAGAGGGAGTGGAGGGAGGGGTGCAGAGGTAGGCTAAAACTTCCACATATCTGATTAACACTAGCATGATAAGCTGGTTTTGTAGATTACAGCGTTAACGTCACCCAAGGAACACACTGACCCTGTGCTGTTACAGTAATATGGGAGGTTCTGAGAATCTTAAGACCAGATGTGCAAACAAGAATTAAACTTAAACTAGGCTGTATATACTAGGCTGTAAGTTGCTATTGATAAAAGCATCTGGAAAAGTAACAGTATACTTACAGCATACATACACATTACACACTGTTCATACAAAGTACACTAAATTTGAACAGCAGAATTTACAGGGAAGAACTATGATTTATGCTGTTAGCCATCGTGTATGACCTCACTGTGATCTCTAAATCATGAAGTCAGTTTGAAATATTTATCCAAACTACACACACTGTACACTGACATCTGAATAAATACAAGGCCAAGCTCCTGCTCGGCTGCAAAACTGTACCCAGAACATACCAAGCCTTTGACAGCCTCTATCTGAGCACCAGGGAGCACGAAAACGCTCTTGACCTTTAATTTAAACACAGCTTTAAATATTCCGCTGCAGTGAGGATACATTTGATTGTTTTACAAGTGGCACAGTGCCGCTTTGGCAACACTCAATGGTGCTGTAAACCTATGGTTTCCCAATTAACTGTAAACACAGGACAGACCAACAAAAAAAAAGAAAACCGTTTCCCAAAATAGAAAAGAAAAAGTCCACAGTGAAGCAATCTCTCTGCCCCCCACGCAGAGAAAGGTCTGGGGCTGGGAGTGAATAATGAATAGCACACTTCCTGTGCACTCGCAGGCCTGGGAGAAGAGGAGGATGGAGAGGCGACGTGGAGGAGGAGTGTGGCGAGCATTGTTTCAGACCCAGCGTGGACAGGCTCATTAAATTTTACTGCTCGGCCTCACACAGGAAAGGCAACTCCTGTGT
This sequence comes from Alosa alosa, assembly GCF_017589495.1. NCBI lineage: Eukaryota > Metazoa > Chordata > Actinopteri > Clupeiformes > Clupeidae > Alosa > Alosa alosa. The sequence goes on from NC_063194.1 coordinate 25,336,474, forward strand.
CGCAGCAGCTGCGAACGAGAGGACAGGAAAGAGCTGCGGCCATCTCCGAGGTATTGGTATCTCGACTAGCAACAGTGGGGAGGGATGGAGAGGGAGGGAGGGAGGCCTGCACCGAATGCAGTGACGGAACTGGCCTTGAACTTCAGAAAATCTGAAAATAAACAGGAAACATAGCACTTCGAGCAACGGGGAGAAATCCAAGTGTTGAGACATTTCAAACTTGCAAAGAGGCTGACAACAACACAACACATTGCACTTGGGCAAAAGTGTCAGTAAAATAAATAAATCGATATTAGCACTTTATATCTAGACATCCAAAGTATTTTGATAACACCACTAAAGTGTAGCATCCAGCTAGGCCACTGTAGCTGATCATGAATGCAGTTGATCAACAGCAAAACAACACACAAGCAGAAGTGCAGTATATACCAGCACAAGGCACAGATCTTTGCCCAGGTAATGTAAGTGAATCTAGATGGCAGGGATCATGTATCGCCCTCATATGACAGTAAGCCTCATTCATAATGGATAGCCCGAAGGTACTCCTGGTGGGTCGCGTTGCCAACAGACATAGAGAGGCTGCAGTCCTAGGCTAAGCAGCATTTTGAACACCGACATCAAAATAAAGTGTAAGACTCAGTATGAGGTCTTTTAGCCTGACTGTCCAGGGTGAATAAAGAAGGTCTTAAATAATGGAAACGTCCCAGGTGGGCAGGCTGAGGTATTCAATCACAAAAAGACCCTACACACTTCCTTGCAGGACAGGAAGCAAGGCAAGATAAAAAGAAATATAGGCCATGCACTGGGACAAACAGTGACCTACAGTGTATAAACGCTGCTGCCTGTTGAAATGTGGCTTAAACAAACAAACATACACACACATATGAAAAATCCTAAATTCGATCTAATATCTAATTTTCAAATAAATACAGTCTCCTGAGTAACAACAATCAACCAACTTCCAAGTCTGAACTCAACAGGTATCTCATTAGGCACAACAGCAGCACTAAAACGAGTTCACAGAGATGTAGTTCTTCATTACTGCTGAAAGGCGAGAATGGAACAAAGGCATGGACTTTAAAAACAATGGCTGAAAATTAATTGAATTGAGATGAATACATTGATTATAAGTTTTCCTTGCATGTTACAAAATAAATGGAGCCCTTCACAAATTAAATTATTAGCCCTACGAGAATAAAGACAGAATTAAATCAGTCAACAAAATGTCATCTTTGATAAAAAAAATGGCCATGTGGCCTCCCTGTTGCTTCAAACAAAGTGTTTCGCAAAAGAGGAACAACAAACTTATTTTAGAACACCATGATATCACATGCAGCACACCAGATGGAGCTATCAGTGTCAGCGTGTTTTAACATCTCCATTGGCCTATATTTTGTCTTTAGATAGACATTTCAAAAGAGGAAACATGAAAACAACTTGAATTGACTTGGGGCCAAATGCATTTCACCAACTGGGCATATTTTAAAAAACAATGTGAGAAAGACCATGTCCTGGGGACAATGCAGCAATGTGTAACTTGCTACTGCAGTCGCTGACACTTAATAAACATACAGTAAAGGGGAGAACACAACTGTAGTTATAAGTATGCAATCTTCTACAACAACTTCTAATTCAGTTAAAGTATGGGGATATTAATGAGTGAGGAAAGGTGACTTTGTAACAACACCATGAGGTCAGCAAATCTTACCAGTTTGTTGTTCTCATAAATATTCTCTTTTCTGAGAGACTCATAGTTTCTGTAACAGAACACATGAATACAAGTTACTTCCCTACCGTGAAGCAAAATAGCTTACCTTCAAAGCTGTCTAGGCTACGTGACATAACACAGGAACACACCTCTGTAGGCAAAATTAGCCTACAATGTTTGGGAGATATCTTTGGGACATGTTTTGGAGATATCACGATCTGAAAACATAGTAGCCTACTTGTAAGTAGATCAACTCAGTGTCAGTGTCATCAACTTACAAAGATTCATACATAGTAGGCTAGAGGTCCACTGTCAGTATCTCGACTACCTCCTCCCAAGTTACAAATGCGAATGCTTTGTTTGTAATCAGTTAAGCGAAAAGAGAGACCAAGACACTGTAGAAATTAGACTAGAGAGTGGAGTAGCCCGGCTCGGTCGGGATGTAGGTTATGAAACTTTTCAGCTTACAAGTTAGTGAACATCCTAGTCAGGTAACATTATTATTTAATTCAAACAACCCTTCTCCATCACTGACGCAAACTGACCACACCGTGATCATTACCATCTGGGTTCACAATAACAAATGAGCATAAAAAGTTCTTACATGAGATCCGGTCTGTATTTATGGATCAACGCACAGAACGCTAATCCATCTCTGAAAGACGTTGTCATGTTCGTGATTACCACATTTTTGTAGCCATCACACTGGTTCTTGCACCACTGTTGCAGCGCCTTGATGGCAGCCATCCTCCCTCGAGGGTGTCGTGGGAGCCAAGAGCGAACAAGTTTGCGAAGTTCAGGAGGACCCCAAACAAAGGATGCAGCGTAGCCTATCTGCGAGAACTGTTGTGTCCTAGTGTGAGCTGCCAGACAAACTAGTGCGGGAAGTCCGGGAAGTCTGCTAAAACCACGACCGTGTCTCATTAAATGTAGCCTAAAGAGCAACACAATTAGCCCATTTAACTAAAAGCACAAGACTGGGCTACCTGTGAAATCAAATCGAGGCGACACAAGTGGGAGGGACCTTAATTTAAGATTTGTTCATTAGGTGATTAAATTGCGTCTCTTATTTTGATACCTTGCGTTGTTAAATGCAACCAAACAAAATAACTTCAACACTGACTCACTAGTTATTATTTTGAAGGGGTTTGTGGAACTAGGTTTATTGCCCGAAAACATTTTAGATTATTATTGTGGTTGAAAAAGCAAAAGCGCGCGGACCTTTAATGAGCAATTTAATTATGTTGACAAGAGCCGCTAAACAAGCTCTCTGATTTGAATATAGGCTAGGTTTACTGCAAAGACAGAAGTAGGTTAATGTGTTTAAAATTAACAATGAACGCCTCTGTGTCCGTTGATTCATTTTGGCAAATAGCCAGCTCATTGGAGACATCACAATGCTAACGACTTTAGGCCAGGCCACAAAACCAGAAGTAGGGTAAATGGACTTAAATCTAACCTAGCCTAGGCTACCGCTAAATGGCCACTGGTCAGGTTAGGCCTATAAATTAGCAACATAGTTAGGTCTAAAACAAATTTCCTTGCGTACGTTGGCTACTTGTTTTTAGAAGAGCTTCAATCGTGATTGAAAGATTGTGGATAACCTATGTAATGTTTTAAGTCACCTCCGTATGAAGTTATTTGCTGGTGCAATCATAATGTGAAATGTATCCAGCATTGCTGATGTTGATCATGGCATAGGTGAAGTTGATTGAAAGTCTTCTTCCACATTGTTCATTTGTTGTCGACTGCAGCACTGTACATGATCGAGCATCTCTTCTAATTTCACTTCCACTTCCCTCACACTCACTTCCACACACTTAATTTACAGGGTGAAACAACTGTGTGCTTTACAGCATTAAGAAAGTAGGACGAACCACAACATACAGTAAACTCATTGCCAGAGGAGGGCACTCTCTCACTAAGCACAGGCTAAGGCCTCATAGTTCTTTTACACTTCCTATGAAGCCTACCATGATTTCATACAGTATCTTAAAATAGCCCTTACTGTGCCTGCGGTTAAAAATGAGTTGTTAAAAAAAACAATTCAATATTTACAGACCCTCCAAAACACACTAAATAGACACTCTCTCACTGACAGAAGTTTGGTAAGACAAATATGAGGAGGTCCTAGAGGAAATACTGTTAAAAACCCTGAGATGTATTTGAGAAGAAAGAAATGTCAAGGGACACTACTATGGTCATCATTGAAATAAATTCTCGCTGATGACACCTCTGGACAAATATTTCCATCAATTCCTTCCAAAATAAGCATCAATCATTGCATCGCAGATAAGCAACTGAGTGTAATACAATTATTTTTCAGATGTGTCACCATTTTCAATAGCAGTACTTACAAAACAAAAAGAGAAATGTAAGAGGGAAATTATATATATCAACACTAAATCACTTCACACTGGACCATCTTCAAAGCTGGCAGAGACAAAAACAGTCTAAGTATGTTTGCATTTGTAATCTTCTGACGAGTTGCTCTGTCAGGGAGGCCAGTCATTTTTCAACCATGTCCATTGTTTCCTCTGTAGGGCTTGTGGCAGCTTGCAGGCATCCTGCCTCTGTTGGCTGCAGAGGTAACCGGATAGCCAGAGCAAGATCAGCCATCGATGAGATCACTGAAAACTCATCAGAGCATTTCCTCTCTCAGCAATAACACTGACCTGACACCACGACTCACAGAAGAGCAAGATTTCTGATGGATTCCTGTTACACAAAGATATTTCAGTGCAGTGCATGCAAATGCAACACTGAACAAATATATGGCATTTAATAAAAAGCAAAACTGATTCTGAAGGTTCTGTATGAAGTTGTAAGATAGGAGCATTTTCAAAAAATGAAATTGTATTTTTAATTATCTATTTACAGACAATCAACAGAGCAGTACTTAAGAATATGAAATACATTTCATATGAAAGTAAAAAAAAAAATGACTGAATGAGTGAATTTGTTTGTGTCTCTAGGAGTGGGGGTCTGGGGAGTTCAAAAATGAAAGGCAAAGATAAATAAAAATGTAAAGCAAAGTAATAAAGATGTAGCAGACTGTTCCAGCCACATTCAACTTTCTGGCATTGGATCTGTTTAAAGTAAGCAGTAAGTGATAAGCAAAACTAATTAATGGGTATGACATAATAAATAGACCCAATTTCATATTCAGTTTCATCAACCGAATTTACAAAGCAACAGAAAATAATAGTCTGGCTTAATGCACAAATGAGAAAGTTAATGAAATTTATTTGATAATATCTACAAAGTTATTTGCACACCAAAAAGAAAAAGCGCAGCCTCACTGGCCCAAATCTTTTCTGCAGCAACAAATAAATAAAATAGGAAACTGCATGGCTCTTAAAACATTCTGTGTTGTGGTGTCTGAAGATCAAAATGTGTACCTATGTGGCCCATAGAATGTAGCACTGCCTCAGTCACTCCCCCTCAGTCACTCCCCACATCTGTAGCCGCCACCTGGGTTTGTAGCCGTCTCTGCCACCCAGCTTTGGCTACCGTGCTGTGGATCTCCGCCTCGTAATCCCTGGCCTTGGCCCTCAGCTTGGCGATGCTGCACGAGCGGAACTCATCTGGGCTGGGCCCCCCCTGCTCGCCCCGCTCCTGACTATCGGACCCCTGGATCCCAGCAGCGGGGGCCGGAGCCAAAATGGCTACCTGGGGAGGTTTGGGCCAAGAGCAGTTTCCTCCTCCCCTCTCTGGTTTCCTCTCCCAGTGGTTTGCGTTTGGGCCCTCTGAAGGGCTCCGGCTCAGGCTGGATCTGTCCATCTTTTGTCTGTCGGCGTCGCTGTCCCTCCTGCTGCACCGGTCCCCCGCATGTCCCTGCAGTTTTATCTGCCGCCTCATCTTTGCTCTGCGATTTTGAAACCACACCTGGAGATGAAATGAAACAGTTTATTGAGCATCATGCAAAAAGAGTGTAGCTAGGCATTAGGTCAATATCATGTGCCATTTTTAGACTTTAGTGTACTGTAGTGAACGAGTGGCCGTTTCCAACTCAGGGTTTGACAGGGTGTAGTACGGACTGCTTTAGTAGAGGCTTTGCACACCTGCACCCTGGCCTCAATCAGGTCCAGCCGCAGTGCCAGGGCCTCCCTCATGAAGACGTCCGGATAGTGAGTGCTCTCGAAGGCCTTCTCCAGCTCCTCCAGTTGCCAGCTGCTGTAGTTGGCGCGCGCCCGCCGCTGCTTCACTGGCCGTTGTTCATCTGGAAACCGGATCACAGCCACCAATTAGACCATCGCCAACGGCCAATGGCGGGCTAATGGCTCTAGATTGGATAATTACTGCAGTGTTCATTAAGCCCTCTTTAGCAAGGGGCTGGGAATAATTGATTGTTAGTTACGACCTGCTAGCCAATCCTTTGTAAACATTACACTCCTATTAAAAGACGTTCAACGAGAGTGGTGAACAATTATCAGAGCTATTTCACCATACAAACTATTCCGTCTTATTACTGTATTACTTAACATGTTGCCTGCATGAATGACACATTTTACTTTACATTAAGCAGATACCAATTATATGTTATGTACATGGGGTGGGATAGTGGGACAATAATGTCTGCATGTCTGTAAGATTTTTATAACTTTGTGAATCTGTACTGTATACTGTAAATACTAATGTCTGTATTTTACTGCTCCATCTACCTGCCCACGGACTATGGGCAGAAACTAGCAATTTGCTACAACCTGGCACAAGACATCTAATGTTTTTTTTTGTGCACTGTCCCTGTCATTGTACAAAAGTTAGTACATGTACAGCAAAAGTGATCTGAGGGGAATGAATCCACATCATTGCTACCTACTTGGAGATCTACTTGGAGATCCCCCCCGTCATGAACTGGAAAACTGAATCTCATGAAAAATATGAGTGACTCAATACCAATATTTATGACAAATTACAGTCAGTGATCCACCAATTGCAAACAGTAACGCTAACCTCATCATTGGTAGTTAGCAAAAAGGGTACCCAAGTCATTTTGCCAGAGAGATGCGGCTACAGTAAGGTCAGTAGGTACTCACCCACGGTCTCAGCCAGGTGGCTCAGACCAGCGGCCTGAGAGGCCAGCAGCAGAGCCTGCTTGCAGGGCTCAGGCTGCAGGTAGCTGCGCAGGAGCTCGTAGCTGAAGAGGGGCCCTGGCAGCAGGATGGGAGGGGAGCCCAGGCGGCCGGGGAAGGCAGGGAAGAGGTGAGCAGCGGCCGCAGACGAGTGTAGAAGTGGAGGGCTGAGAGCTGTCATCAGCTGCCCCGGCCCAAACATCTCTCTGAGTGATGGGCTTGGCTCCTCAGAGGTGGCAAAATAAAAAAGAAATAAAATAAAGAGTACACTAATATTGGTCTAAGTGGTGTAGGTTGCTTTGGTTATTATCAGGTTCATCTGATAAGAGATTGAAGTTTTGTGTGCAGCAGTATAGTCCTTCTTCCTCCTCAGTGTCAACCTCTGGCTCTTCTTGAGATGCAACCACTCAAGCAAAAATGAATCTGTTCAATTTGAACTGAGCAATGCAACAGCAATTACGGGTCCAACAGAGAGAAGTGAGTTGAAGTGGTGTTTTGAATAAGTCCCTTTGCCAAGGAAGCATTCTCACCTGTCCTCAGGTGTGGTTCTTATTCCTATCTGAGAGCCGCCTCCCTCTTCAATCACATGACTCACCTGCGACTACTGACCCCACCCCTCATGAAAAGAACCGTCCTATCAGAACGAACGTGTCCACCACATGATCGATCATCATTACTTCTCATCAGTCTGTTAAAACAGTAATTCCGCTCACCTCCACCCAACACCTTATATGGCCGTGACCTCTGTATGCTAAAAGCATGTCTGTCTGTATGTAGCGCAGAGCACAGAGACAAGTTCAGACACTTTTTGCGATCCAATTCAATGTGATGGATCAGACACAGTGGTGAAAAAATAACACTGTGCCCGAGAGGTTCACGTTATGAGAGACACGTAAACAGCGCCGTGGAGATGCTCACCCATCACTCAGCTGCCAGGGGCTTGCTGTGGTTTCTGTCATGCCTGTGCTCATGGGTGACAGCTGCTGAAGACACAGCAGGAAATTAAATGAAGGAAAATTAACAGAAGAGGCGGAAAATATTCCTTAATATCTTGATGATATAAACTACATACACAAGATCAGATCAAGAATAATACAGAATTTGAGTAAGTAAGTAAGTATATAATCTTTTGATCCTGTGAGGGAAATTTGGTCTTCGCATGTAATCCTGGTTGCAAGAATTTAAAGGTTACAAGACTTTGAAGATGAAGACTAATAAGTTGCTTTGGACAAAAGTGTCGTCTGAATTACATAAACACAAACATGAAGAGGAAAACAACATTCCTTTATATTTATATATGACCAAGAACAGTACAGAAATGGGCAGCTCAGATTACGTGCAAGGCTTTCGCTGAAATCAGTAGAGCTGGGTGGTGGGGATGGTTGAGTGGAGGGGGATAAACAAACTCTGTTTACATGGTAAACACATCTCACTAATTGGCCTACACAATTGACATTAATTTACAGGCTCATTTGCTCAGTTAAAATGCTTCCGTGACATTTCTGAGCCTCAGTGATTCATTACAATGAGAGCCATGTTGATGGGCTTACCATACGGCATGTTTGGGACTCATCAATGCCGGCGTTTGTTCAAATACAGGAGTCCAAGGTGAAAAGCTAAACATCTGGAATGGGGAATATTGTAACTGGATGACGGAAAGTAAAATGGATTTTCCCACACTTAATTTGGCTCCGCCTCACTGTCTTATGGGAGCCAGTGTAAGGGGGGGGGGGTGAGATCACCTGTCTAAACAGACTGCATTGTTAAGCAGCAGGCTTGGGACAGAGCGCTCCAAAATGGGTTGTGGGTCAGGGATCTTCAGCCTTTGAAAACAGATCACTTTCACAGCCCACAGACTGCTCTGCTAGAAGAAGAATGTCAGGCCCTTTTGTTCTGCGTCAAGCAGGTAAATGGAATGTGCTTAATTCCATTAGGACACTCCTCTCCCATCTCCATTTAAGCCATTTAGCAGGGCCTTTTTCAGAGAAAAGTAATATTTAGAATCATAAGCCCTGCAACTGCAATGAGGAGATCATGAACTTTTTACCTTAGGTCCAGACTGCCTTTTAGATTTGAAGGCAGGTTTCTGCAAAAATGTTCTGCACGCACATGGAATGTTATGAGGAGGAGTAGGACGTGACTCATATTGACAGACAGTTCCACTGCACAGGACACACACACACACACACACGTCTCTTCCAGTCCCACAGTCTCGGGCCAGCTGTGGTGGTGGTGTTGATTGAGTCCCGATGAGTAGGGCATGAGAGAGAAACACAGGTGTCTCAATTAATCCTCTGGTACACATCACCCTTTAACAGCACGCCCCGGCGGGTGATCAGATCAGACAGCGCCGACCGAGCGCCCATCCTGTCACCAGTGTCACTGCTAACCGCCAGGGATGGGGCGCCGTGGCACGTCGTGCCGGCTTTGATCAGCTCACAACAGCTGGCCAGCGCGGAGCGGCAACAGCGGCGGCGGAGACGAGGTGAGGCAACACCACCCACTCTCCACACCTGCCCAAACACCACAACAAAACCCCACAAGGAGACGCAGAGGCCCAACAGGAAAATCCATATTACTAAGAAAGGGCGGCTTTCCAAAGATACTTGACCGTCATTAACACCATTTCCTTGATCTCCTTGATCTGCTGCCCAGAAGTGTGATGACACAGAGGAGACACTGCCACTATGGCACTAATAATACACAAAATAAATACAGATAGAACAGAGAAGTGGAGCCACTACTCAAGACCTCACAGGAGATGGATTTAGACTGTCCTTTTCTACAAACACATTTTCCACTAAAAAACCTTCACACTTTCCAAACTGCGACATCACTGGGCTTTACTTTGTGTTAAGAGAAGAGTGGAGAAGATTAGAGGAGTTTGTTGACTGGAAGAGTAGACAGGCTAAACAAACACTGTGTGTGTGGTGGCGACTAAACCGCCATCTTCGTTTGTCCCTGGCCCTTGGGGTAGACACAGGGATTTTCCGGGATATGAGGTAGCAGAGCTTCGCTCCCCGCTGTGCTTGGTCTGCCAGTGCTTTACCCCTCCAAAGCCCACTTATCCAGTTAATCAGCAACTCAGTTCATCCACCAGAATAGGAACCCCATTTACAAATGAGTGGATAATTGAACGGCTTTGGGAGCGACAATGGCGATGGCTCACATGCGGTCCCCCTATTGATCTGTCAGGTACTTTCAGTGCCAGTGAGTCCTCCAAAAAAGCCATGCAGAGCTTAGCTAACAGCCAGAGTATCATCGGTGGACTTACAGATACACCAGACAAGCAGAACATTCTCTTCGGATTAAACACCCACCAAGATTTCACCTCCATTCTACTGTGGTGCCCAAATCTAAATAGGCTTGTTTCAACTGCTGTCATTCTCTTGAAATATAAAAAGGAATACAGACACATCCAGAGAGCAAAGATATCTGTATTTATTTTCAATGGGACTCTAATCTCAATTGTGGAGTATAAAAAAGGATCGTATGAAAGAGAAAGCTAAGCATGGCACAAAAAAATACAACAAAACCTACGGGGTAACATCAGTAAACAATGAACACATCCGTCTCCATTTGTTGTGCTGCTTCATTCAAGGCACCATTAACCAACTCAAATGAGCTTGGTGGCTGCTCTTTAGTTTAGCTTGAATTCTCTTGATTGATCCATTTCTTCGGCGGGATCATAATTTAGTCGAGCTAATTGCTTTCTGCTGCAGGCTGATTTATGATGCATTATCACTTTAGTGTTCTGCACCGACTTAAGCAGTGAAGCAGACGCTTTAGAGAGAAGAAGAAAAAGAAAGAGGAGGAGGAGGAGGAGGAGGAGGAGTGGGGGGTTGGAGATAGGCCTAATCCTCCTCAGGAGCAAGACAGGGGGCCAACCTGTCTAACTGTCTGTCCTCTGTTACAAAACAAGGTCACGCTTCAAACTTCTATCCGGAAGACGTGTGAAAGGAAACAAATTAACCACAGACAAGTGGACATGGAACACTGTGAACTTCAACTCCGAAGGGTACCGAGGCTCTTTATATTGAATCGTGTTCTCATTTGAAACCAAGGATGGGGATGGGGGTGGGGGCTTTCTGCAAAACTATCGGATTTATTCTTGGATGTGTCAGCACAGAGCCCCTGGAATGACAGAGAGCGTGAACAACGCTAAACGTCATTAATACTCGTCCATTAGAGCGACTCTTCAGCTGATAAAGCATTTAGCTGAAGATAAGATGGATGATTATCCTGGCAAAGAGTCATGGGAAAGCCATCCACGCAGCTCTACTTTTGTCATCCAAAGTGAAATTTCACTCACACGAGATCAAGGTTCAACTCAAAAATGTTAGTAGTAGTGTCCATGTTTTGCATACAACAAAGATATGGATGGGAACCCCTACAGCCGGCAAACTGTTAACCATCTGGTCCCTTTTAATGAACTTGTCAGCAATTTCCATTAGCTCTGAATACCAGATGATTTAGAGCACAGAGGTCCACACTAAAAACAAAGACATACAAAAGGGTAGTCTAAATCTCAGTGTCAGATAGGGATAGGGGCCACTGGTGGTAGGTATGATGTGTTGTGTTGTGTTGGGGTGGATCCTGCCCTTATCCTTCTTGGGCTTGGGTTCCCCCCACTCACTCTGGTAATTGTATCTCCTAGTCAGCAGCATGATTGGTTTAGTCCTGGATCACTGGCAATGGGCTAAACCTGAGAGCCCGGGCTGCTTTTCATGTCAAAACCTTCAAGAAGAGCGGACGCGATCCAAAAGCAATCACACTTTACACTTCAAAGCGCTAGGGGAGAAAGGGGGCGAAAACCGGTGCACATTTTTTTCTTCCACGCTAGCCAAGCGCAACTCAAGCGTGGAGGCAGAGGAGATGATCTAAGGAGAAGGCTGCTGTCGAGGGGAAGACAGAGGCAACAGGTGTGCGCAGGGCAGGTAGCAGCACATCACCGTCCCTCCTGAAGGGGAGTGAGACACGGGAGGGAAGCGCTCCTCGGCCCCTCTACCCTCTCAAGCACTTCCCCGAGATGTCTGGATACCGGTCTGCATGAAGACGCACCAATGATGTCCCCAACTGCAAGGTATATAGAGTTAAAGTTAACTGATATTTAGCAGACGCTTTTATCCAATGCAACACGAACTCGCAAGGGAGGGGAATCGAACCCGAGACGAGCGGTTGTCAGTCGGTGACGTTAGCGCTGCTCCACCAAGCCCGCATTATGAAGATGAAGGGACAGGATTGACTTAAAACTCTGAAGCACATGTTGAAGCTTAATAACAAGAGCATTGTGGTGTCCTTGTTGTTTTCAACTAGTCAAAGTAGGACTATCCTGTCCAGTCAAGATCTGAGATGTTCCACTCTGACACTCAGATGGCAGAACTACAGAGGCCTTTCGGGACAAACAGAGCGTTAAAACAAGATGAAAAACTCAGCGGTTACCCTCTTGTCAGTGGCCCTTCAGAGTCCCTCAGTAACACCCAAGCGCCCTCTCAATCCACATCCCACCCCAACCTACAGTCGTCACTCATCCCTGTTCTGCCCCAGTGACACTTAGCCAATGGACTCCTGGCGTCCAACCAAGAGCCAAGGGAGCTGAAGGTATTTGGAACAGGCCGATGAAACTACCCCCCTCTAAAGTACCCTGTGTTACATGACACCTTTCAAGCACAATTAGCACTGATCAAGCGTTTCATCCAGTTACAAAAAAAAGGAAAAAAAAAAAAAAAAAAGGAAGACTATGAGAGTAATTACAGCATCTGCACAGCAATTAGCTCGTCACGCTAATTGCCACCAGAAGCTCTTTAGAGTCTGAACAAAAGGGGGTAAAAAAGCCCACAATGAAGTGAATTAGAAAACGCTGGGTGAGGTTTAGTCGATCACACAAGGGGGTTTGCTTAAGCATAGAGTGCAAATCCGTGCAAACTTTCTATGATTTGAAAACAATGGAAACAAGATCAGTTTCAGAGTGGGGATGTTTGACTAACCAACTCATTTTTGAAAGCATTTGTGAAATTGAATTCTCAAAACAATAAAAGAACTGATGAAGGCAGGCTGAAAGCAACTAATGTTAAAATAAAAGACCCAAAGTGAAGTTTAATGAAATTGTTTTAAAACTAGGGATGAATTGGGATAATTTGTGACTCCTACCATCAGTCTCTTCTTATCATGTCTGACATGCTCAAATGGACAAGGTGTCTGCAGGGATGATATCTACATCCTGCTATGAGGAAGCTCCTTTCATCGAAACGAATGTGCGACTGACGACGGAGTTGCTGTCAGAGAAAACAGTCAATTAGAAACCATCACCACCACCACCACCACCACCCACCAGTGCGGGCATGCCTGCCCACAACAACACATTCATCCCCCATTTCACACAGGGGTCCTCTGCACCAGGACCCCTCCGTAACCCAATACCTGCGAGGTGGATTCTCACTTCGGGAACCGCAACGCTACCTGCATCCAACCTTCAAGCTTGGGGTGTTGGGTGTATGTGATTCAACAATTACAGACTTGGTTAATTTCCCCGGAGTTGGGGACGGGATTGGGAGGGAGGCCCTAACCTGCATGGCAGCTCCACGCTTTGTGCTTTTTCTTTTGACTCCGTGAAGAGGCTGTTGGATGAAGTCAGTGACACCGCCAGGCGAAAACAACTCACTTTCATGGCAAATTGGCTTCCATCACGGCATTCATAGCATGGCTTAAATTAGTCAGAGAGGAAAGCAGGGGAAACAAAGAGAGCCAGTGATGGTGAAAGCCAGCCTCCAAAGTTGTATCCAAGCTCTGGACTGGAGTGGAGAGAGCCAAGGCACTGACCCAATGCCAGCAGCCCTGGGTCTGGACTAACAGGTCTACTACAAAAGGAAAACAATGTTTCTTATTAACAGTATCTTTAACTGATTCTAAAACACAAATATCTGTAAATATTATACTACTCTGAATACAGACACTGGGGTGTAAAACAGCGTTTTCCACATCTACAGTACATATATAGTAAGTATACTGTAAGTACTGTATATATACTCTTTTGATCCCGTGAGGGAAATTTGGTCTCTGCATTTATCCCAATCCGTGAATTAGTGAAACACACTCAGCACACAGTGAACACACAGTGAGGTGAAGCACACACTAATCCCAACGCAGTGAACAACAGCGGCGCTCGGGGAGCAGTGAGGGGTTAGGTGCCTTGCTCAAGGGCACTTCAGCCGTGCCTACTGGTCGGGGTTCGAACCAGCAACCCTCTGGTTACAAGTCCGAAGCGCTAACCAGTAGACCACGGCTGCTCCAAAGAGATAGATGTGTTCCAAGGATGAGGTATTCAAATAAAAAAACATTGACAACTTTGTCATTTATTAGTTTTTTTTTCTTTAACAATCATTAATTCATGAATATTGGGACAGTATAACAGGAATACTGTCATGCAAGACATGAACGAGTACGAAATAAAAGTCATAGAAGTCATTCTCCTGGTCCAATTAGATGTTGTGCAATGATAAAAATGTCCTATCAAAACTTACCAAATACTCAGAAAAGACTAGACACTTTGAGAAAGTACAACATAAAAATAGTTTGCAGTAATGCAGGAGGTGGGTATTCTATCAGAAATTAGAAAGGGTGGAATAAAACAAATCATGACACAGCTGCTAGGCAACTTGGCCACATTGTAGGGCTTTATGTGGTGGCTTCCATATGGAGGACCTTCATTGATTCAGAGATGATGGAGCTTGTATCAATCTGTCCATAGATCCCTACCAGAAAGGCTTTGTGAAGCAGTATATCAGCATGTTCTGTAATAACAGAGAACATAACACATTACAACAGAATAATAGTTTATGTACTTTAAACAGCAACAGTTAACCATTTGCTTTGGTGCATGTGTGCAAGTCCCCTACCTTGACAGAGGAGGACATATTCTGGTAAATTCCTGATAGCGGTCTGCACCACGTCAATGTCTCCACTCCCCATGCAGTACATGAAGGTAGGGAGAAACTCAGCAGCCAGACTGGAATATAGTGAGAGAGAGAGAGAGAGAGAGAGAGAGAGAGAGAGAGAGAGAGAGAGAGAGAGAGAGAGAGAGAGAGAGAGAGAGAGAGAGAGAGAGAGAGAGAGAGAGAGAGAGAGAGAGAGAGAGAGAGAGAGAGAGAGAGAGAGAGGGGAAGGAGCACACACCTGTGAGTTATGCACAGACTATACAGATGTGTGAGTCAAGACATTGCAGAATGTTGCAGTCTACTGAAGGACTTATCATTTCTAACCTTCCTTGTGTTCCTCTTGTAGAACAATATTAACTGGGTTCGGTTATGTGACAAGAATCCGAGGCACAAGAGAGTAGTAGAATTTAGACATTTAGTATTTCCTGGCTATTCCATTAAAACACATCTATATAGTCTACAGTCTAGTACAGATTCCTGTAGTTACAGTTGAAACTGATCCCCAAACTGAAGAGCTCTGGAGGAAAACTCCATTGAATACCCTGGCAGCACTCAATGGAAATAGTTTTTCGACTAAACTCAACTGGGTGCTTGAACTGCGAAGAAACACTTGATGGAAAAACAGGACATCTCGGGCGTTGCAGACTACTCTACCTGGGCGTGTTCTGGACGCAGCGCAAGGCCAAGCTGAAGGCCATGTTCCGACACAGCTCCTCAGGCGAGCTCATCAGTCTCTGGAGATCATTCTAGAAATATAGAGTGCAAAATGTATAAGTTAAAAAAAACAAACACCTCCGCACATTCCAATACATTTTCACGTTTGCCAATGAAGTTGTAAGTAGAGATGACATGACCGGAAGGAGATTCTTACGGTGAAGTGCTGGATTATTTCTGGGCTCCTCTTTGATTTCTCCTCCACTTCGGTCAGAACCTCTAGTACATCTGCAGATCATGGTTGACATCAAACATGAGGTAGAGTTGGAACAAGGAAGGATTATGGTTAAGACAGATCGAGGGAGAGAGATAGAGACCAAGAATAGCAGGGTTTACATTCAGCTCATTCGTGCATTCCTAAAAAATTTTTTTGCTAATGCATCTGCGTGTCTTCCCATCTGCTGTGCTATGCAGATTAGAAATGGACATTCTATTACTCAAGGAGGAGTTGTGATCAGCTATGGGATCAAAACGTCAGGGCAATTTATACAGAAAAAAAGTTGAATTGCAATCACTGTGAATTTATGTGAGTAAACTTGTTTCCATCAACCTCACAAATTCCATACATGTTATTCAAATTGAGTTAATCAACCCTCTCTTACAAATGGAATTTTCATTTACACTTCATTCACGATTAAAATTGTAACTGTTTCCAGACTTTGAATGGAAACCCAGCTACAGACAGAGCCTGAGAGAAACGACATGGCAGGCTGACCTGAGAACTCGAACTAGAGCCATTGACTCCTACCTTCCACGGCCTCTCCCCTGGACATCCTCCTCAGGTACTTGGTCATGTCCGAGGCGGTCAGTGGTGTTGAGGCGGAGATGCTGACCAGAGGGAGGGACCCTGTTGAGTCCTCTGCTGGATTGAGTGGGGAAAACATGTCAGTGTGGACTATGATGGTCTTAAATTAGTGGCCAAGTAGCCAATGGGGATTTCAGATTTACTGTAAACAAAGTTCACCCACAACTAGTTATATGCAGGCAAACTGAACTATGAAGCAGTGCGTAGTATATTATGCGCTATGCTAGGCATTGTGTTTGTGATGTGGTATTCTGCTGTGGTGTGTGTTGCTCTGGGCTGTGCATGGTGTGTATGGATAGAAGGTGTGTAGTACCGTCTCTGTCCTCCACTGGACTCTCAGAGGAGCCACTCCTCACAGGCAGTGTCAGACCGGCCAGCAGACACTTCAGCTGGACCAGCTCTGGGTTTTCTAATGAAAGACCCCTGCAGGAAGGGTCATGAAAGAAAATGGGAGGGAGGGAGAGAGAGAGAGAGAGAGAATAGAAAGATAAGAATGAAAAGAATCGAAGGAATTTATGGAAAGAGTAATATGTGATACAGTATGTGAATAAGAAGAGAATGTGGACCGGAAAAGGAAGAGGGAGAGGGAGAGAGGGAGAGAGGGAGAGCGAGAGAGAAAGAGAGAGCAAGAGAGAGAGGGAGGGAGAGAGAGAGAGAGAGAGAGAGAGAGAGAAGAGAGAGAGAGGGAAGAGAGAGAGAGAGAGAGAGAGAGAGAAAGAAAGAGAGAAAGAAAGAAAGAGAAAGAAAGAAAGAGAAAGAAAGAAAGAGAAAGAAAGAAAGAAAGAAAGAGAAAGAAAGAAAGAAAGAAAGAAAAAGAAAGAAAGAAAGAAAGAAAGAAAAAAGAAAGAAAGAAAGAAAGAAAGAAAGAGAAAGAGAGAGCGAGAGAGAGAGAGACAGGACAACACTCATAAATATATTGTCCTCAGCAGAACTTTCCAGGAAACAAAGATGGAAACCTGTTTTAAATCACAGGACACACTCACACATTAAATATGTTGGAGGACAGGACATAGTCACACAGACTAGACCCATAGACATCATGGGTCACATTCAAAGCAGAAAAAGCTCAAGCTAAACCACTCACACGTCAACAAATAACTCAACACAACAGTTTGGACAAGGTGAAACAATCAACACCACAAAATATACTGTAGTGCATTCCAAGACTGGGTGCCTTGTCTCTGTCTCTCAAATCCCACTATTTTTGTATTTCTTCTACTTAGAACTGTGCGGTTTTTAAGAGGACTAAACTTTAACACTGAGCTTGCCTCGCCACGAGACAGACGGAGGGCAAAGATGAACAGACACTCCGTCCCTCATGTTTAACATGATCTACTGTGAACAAAGGAAGAGAGGGATGAAGAGGAGAAATAAATATATATATATATATATATATATATATATATATATATATATATATATATATATATATATATATAGGCGTGTCCAGCACTTACAGAAAAACAGCGTAAACAGGAAGAATAAGGAGCCATTGAAATACACCATGGATTTCAATCGTTCTCTTCCCATGTGTTTCCTACTCCTTGTTACTGGTTTTCTTTAACAATAATAAGATATATAAATATTCTTAAAGGTTTAGTCAGTGATTCTAATCCCATATACTATTTGTCTAATTCAGCAATTGACTCCCTACAGTCCCTCTTGCTGTCTGTGTCTCTTAAAAAACCTTGGTGTTCAAGCTCAAGCCAGTCCTGCCGTAAATGGTAAAGTGTCTCAGCAGAGCCATTTACCAGTACTAATATATAACACAGTGCCTGGGGTGCACACAAAGGAAGGGTAATCAGATAGCACAATGTCAACAACCCTTTGACAAAATTGCAGGGGGTACCTTGAATGTCAATTAATATTCTGAATATATAATTAGTCAACATGCTTACTGTAGAATACGGGAATGCTTCTGCAGATAAGTCACGGCGGCTGCAGCATCGTGGGTAATGTATTTCTGTATGAACTGCACAAACTTGCTGATGAAGGCCGTCGGTACGCGGGACGTCCTCCTGAAGTTCTATAAAGTGAGACAAATGCAGAAAGATTGTTTGGAAGGGATCTTCAACAATAAAAGATGTGAACTCCAGTTGTCCTTAATTCGACAAACTGCAAATCAAGCTGTATAGTTCCAGCCTAAGAGGCTATTTAACTTATTTTTGGCCTTCGTCTTTAATACACATTATGTAACACTGAGAAACTGACAGTGTGTAACAACGATTAAATCAACATTCTGTCTTCATGTCTTTGTGATATGATTAAGATTGAAGGGGATTGTCATCTTGTTTGAGGTAGAGTGGTTTATGAGTTCTTTTTAATGTAAATTACATATTTTAACTTTGTTGATATGCAATATATAATTGTGACTTTTTAATAAGCTTTCGATTGTGCTTTTTACTGTCAGATACAATTTCATGTATTTGTACACATTCAGTCACAATAACTGCTGTCTCAGGTTATTTTACAAAGACAAAACCCAACCTTAATAAGAAAAGTCATTGAAAAAACAAGACCATCCTTAGCCTCCAAGACTCAAGTCTGATCTAGCAAATCTCAAATCTAGCAAGAATGTGCTAGAATGTAGGACGCATTATATCTTCCGTTTTATACTTGCTTTGCTATACTGCATTCCTATATTCTGATCCCAATCTCTCTCCCTTGCAAAAAGGACTTCGGGTCTATCTATTAAATCAGCATCATACGAAACCTTATTACCATTACAATAACTGTCATCATCGTCATCATCATCATCATCGGTCATCTCTGTGTTCTGTCTGGCTGGCCTCTGGCTGCTTTACCTGTAGGACCTTGATGATGGAGAGCAGACAGTCCTGCAGTGCCCCCTGGTGGTGGCTGTGGAAGACCAGCGGCTGCAGCAGCTCCAGGATGGCCAGCGAGTCATTGAAGAACGTCAGGTGATTCTGTTGCCGTAGCTCCCGCAGGTTCAGGTGTGCACGGCCCTGCATCAGAGCTGCAATCATGGGCAGGTGTCTGATTGGGAAAAGATACACAGTCACACACTGCTGTATTGCTGGAGGCATCACATTCGTTCACAGATTTTGCCCAGGATGTAAAACATGCATTTCATGTAGAGACTATTTATGTCTCTAATTAAGCTGCATGGAGTAAATTCTTGTAAACAAATGTGACTTTATTATACTTTTATATAACTAATTATAACCCCCAAAAGTCAAATACAAATTGAAAAAAACAAAAATAGAACAAAACAGCTCATCTGCACAGGTCTGCAGAAGGGTAACTAGACCCAGGTGAAACCCTGGCCTCACCTGAGGAGCAGCACTGGGTGAGACACTGCCAGCCTCCGGCAGGCCAGGTTGGCATCTGAGGCCCGGCTCTCCGCAGACTTGGAGTCACCGGTGTCCCCCAGCAGAGAAATCAGACGATGCACCAGCACATCCAGCTAGGAGACAAAACAAACTTCTTACATGTGTGCTCATCTGGACCTGGGCCTAGAGCTGGCTCAGACTTGAGTAAACGCCTGGTGTGCTAATCAGCAAAAGCCATCAACCAGGAGCTTCATTTAATTAAATTATCAGGCCTAGTGGACATCCTTGGCTCTGTCTTTTGTACATGAAGTATTACATCACTCATCTGATGCAAAACTATGATAGCATCTGCAAACATTGTTAAAAAAATCTCAGAGTAGCATCTGTACTTTGACCTGTAGAGAAGCAAACAGCTGCTGTTGTGTTGTGTTGTGTTGTGCTGCGTGTTCTCTCCTACCTTGCAGGTGCTGCCATCTGCTGCCCCCTGGCTGCTCAGTGCGGCCTCGGGTAGCGCCACGCGCTGGATGACCTCCGGGAAGTACAGGTAGATCTGGAGCAGCAGATTCTGGCACCGCTTGCTCATCACACTGAAACACAGAGGCAAAACAATAAGCTAGCACACCATCACACACTGCACACGTACGCAATCATGCAAGTTTGTTTGTTTGTTTGTTTAGTTTAAGGCCATTTCAGCAACTAAGGCTATTTAGTGGCCAAAGCATTGTGTGTTAGTAAAGCTTAAATATGTTTTATAAGATGTATGCTATTAAGATATTTTAAAACCTTTAAAAGGTGGGAATCATGCAAGCAAACCTTAGCAGAGAACAGGGGAGAAAGATGATTAGAGAACGATCAGACAGGATGCGGTTTTTGCAGTGAGGTGCGCCTTTTTTATGTCGTTTCGTAGTGGCAGTAAGCATTTTGCGCACTGCATATGCAACCAGAGCGACTCGTGTTTTTTGCGCTTGCTGCGCCTCGTGTTTTTATGGAGGCGCCCGAGTGCCTCCACTTGAAAAAAGTTCCACTCCAAGTGGAAAAGCACACGCGTCTTTATGAAAACATAGTGTACTTCGCATTTTATAAGCGGCAAAGCGCATCCTGTCGTTACCTTACACAGAGAGCTCTATGAGAGACAAACAGTTTAGCCACTGTCTAATCATGAGAGAGGAAACACAAGACGAGACAAAAGACAACCAAATGACCTCGAATGGACACAAAATAAGCAATGTGATGACAGGGGGAAGCCTTCACACAGGGCAAATATGCTCCCAGAACAGACAAAAAACAAACACAGACATGAGAGAGGGGGGGGTTGGTGCATATAGAAACAAACATGGCTAAAACTTTCCCCCTCAGACAAAAGCCTTTGTGTCGTTTACAACTGGGACATAAACCCACACAGGCAACACTTTGGAGCAGCTAAGAGTTGGAGCTGAACGCGGCCTGCCTCGAGTGCCCTGCTTTGTGGGGCTAATTGTGTTCTGCGATGGCTAATCCAGCGTCAGACTCTCAAGAACATGCAGCAGAGAGAAACGCCTCCGCACAGATAGACAATGTTTATGTCATGTTTATCCTAAAGACGGCCGAAAAACATACTTTGTGCCACCGTCTTATCCGAGTGTAGTTTGTCTTACTCGTGTGTGTAAAAAAGGCATAAGGCAGCTTAGCTTGCCTTAGGTTACTGTAATTCTTCGGGTAATTTTGCCTGACCTTGGCCAAAGCCTCCTCATTAAAGCGCTATAATATCCAAAGGCATATTCATGAAAGAGAAGGGGTTTTTGCCGGCACAAAGTGTTGCCACCCTGACAGCTAAGCTAAGCTAGAAAACTGCAATTCACAACACAAGCGGAGAGAGAGAGAGAGAGAGAGAGAGAGAGAGAGAGAGAGAGAGAGAGAGAGAGAGAGAGAGAGAGAGAGAGAGAGAGAGAGAGAGAGAGAGAGAGAGAGAGAGAGAGAGAGAGAGAGAAAGAGAGTGTGTGGCTTCAGCATGTCCTAATCCTCTCGACTTCATTATCCTCCACTGAGCACTGCACGGCGATCACAGCCAAGACCACTTCTGCCCTTTTATCCCTTTCACACCAGAACACCTCATTACCACTGCCCCTTCTGCACTGCCCCTTTGAGCCTGGCGGGAGAGGAGCGCTCCAACAGCAGGCAGAGAAATCTGGTGTCTATCAACAGTCTTCATCAGCAAGTTTGAGAAGCCATAGGAGCGCAGAGCACAAGTGCAGGTTGGAGGTCGCATGGGCAGGGTGGAAGTTGCATCTGCAGGCTGTAAGTACACATTTCTGTGCAGGTACGGAGCTGAACTCTCACAAGTGCCCAGCGGATGGGGGAGGGCCTTGACCATTCAATGTGGGTGTGAAATTAATGAATAAAGATGTTCACAAGCTGCCATATTTTCCATGACAAACCAGACCTACACACACACACACACACACACACACACACACACACACCTGTCCCCCCACTTCCTGGCACAGTTAATCAGGTACTCGGCCACTTTCTTCACACTCTCTATGTCGCCGTGGCAACAGCTGTGGAGGAGCGGCAGCCGTGATTGGATGAGGGTGCAGGAGGCCTGGTCCAGGGCCGTCTTGGCGCTGGACGCGTCGCGGCTGTCCAGCTCGGACTCGGACAGGATCAGGTCCACCAGGCTGATGAGCTCCTCTGGTTTCAGGCGCAAGACAAACTTCTCTGTCCGCTTCTGAGAAGAGAGACACCACAGAGAGAGAGAGAGAGAGAGTAAAGTGATTAATTCACTCTTAATTAAATCACCCTAAGAAGGCTGACACCTCCAAGAGAGTGGACACTGCTTGCACAAGTTCTCTGTTCTTGCACAAGTTCTCAAGCTTTTACCATACCGGGGAGTTACCATTGGAGTCTGAAGAAGAAACTAATCAATTCACCTCAAGCCGTTTTACAAGCTAGTGAGTGAGTGGATCAACTCGCATTTCAGTCCACATTTTCTGTGGAAACAGGAGCCTGAACAATACAGCACAGAGCATAGTGTTGTCCTACCTGTGGCGTCTTTTGGTCTCTGCCCTGCCAGATGCGAGGAATATGACCACAGGCCCACAGGAAGTCCAGAGCAGGGCTGGGGTCCAGCCTACGAGAGAAGAAGCACAGATTCGGATCAGAACCAACACAAGATCTCAGCCCGTTCACATCTGCACACCTGAGACAGAACCTGTGACCCATAAGCCCCTAGCAGTTACTGCCGCCCCTAGTGCAGACAGGCAGAGCCAGCTTAGCTGGCAGCACACACCAGTCTGGTGTTGCCATCCCATCATGTGCATGGCAGTAACCGTGGTCTGGAAAGCCTCCACAGACATTTGCTTGGGCCGGGACTTGGGAGTGTTGCTTACAGGCTTAGAGCAGAATCACATTGCCACGGATTGGATCAGCGTCGCCGCGACATCTGAGCTCTTTAGGCTGGCAGCACCAGGCTTCGCCTCGCAGCCTGGCCAGTCTGGTGAACCGCTACGTTTTCATGCTTTCCTCTCACTAAAGGCCTTCAACACACATGCATATGCCCATGCCCAATTTTCATCGGTCACACAACGTATAGAACAGATCTCCAGCCATCACCAATACTGCTTTCAAATCACCTCAACACTTCAGGTACTGTGACAATCTACCTGACTAGTAAAGCAATCTTATGGTCTTGACACTCACACAGTGTCTCACACAAACACACACACACACACACACACACACAAAGGAGTGACAGCATGTTAAACTTGATAAACTGCTTCAGTAACTAGATGACTGAGGTGGTAGATGTGAGTAATATGAGGCGGATGAGCTGGCTGACTTTGAGAGTGTGTGTGTGTGTGTGTGTGTGTGTGTATATATATTTGTGTGAGACACTGAGTTGAACCAGTGACCTGACCCTCTGCATTCATAATGTGAACAGCTTGACTCTCTCGAGCACTCTCGCAAGCTCAGTTTGCACTACAAGGTATGAAAAAGCCCCCTCAGAAAATTCAAGACCATAACATTGCTTTACTAGTCAGGTAGATTGTCACAGTACCTGAAGTGTTGAGGTGATTTGAAAGCAGTATTGGTGATGGCTAGAGTGTGTGTGCGTGCAGGTGATGGCCTCACCTCTCGTCTCTGTGCTTGTTGAGTAGGGCACTGATACACCTGTGCAAGGTGCTCCAGTTGGACTGGTGGGTAAGCAGGGCCAGCAGGTAGGGCCTGTAGGAGGGGGCAAGACTCACCTGAGAGCCTTTAGTCTGGGGAGACAGAGGGGAGTATATAGTCATTATTATGAATTACACTACATATATACTGCACTAAAAACACACACACACACACACACACAACCATTTACATTGTATTTACAGTTTTTCATTTAGCAGACACTGTTGTCCGAAGGGACTTACATATGTTTACATTGTCCCCGGAGCAACTTGGGGTTAAGTGCTCAAGGGCACAACGGTGGACACCGGGAATTGAACCCTCAACTTTCAGGCTACTGGACACTAGTCCAGCTCCTTAACCACTACACTACATTACCACATACATTGTTATGATATTTTCCCCAAAGTAAAACTTACTGGTCAAGGGTGCAGAAGACGCTGACTAAAATGTGGATATCATTACATACAAACGCACACACAGCACGGCTGGCATAATAATCACCTTATTTAATGCAAACAGGAGTTTCTGCTGAAGCTCTGGACATGTAGAGATGACCTCCGGGTCCAACCTCGCCAGCCAGTCCACCAGCAGGCCCGCGCTGGCCCCAGATCTGCTCAGCTCTGGACTGTGTGGGAGGAACAGCTTGTCAAATACACACCACCACAGCAGAAAGAAAATATCCACATTCCAAAGGCATGTCAGGAAAAATGTCCCCAAGTTAAAATAAAGTATGTTTTTTTTCCCCCTCCACCCACACATTGCTACAATTAGTCTATATTGGTCTCTACCCTGGTTCAAGATCTGCACTAAAAACAAATCTAGTCTGGTTTGTACCTACTTTGACATGAGCAAAGCAGGTTAGGCTTATGAAATGGAACACACCACTATAAACTAAGGCCAACTGTAATTGAGTGCAAACTGTGATCAAGCGGGTCTACAACAGCAGAGACTCTATTTTAACTTGATGCCATATGGTGGCAAAACTACCTTGTTAAACTGCGGCCGAAGCCCTTGTGTTGTAAAGGCAGAAACGACGCAAAAAACAACAGTATTAACGCCGACCAAGCAGAAAACGAAGCTTTATTTAGGGTTTGCTCTTCACCAAGAAGCGCTGACGGGCAGCTTTGGGTCTGAGCCTGCTCTCTGAGAGGCCTGCTTACATTTTGGCATCAGTCTCCATCTTGACCCCCTGCTCGTCCATCTCCTGGAGCAGGAGCGAGATCACCATGGCGACGGGGCCCGCCATTCCAACGGCCATGAGCCGGGACAGCAGCTCCTCCAAGTACGGAGATCTGATCTCCACCAGGCCCTTCAACACTAAACACACACACGCGCGCACACACACACACACACACACACACACACACAATGTCACATGACCAAAAGAACTCTTGTGAAACACCCGCTTGTCAGAACTCCAACACAAGGAAAAACAGCAAAACATCCTCAGCCAGAGTCAGAGTGAAGCCAATCCCGCAGTGGAAAAATGTGTGCCGCCATAATTGCATTCTGGGTATAAACGTTTCGGGGAACCGCAGAATCTCCAGTGTGGGCGACCATCTTTCATCAGGCACTGGGCCGAGCTTCCAGCTCTTGTACCGGACCCAAGGAGGCCAAAGGTGGCTGTTGGTGTTTTGAGAAAGGCCCGCTGTGCGGCAAGTGAGCTGTTTTTTTTGTTTGGCTCTTAGGGCTCAGAGAGAGAGAGAGAGAGAGAGAGAGAGAGAGAGAGAGAGAGAGAGAGAGAGAGAGAGAGAGAGAGAGAGAGAGAGAGATAGAGAGAGAGAGAGACACACAAAAAGAGCGAGATAAACATGGTTGAGAGAGCGATGGGTGACTGAGAAGAGAGTGGTCTGGAGAGGTCCTGTAAAACAGCGGGGAGGCTGGACTCCCACTGGGGAAGCTCAGTGTGTCTGCTGCTCACTCCTGCTCAATCACTCAGGGCTCTCAGAGTAGGTGTGAGGAGGAGGAGGAGAGGAAGGTTTCACCTTCAGCAGAGACAGGAGCAAAGAGTGGTCAAGAGCAAAAAAGGAGAAAAGGAGACAGACGGAGGGAGAGACTGACCAACAGGGAAGCAGTGATGGACGACACACATAAGAGAAGCCACTTGGCCAGGCGCCTACCTTTCCCTATGAGCTCGGGCTCAGCGTTGCACCTCTCCCCTGCCCGGAGGCTGGCCATGAGGCCCTTGATGGCCACCTCCGAGTCCCGGCGCAGGGACAGGACCTCCGCCAGGTGCAGGAAACCTGCGCGCACTGCAGCCCACACACGGCACAGAGCAAACACCATCAGCAGACCACAGACACTATAACACCATCAGCACACCACAGACAGTACAACACCATGATAGCAATGAAAGTGTTACACATCCCCAATGGGACAATTAGGTCAAATTCTACCATTGTTACAATCAAAGAATGTCCTCATGTAAAAGCAGCACCCATGACTTCTCTTCGGCTATTTTTACTAGTATAACTTTACAAAGTAGATCACATAAATGACATGTAACCAAAATGTCTTTCTCCTTTTTTGTCTTTTTGAAAACTGTGCACTGGCTGTAGAGATCTTACCGTCTGCGATGTGGTGCTTATGGGAGTACTGAGCAGCCAATGACTTCAGGAGC